>NW_022589741.1:15541524-15598485 GCF_004348235.1 Phoca vitulina
AGAAGAAGAAGAATGTAGCAGGAGGGGAAGAATGAAGGGGGGGAAATCGGAGGGGGAGAAGAACCATGAGAGACAATGGACTCTGAAAAACAAACTGAGGGTTCTAGAGGGAAGGGGGGTGGGAGGATGGGTTGGCCTGGTGATGGGTATTGAGGAGGGCACGTTCTGCATGGAGCACTGGGTGTTATGCACAAACAATGAATCATGGAACACTATATCTAAAACTAATGATGTAATGTATGGGGATTAACATAACAATAAAAAAATTAAAAAAAAAAAAGGATTTCTGAGAATTTCTCCCAGGCATGCTTTATTTATTTATTTTTTTTTTTAAAGATTTTATTTATTTATTTGTCAGAGAGACAGAACACAAGCAGGGGGAGAGGCAGGCAGAGGGAGAAGCAGGCTCCCCGCCGAGCAAGGAGCCCGATGTGGGACTCGATCCCAGGACCCTGGGATCATGACCTGAGCCGAAGGCAGCCGCTTAACCGACTGAGCCACCCAGGCGTCCCCCAGGCATGCTTTAGTCAGGACCAAAGTGCCCCTGCCTCCAGTCTCATCCTAGTGCTTTCGGCTCTGTCATCGAGTCCGTGTTCCTTTGGCCCTTTTGAAAAGGAAGGTTCTTTTGCTTCTGTGTTGTCCTTCTGGAGGAAAACCATGCACACTCCTGGGCACTCTCCTCTCCCAGCCTGAGAGCTGCACACAGCCCCTGGGACAGGGTAAGGATAGCCACTATTCGGGGGCTTGGGGACAAGGGGGCAGTGGCAGGGAACGGGGGCAGGGAGGGGTGGGTAACATGTCTTCTCTCTCAGCCTGGGAAATCTCTCTTGTTGCTCGTGGGCCGAAGGAAAATGTTTTCCCTGGCTCTGGGGGTACCTAATTGCCACCCCTGCTCACTGGGGCTGGAGTACTTGTCCCCACACAAAGGGAAGGTCAAGAAGCTGCTGAATTGCATTTTCCTCTCTCCTTGCCCTGTGTCTCTGAAGATGAGTCATTCTCTTTCCTCTCCTGCCTTCCCACTTCCCTCCCTCCCCCACCCCAGTCAGTCACTGGATCTGAGGTAGAAATGCTGCCCAGCCTAGCTGCTGGGGCCTCTCTGTCAGGGGTGGGCTCCCAGGTTCCTCAGCAGGGCATGAGAGCCCCGTCCTAGGCCTGTGGGCCTTGGAGCTCAGCCTCCTTTATTTAATATTCTGAAATATCTGTGGAGCAACTTCTATATGTCAGGTACTCTGTGAGGCACACAAGAGATCGGGGCATGGTTTCCATACTCACAGGCCTAGGGTTGAGTGGAGGAGAGGAATGTCACACAGGAAATCATGCAACATACACATAAGCATGTGTAATTAACACTGTGATATGGGTCATGAGAGAAAAAGCACAGAGGGCTTTGAGAAGGCATGAGGAATGCCACATATAGTTGGGGTCGGGGGCACGGCTAGGAAGCCTCCCTGAGGAATGAAACTTGAGATGAGACTTGAAGAATGGAGTGGGAAAAGAATTTCGGGGAGAGGAACCAGCACACACAAAGGTCCTGTGGTCAAAAGAAGGTACTGTAAAGAAACAGCAAGAAAGAGTGAGGTTGACATGCAGTAAGCACAGGTGAAGGGAGGGAAAATGAGGCTGAAAAGGAGGGACCAGAGCATGTAGGGCCTTGAAGGTCAGGCTAAGAAGCTCAAAATTTATCCTAAGGGCCAGTTTGGCAGTTTCTTACAATGTTAACAGTGTACTTACCATAGTCAGCGATTCTGCTTTAATTGCTGTATCTACTTAAAAGAATTAAAAATATATGTGCACAACAAGACTTGTATACAATATTCCTGTTTACTCATAATAGCCCCCAAACAGGAAACAACCCAAACACCCATTATCTGGTGTTTGGAAAACAAACAGTGCTATCTGTGCAATGGTGAACTACAGAGCCATGAAAGAGAACCGACCGCTGCAAGACGCGTGCATGATGTACGTAGCAGTAGGACTGAATTCCAAAACTGTTATTCTGGGTGAAAGAAGCCAGACCCCAGGGGCGCCTGGGTGGCTCAGTCGTTAAGCGTCTGCCTTCGGCTCAGGTCATGATCCCAGGGTCCTGGGATCGAGCCCCGCATCGGGCTCCCTGCTCAGCGGGAAGCCTGCTTCTCCCTCCCCCACTCCCCCTGCTTGTGTTCCCTCTCTCGCTGTGTCTCTCTCTGTCAAATAAATAAAATCTTTAAAAAAAAAAAAAAGAAGCCAGACCCCAAAGAGTACATACTGTATGATTCCATTTACATGAAATTCTAGAAAAGGCAAAACTAATTTACAGTGATAGAAATCAGATCAGTAGGGGCTGGGGGTGCGGGGTAGGGGCTGGGGGTGCGGGGAGTCGGCTGGGTCGGGCTGCGAGGGAACTTTCTGGGATGATGCACTGAGGGCTACAAAACTGTATATATTTGTCAAAATTCGTTATCTAGACACTTAAAATGGGTGCATTTTGTTTTCTTGTAAATTGCATCAATAAAGTTGGTTTTTGAAGAAAGCGCTTTCGGTCCTGAAAGGAGTATGGTTTCTGTTACCCAACTAAAGGAACGCACCACTTGCGCAAACAAAACAAGACAAAAATGGGTTATGATGATTAGATTTGAGCGTTTCTGAAAGCTCTCCAGCTTCTGTAAGGAGAACTGGGGAGCAGGCGAGGGAGTGGGGAATTACTGCTGGGGTTCAGGCAACCAGGGTGGTGGTGCTGGGGGGCCGGGAGCAGCGGGAGACAGGGGCAGACCGTGCCCCCCCCCCAGCAGGCTGGGCCATGGTGCTTCCTCCCCAAGGTCGATGGGCTGTGTTGGCCTGTCGTGGGGCATAGCCCCGGGGCGGAGACGCTGGTCCCCGGTGCGAGGACCCCCACGCCCTTGTGCCCATGGCAGCCGGGCCAGCTCACAGACACTCAGTCCCCAGGTTTTTCCTGTTGCCACATGAACTCACATTCGGACTCACACGCGTGGACTCAAGCCCCATGCATACCTCAGGCCACGTACCACAGAGCTTTTGCAGCCTGGGGATGCGGGTTGAATCCTGCTTCCCTCACTTGTCAGCTGTATGATCTCGGCCCAGTGGCAGCCCCTGGGGGCTCGTTGTCCTCACCGGTGAGGTAACAATGACGGCAAAAGTGGCTGCTTTCGAGATGGCTGTGAAGACCAGCCCAGCCGAAGGACAGAAGGCAGTCTGCACTGTTCCCGCATGTCCTAAAAGCTCTGCAATGATGACTCGTATTTCACGTTCGCGCTCACTTCCGTTCACACTCCAAAATTAGCAGAAGGTGCGGCAGGAAAGGGTAATTCGTTTCTCCACGGAATCATTCACTCGCTTCCTGCACCCCCTTCCTGCCCTGGGGTCCTGCATCTGCGCCAGCCCTGCTGCCCCTTCCAACAGCTCCCCTGGACCTGCCCGACAGTCCAAACTCCCCTCGCTCCAGTGGGCATCAGCCCATCCTCCATCCTGAGCCGGGGCCAGGCGGGCAGGCCTGGGGGTGCGGAGCGCAGCCTCCACCCCCTGGGGCCTGGCTCCCTCTCTCAGCCCATCCTGCAGCCTCACACCTGGTCCCCAGGAGCCAGGCCTGCTTGCAGCCCTCCTGGGAGGCTGAGGTAATTGGCTCAATTAATCAGCTCAATTAGCACCTTCCCGGTGAGCGGATCAGCTCAAGTCCCACCCAGTCTCTGTCAAGTAGGCTCAGCCTGGGCCAGCCCTGTGCTAGGCACCACGGCAGTGGCCGAGGGGACCTGGGTGTCTCGTGCTTCCTTGGAGAGGCCCTGAGGGAGAAAGGAGGAGCAAAGGGCTGGGGAGAGGGAGGAAGGGGGCTAATGCTCAAGCTTTCATCCTTGTTTCAAACTCCGTTCCTTTGCTAAGGAACAATATACTGGGGTTTTGAACAAGATTTGAATGGGTGTCCCCCCAGAACATACGTCCATGTCCTAAGCACCAGAACCTATGAATGTGACCTTATTTCGAAGAAGAGTCTTTGCAGATGTGATTAAGTTAAAGGCTCTCAAAGTGAAATCGTCCTGGATTATTTGGAAGGGGCCTAAATCCAATGACAAGTGTCCTTCTAAGAGACACACCAAGGACGGGCATGGAGAAGGCTCTGTGAAGGCTGAGGTGGAGATTGGAGTCACACAGCCCCAAGCCAAGGAGAGCCTGGAGCCACAGAAGCAGGAAGAAGCAGGAAGGACTCTCTCCTAGAGCCTTAGGAGGGAGTGTGTGTCTGCTGACACCCTGATTTTGGATTTCTGGCCTCAAGAACTGTGAGAGAATGCATTTCCATTGTAAGCCACCTGGTTTGTGGCAATTTGTTATGGGTAGACAGCTAATAGAATCACATTTTATTTATTTATTTAAAATATTTTTATTTATTTATTTGTGAGAGAGAGTGAGAGCACAAGCGAGGTGAGGGGCAGAGGGAGAAGCAGACTCCCCGCTGAGCAGGGAGCCAGATGCGGGGCTCGATCCCGGGACCCTGGGATCATGACCTGAGCCAGAGGCAGATGCTTAACCAACTGAGCCACCCAGGGGTCCCTAATTTTTTTTTTTAAGGAGTTCCAATACAAAAAAATGTTTAAAGGTGACCTATTTGGTCCAAACAGACCCAGAAGGATGACTTGGTCACCGCAGGGACCAGAACCCGCCTCGAACCAAAGCTTTCACACCCGGTACTGATATGGTCAGCAGCCCCCTCCGAGGGTGGGTTGGGGGTCTTTATTCATTTCCCCCCAGGAGGGGGCCAACTTATCAAAATGTGCCTGGCTGGGGAAGGGTCTGGGAGGCCCTACTCGGAATCCTGATTGGGCCGGTGCTGAAGGGGGCCCAGACCCCAAGATGCAGGCGTGGCCAGGAAGGCCTCCCCGAGCCTGACTCAGGCCATCCCTCTGGCGCCTGCACCCTTCCTGGGGCCATTGGAGATGGGCCAGGGCTGGGAGAGAAGCTCAGGGCCTTGGGGAGCTAGCAGGGGGTCTGTGCCAGATGTGCCTGGCCTCTGAGACCCTTTCTGTTTCTGGGTGCCTTCTCAGAGCACCTGGCTCAGAGGTTTTTGTTCTCGGAGTCCCTCATCACCCCTTGTGGTGTGTGTACCTACCCCATCCCGCAGGCCCCGAGACTCGATGGGCATCTGCGGCGCCCAGGCTGATGACTCCTGTGTAGGGAGAATCAGGAGGCCTGGCTGTGTTTGTGAATGGGGGGGGGGTGGTCTGAGGGCAGGAGGAGGGGGAGCAGGCACCCATCCCCCAGTGTGCCTTTGGGGTGGAGACACCTGTGTCCTCCTGTTGTAGTTCCTGATTTACTGTCTTCTCCCAGAAGCCTCTCTCCGAGTGGTCTTCTGGTTTGGAAAAATCCAGGATTTCAGGGGAAGTGAGTGAGGAGGTGGTCGTGTACCCTTGGGTGGGATCAGGATGGCAGCTAGCCAGTGGGTGGACCGCTGGACCAGGAGCCAGGGGCTCTGGTCTAAGCCATTGGATGATATCTTGGGCAAGACTCTGATCCTCTGTGAGCCTCAGTTTCCTCCTCTGTCAAAGAGAGGGACAAGGACTGAGTGGCCTCCGAGGTCCCTCTCAACCTCACTTTCTATGGTTTAGACCAGGAAAGATGGAAACGGATTCTTCGGGGCCAGCCTGCTTCTGAGACTCTCCCCATCTCTGTGGTCCCCGGGCTGGGTGGATTTCCCTTTCCTCACATTGGGTCTTGCAGGGGGAAGCTGGGCAGAAGCACAGGGCCCAGCGCCGATGGGGGGTTTGCCTGGGCTGAGTGACGAGTCCCAGCCTCTCTGAAGGCTTTCGTCCCTGCAGCCCTGGCTCTCCGCGTCGGGGCGCCTGGCTGGGAGCACGTTCTGCTTTCTCTCCCCAGAGATTTACAACGACAGTATAATAGTAATAACCATTCACGGAGTGTCTGGGGAGGGGGGGGTGTTTCGGGTTCGTTATGTGCACTCTCTCTAATTCTTATAACAACAAAACAAGGTGATCATGACACCTCCATTGCATTCACGGATGAGGAAATAGGCTCAGAGATGGTTAGTGTTGTTCCCGGCTCCACATAGTCAACAAGTACCACAGAGACCTTGCTCCTTGCCTCGCTACACACAGCCCTCCTGCTGTGCGAGACGGGGTGGGGGTGGGGGGCTGGAGGAGGGCAGGCTGGTGGCTGGGATGTCCCAGACCCAGGTGGAAGCTGCCAGGATCTCTGGTCAGCCCTGTGCGCCGGGCGCTGCCTCCCCTCGGTGGGCTGCTCGCTGGGCAGGCTGAAGAGGGGCACGGAGAAAGGGGGGGCCAGGGCCCCCGCCTGGTGCAAGGGGGGGAGACGGGGCACCAGGGAGAGAGCCAGGGGGTACAGGAGGTACTTCAGGGCACCTCACCGGGGACGGTTTCCGCCTGGGGGCCCCTCCACCACAGTCACATTTGAGGAAGACCTCCTCTTCCTTCTGAGCGCGGTGCCCTGGATGGGAAGTCAGCAGACACTGATTCTGGTCACCCTCTCTCTGTTTTCAGTTTTCCCACCTCAGAAGCCCAGATGACCTCACAGCCCCTAGCTCATGACAGGTACGTCACTGAACAGATCAGCTGGGCTGTCCAAAGGTGCGGGCCTTGGTCCCCAACTCACCCCACTCCTTGGCCTCATCTTCCCTTTTCCAGAAGAAGGCCCAGGACCCCAGATGTGCTGAGAGGCCGTGCCCCTGGGCCCTGCTGCCTGGGCAGGTGTGGAGCAGACAGCTCCTGGGTCTGGAGGGGTGTGCAGTAACAGGGGCCGGGAGACTCGGTCCCCTGGGACACCCATAGGCCATGGTCCAGATGTGTCCCTTCTCTCTAGGATGTGTCCTCCACCCTCAAACTGCCAGCACTTCCTGAACTTCTGAGATCTGTTCAAGCATTAGGATCCAGAAACAGTGCAATGGGCATTGCTGGCTGCTTCTTTTTTTTTTCTTTTTCTTGGGGGTGGTAGCGTTGGGGCTGGTTTGGGTGAGTTATTTTTCATCCCCGGTGGTGCCCAGGTGCCTGTGGGATATTGACAGCCTCCTCAGTGGCAGAGGGGGGCCAGGTTGAGCTCACGGGCGCCGGGGAGCAGGGGACAGGAGGGGGCCTGCGCAGAGCCCCGTTTCCTGACCGACTGACTGACAAACAGGAGCGATAGCATCTCTCCCGGCCCTCCCCTGGGGCCTGCTTACTGAGGAGTTGAGCCTGAGTCATCTCTGCCGTCAGCCGCACTTCCCTGTCCTGTGGAGATAAACTCATCACTCTCCACGGCAGGCTGGGGGGGCTGGCGAGGCAGGCGTGCTGGGCGGGCGCAGCCCCACAGGCGTGTGCCCACCTCTTGGCCCTGCTCCCACACCTGGCGGCTGGCGGGGTGGAGGTCTTACCAGGAGGCCTTCCTTCTCCTGTGCCCTTCATGAAAGGCCTGCAGGAGGGCTGGGGTGGGGGAGCTCCCGGCTCCCTGGAGGGGTGGGTGCGTGAGGGTGTGGGGTGGGAATAGGAAGACAGGGGGAGAGCTTGGCTTTCCAGAAAGGCAGAGAGAAGCGGGGACCAGCTTAGCCCTGTGTGAGTCCCCTGGGCAAGGCCCACTGGCCTTCTCTGCATCCCTAGCTGAGGACTCAGCCTGTCCCCAGGACCGAGAGATGACCTTTTGTGGGGGGTTCGACTTCTCTCAAGTGCAAAGTGAACCAATAATGTAGGATAGCAGTTCTTAGCTTTTTGGGGGTTATAGATCTTTTGAAAATCTGATAAAGGTAACAGACCCTCTCCCTCTCCAAGGGTAATGTGGCTTCTAGTCCCATCACATATGTACTGTGTGCGTGCAGCAAAGCAGAGCTTCGGCCTGAGGCCTGAGCATCTAGGAGTCTGGGGCTGGGGGGCCTCTTGGGCTGACCCCAGCCCAGCCCTGCTTTTGCTGAGGTCATCCATGTGACTGTGGGCTGGGCTGGCCTGACTCTATGGGGCCCTGGAGTCTGCCACCCAGGCTGCCTCTCTTTACAGCTACGCCCCCCTCCCGCCCCCTCCCGCTCATTCCCAGTGCTCCACCAAATGTCCCACAGGCCACATGGTGTGCATTTGTGGGGCGAGGCCAAGCAGAGGCCTACCGGAACCATTTGCTCTGTGCGCCGCACGAGGAGGGGCTCTCTGCGGGAGCTGGAGCACGCTGGTGTGGGGACGTCACTGTCCTAGGTATGTCCCAGGTCTTGGCAAGACAGAGCTTCTCCGGGCTTCTCCTGTCTTGCCCTGAGTTAGGGGATGCCTTTGCCTGGACGGACTGGACATTTTGAAACAAACAAACAAACAAACAAACAAAAAACCCCCCAAACCAAAAACGCCTCCTGATTTCTTGAGCTGGAATCTGCCATTGTCTGCATCATCTTCTGAATCCTTCGCAAAGGGCCAATAATGAAAGTAACTGTCACTGAAGGCTTGCTGGGCGCCATGATCTCATTTAATTCTTGTACCATGCTCTGCGGTGGCTCCTGCTAGTGTCCCGGAGACAGACGAGGAGCCCAAGCCCAGAGATGCAGGGACAGACCCCAGATCTCACAGCTAGAAGTTGTCGGGCAAAGGAGACCCAGGCTTTCTGCTCTCCCATCTGTGCCCTTGATCACACCTGGTCCCAGGAGCCCGTGTGTGGACAGCAGGGGATGACCGAGGCCACACTCGGTCACCTCACAAGCTAGCGCCCTCACACAGATGCTGACAGGTCAGTAGAATGACTGGATCTGGCTTCAGTCAGAAGGCAGAACACGTCGTGTTCGTGTGTGTGCGCATGTGCCCGAGTGCGGGTGTGCGTCCGTGTCTGCATACACGTGTATTGTGAGTGTACGATTCTCCTGAACACTGAAAGAGGTTCTGAGTAGATTCCATACCATGTGTGGTGCTTCAGCTTTGCTCTGCACGGAGGGGGAGAGAGGGGCATCTAGGGAGGCTTCCTGGAGGAGGCAGCATTTCAGCAGCATCCCCAGGAATTGCAGAGGATTGCCATACCCGGGGCTGCAGCTGAGTAGAGCCCATCTTTGTGTGCATGACACAAAAGCACATCTTGCACAGCCCTGCTCTGGGCCCTGCTTGATTCTCTTCCAGCTTCGCTTCCTTGTTTGTCTAATCCAGATCCTCCTCTTCCTTGGCATGGTGTGTGTGCACATGCGGGAAGGAGCTGGGGTTAGGACAGGCACATGTGTGGGAACTATGGCTTCCAAGTTCATGGGGGTTCCCACCCTTGGGGTGCTCAAGGACATATGTGTGGACAGCAGTTGAAGCCCCCTGCTTGGTCCCCTAGGCTTCTCACAGCCAGAGTCTTCATGTCCCCCATTGGGGCAGTGGTGGGGGCGGTACATGAAGCTCTAGATTGCAGGCCACTGTCCCAACATCTGCCCAGCTGACCCCCTGGGCACACTTGATCCCCAGCAGGTCCCACCCTTGTTCCCTGGGCAGCAACCAGCTTCCTGCTCTGGGGAAGTTAATCCTGCTGTGTCTCTGTGTGTGTGTGTGTGTGTGCTTGCAAAAGGGAGAGGGAAATGGGAAGGGTGTGGGGGATGCACCAGGGAAAAGCATCCTGGATGCAAGCACTGGACAACATAGATGCTGGACCAGCACCCCTGTTTTCCCTGTCCCTTGCCCTGGTCTAGACTGGGTGGGCTCGGGAGCCCTGCTTGGCTGTACTCCCAGGTTCAGCCTGGCCCCCGAGAAGCTAACTCAGAGCCCCAGCCACCAGCAGGACAGCTTTTTAACCATCCCTCAGTGGTAAAAAATCCACCAGATGCCCCCACTCCCCCTGCCCACCGACAGATGCTCCAGAACCTCTCCGGATGCACAGGTAGCAAACGGAGGGGGCAGGAGGCCTTCACAGAGCTGACCTAAACCCCGCATACCACAGCCAGGGAAGGCCTTTCTCCTGGAGGCTTTATGGCCCAGAACGAAGAGCAAGAGTGTGGGTCTCCTGCCTCCCAGGCCCCCTGGGTCTGCGCTGGAGGCTGGGGCTGGGATGGCTTCCCAGCTCAGTGGGTGGCTAGGAGTTACTCATCCTCATAACCAAGAGCAAATAGCAGCGGCTCAGCAGGGAGGGTGGAGGGGGCCCGGCCCACCCTGGGCTTATGTTGCCAAATTTGTTTGTGTTTATTTTGGTTCCTCTGCACAACATGGAAACAAATGTGCTTGATCCCGCTGCTCTGTCTCTGTTCTTCATGGGGTGGTGACATGGGGTGGGGACGTGGGGGGTGGTAGCTTGGCTCAGGCCTGCCCCTTCCTTTGTGAAGTGGTTCCCTCTCTCCTGCCCCAATGCAGGAAAGGTCAGGGGCTGGGGTGCAGGGTTGAGGGGTGGGCAGGGGGAGAGAAGCCATAAAGGTGGGCAGAGAAGGAGTGGAAAGTGCCTGGCACCAGGAGCCGGGAGACCTGGGTCTCCTGCTAATTTGGCTGTGACCTTGAATAACAAGCCTAGCAGGTAATGAGCACCTACTAAGTACTTCTGTTCTTTCACTTCAAAGATACCTTTACTATCAAAAATACCTACTCTAAAGTGATAATCCTATAACATGATGGGAATGCTAATTATCACTGCAATGGCAATCATGTGACAATACATAAATGTATCAAACTACCATGCCATACAACGTAAATCTATGCAGTGTTATATGTCAAATATATTTCTTTTCTTTTTTTTTTTTTTAAGATTTTATTTATTTATTTGAGAGCGAGAGAGAGAGAGAATGAGAGAGAGAACATGAGAGTGGTAGGGTCAGAAGCAGACTCTCTGCTGAGCAGGGAGCCCGATGTGGGACTCAATCCCGGGACTCCAGGATCATGACCTGAGCCGAAGGCAGTCGCTTAACCAACTGAGCCACCCAGGCGCCCCTCAAATATATTTCAATTAAAAAAATACCTACTCTCATTCCTGGCACTAGGGGTACTGAAGGAACAGCAAAGAACAATCCTTATCCCCATGGAGTGTACTTTCTTTCGGCCCTCTGACATACATATTCCTTCATCATTTTACAGATGAGGGAAGTGAGGCTCAGAAAGGGTCAGTGCTTTGCCTGAGATCCCTTCACTTGCTCAGCAGGTCCTCTACCCTCGTTGGCCTCAGTTTCCTCCTCTGTAGAGATGAGGAGTCAGATTAGAGGCTCTCCAAGCCCTTCCATCCCTCGTGGTCTAGGCTGAGGGCGTGGGATTTGGAGGGAGAACTTCCCTGGGGTACACACACGTGCCCAGAGCTTGGCCTATGGAAGTGGGCACGGGAGGGGCTGCAGGGAAAGGGTAGCAGCGTTTTGAGTCTGGGACACGGCTCAGTGGCTTGCCCTTTGCGGGGGTCAGGCTCTGCGGCTCAGAGGAGGTTCTGTCGTCCTTGGATTAACAACAGAGCGCTCCAGGAGAAGAAGTAGACATAGTTGATCCTGGATACTGCATCACCGATTGGCCCTGAGGGTCCCGACTCCAACTTTTAGGGCTCTAGACCCAGAGGGATGAGCAATCTTCATGGTGTTGCCTGCCTGGGCATCTCAGCTTCCCAGCCCCAGCCCCAGCCCCCAAGTCCAATTTCCAGGGCATCTTCTACCTGAATTGACCTGGCGTGAGGGAGCGGGCAGTGAGGCAGACACCTTGCTTGGAACCCCCGGAAGGTGAAGGCTTCGCTGATGAGTTCCTCAAGATCAGAGCAGGGGAGGTGGTCTGAGGCAACAGTAGCAAGTTTAGACCAGAGAAAGGACTTCCTAATTAAAATGCTCGTCGTGGCCGAACTGGGTGCTGCTTTTTCTGGAAGGAAGACACCTGCTGTGGCAGCTCAACCAGGGGCCAGGGGCTGGAATCAAGGACCTCTTCCTCCCCCTCCCCCGGGATCCTATCCATCCCCCAGGTCCTAGGACCTCAGCCTGCCTGATCTCAGGAAGGATCAGTGTTGGGGAGATATTCCTATAGTGATGGGGTATGCCAGCCCTTCCTGACCCCCTCCTGGGGAGAGGGGCCCCAAGGGTCATCCTCATACCCCTCCCACCTCTGCCTCCCCCGCCTCCCACACAGCCCACCTTATCTCAGCCCCTCTCCCATCAGGTCTCGCGTGGGAAGTTCTTCAGGTCTGCCCTGCAGCGGGCACTGACTAGTGGGAATCCCCTGGTTAGGCCTGCCGCCCCCCTGCGGGGCCTGGGGAATGTATTGCTTGTGGCAGCGTGTCAGTGGGCTCCGCGTGGCATGGCCAGGCAGGGCTGACAGCGGAAATTGGAAGCTAGATGTTGTTTGACAGGTATATTATTCCCGCTGCCCTCGATTTATTTACCAAACAGCATGCGGAGCCCCAGAAAGCTCCCAGAAAGAGGGAGGGAGTTGAAGTTAGGGGGGCTCGGAAGGGGTGAGGCTGTCTCTGTGAGCTGACACTGGGGCTGTGTGGGCAGGGGAGTAGGGAGCCAGGCCAGTGTTGGGGGGCGGGGAGGGGCCGGTGGGTCTTGGGGCTGACTGCAGGAACTGCCCTTGGGGCCCCAGCAAGAGGGGCTTCCTCAGCATCCTGGGGCGAGGGCCAGTGGTTTGGGGTCAAACTCAAGTGAGGACCTGCACCTCAGAGGTGGTTTAGGGAGGGGGCGCAGGGGAAAGAGAGGGCTGCGGAGGGGGAAAAGAGCAGGCTGCCCAGTATGTTGTCCAGGTGCCCATCAGCACACAGGCACCCAGCCAGGGGGTGAGTGAGGTCTGATCTTGAACCCACGCCTGGTTGCCAGATCAGGCACCCTGCCCCAGGGCTATGCCTGCCTGGAGGGGGCACCTCTTCCTAGTTTGCTCAGAGGTGGCAGGTAGACTAGTAACAAGTCTATGAAGAGAAGCTGAATATTTGGAGTCAGACAGGCTGGGATCCGGGCCCATCTGGGCTACACACAACCCATTAGATCTCCTAGCAAACCCCACTCTTGTGCTCGCCTAGCAAACAGTAACAACAACAATAATAATGCCACTTCTCGGGGCTCTGACGAGGAAGAAGTAAGCTAATCTACATGAATGCTTTGGAGGCCAGAAAACATATCCATAGTTTTCCAGGGTTTCTAAATGAATAGAGGGAAAAGGCAGAGCGAGCCTTCCCGCGTGCGTCCCCAACGTGGAGTGGTATGAGTCACGGGGATGGGAATGTCTGCAGCGTGTTCGGGGTGGGGTGGATGTCGGAATGTGGGTGTGACTGCGTCGGCTCAGATGTGGATTTGCGCTGAATACGAAGAGGAGGCTCCCCAGAGGAGCCCTTGGCTGTTGCCGAGAGTCTGGGAGTGTGGGCTCCGTGTCTGAGTGTGACTGCATGCCGGCGTGCACCTGCGTGCCAGGTAGGGTGTGAGGATGTGTGTGCGACTTTGTGAAAGGGATTTTGAGATTCTGACTGAGCTCTGTAGGGATGCACAGAGTGTGTGTGCATGAGTTAAGGTGCTGGGGTCAGTGTGTGCAGGAGCGCGCACAACTTGGTGTGCGTATACGCACGTGTGAACACACACACACACACACACACCCCTCAGCACAACATGAGAGCCGTCTTCAAGTGTCTGCTATACATCTGCCTCTGAACCTGATGCAAAATTCATGAAGCAGCAGTTTCTAGAAAGGCGGAGATGGAGATGGAGCAGGGATTACGTCCTATCCTGCGTGGTGAATCACAGAATGGGGTGGGGCTGGAGGAAACAATTCCGTTCTCCTTGGGGGTACAGTGCGGGGGGAGATGCCTGTCCATCTATTTTTTTCTGGCTTCTGGGCTGGGGACTTCCTTGGCTTGTAATAATGACTGTCCCGCGCCCCATCACCCAGCACACTGACCGTGGGCCCAGAGGCAGAGCTGAAGGACCGGCCCAGAGGTTTGCAGGTGCAGGCAGGAGAGAGGGAAGTGCGGGGGTCTCGATTCATGTGAGCCTCCTGTGCCCCATCAGACCGGGCATCTCTGGAATAGTGGACAGCTCATGATCTGGGGACCACTGGTGGTAACTGGGAAGCAGCCTCTCTGGGGTGAGCAGTGTCCAGAAGCCCCATTCAAGTCTCCATGTTGGTCTGGCTCCTTCTTCTCCAAGGTCATCGGACGGGAATGGAGACTCTCTGCAGCAGCACATTCACACCTGCAGTTTGTCCCTTTCATACCCATGAGGGTGAGGGGCTCCCGGGCTGGATCGGGCGGCAAGGATTGCAGGCCCCTTGCGCTGGGCCCGGGGGGAAGTTGGGGCTGGGAGTGCTGCAGAGCACCCCATCCTTGCTCCGATGCTGGCACCCAGTTTCTGGTGATGGCTATGGCTGGGATGTGGGGGCAGGCTGGAAGCACCCCAACATGAGCCCGTGTGCTGAGCCCTTTGGAGGGAAGTGCTGTGGAGGCTGGTAGGGGTGCAAATGCACCAGCTGGGAACGAGACAGGGAGCCCAAAGGGGCAGGGGCCCTGTCATGTCCATTTAGGCTTTGCGTACTGGAGCTCGGCCCTCTGGGGAAGGGGGAATGTGGGCAGGGGGAGGCAATGCCAGAGAGGCTGGGGGGCCCTCTGTCCCCCAGTCCAGGCCAAGACATGCTCACTGCCCACGGCCCCATGCCCTGTTCCTCTTGGGTCCGAGGCCCGACTGTTTCCGGTGCCCCCTCCCTGTGGCCGGCTGCCGGGCCGCGTCGGGCCCCTGCTCTGTCCACCCGGGCAGCGCATGTTTGTGCTTCTCCTTCTCTGCTCCTCAGCGATCTCACCCCCCTTCTTTCTCGCTCCTTGTCTGATCTCTTTTCTGAGCCTGAAGGGCTTTTGCTCGAAATCCCATTCCCCGTCTTCACTTTGGATGCCCTCGTAAATACAGAAAGAGGAGGCTGGGCTGGAGAGAGGCCAGGCCCAGGAGCCTCACGGGCCCTCTCCCCCGCTGTCCCCAGATGGGTGTCACCACCCCAGAGGAGGGCCTCCTTTGCCACATGCCATCATGCACACACGTGTGTGTATGCTCACGCATGTGCGCGCACACGGCTCCCACACAGCTCCATGCCTTCATGGGGAGGGGAAGGAGGCCTTTAAGTGGGAAAGAAAAGAGGTCGCAGTGACTTTGGTGCTTCATTGTATCACTGGAAAGGCTCTTAGAGGGAAGTGAGCAAATGAGGGGAAGCGGGCAGGAGACATACACACTGGCCTTAGCTTCTCGGGGCCCTGCCCTCCAGGCTTGCAGGCTGCCGCCTAGGACTCATCATGGCACGTGTCTGTGTAGGTCAGCCCTCAGACTCTCGGAGGCTCTGAGCTGATCCTGTGGCCACCAGCCTGCAGTGAAGTGCCAGGATCCCAGAAGACCCCAGGTATTGGGACCTGCCCCAAACCCAGACTCCTCGGCTGAGGACTCCAGACCCTTCACAGCCGTCCCTGCCTTTCTAGTTACCCTCCGCCCCACATGCTCTGTGTGCCTTCTTGTCAGCTCCCTGGCATAGGATACAGCATTAAAAACCCCAACAATGCACCCAAACTAACAACAACAAAAACCCCAACCAAAAAGAGCTCGGAAGTCAGTCAGATTGGCCCCTGGGTGGGCTGTTCGGTCTCGCTGTTTCTGGCGGCCCCACCATCTTCTTTGCTTTGGGTGGTCAGCTGTCTGGTTTTTCCTGTTCCCAGTCTTTTCTCGACCACATTGACTTGAGAGCTCATATGACCCTGGCCACAGGGATGGGTTCGGAGATGGAGAAGTCAGCCTTAAGACGTTTGTTGGAAATTCTGGAAGGGGCCCTCTTTCCCCTGGCATGGCTAAGCAGATAGAAGTGTACCCAAAGCTGCTTTGTCTGTGCTTGGGGCAACTCTTTTGGAGAATAAAGCCAACACAGGACAGCAGAGTGAAGTGACAGAGAAAACAGATACTCAATTACCTTGAATGAACGCCTGGATACAGCCGCACCTGAAACACTGAAACTGTATCTATTCCCGGACAGTTCACTTCCACCAGCCAGTTGCTTTTTTTCTCTTTCTTGCTGAAGCTGGTTTGACTTGGGTTTCTGTCTCTTGCAGAGTAAGGAGTCGACCAATAGAGAGGTGATATAACCTCCCTGAACCTGAGTCTCCTCATCTGTGAAATGATCTCCTTGTGAGTCCTGAAAGGATCGGAACTGAAGGGTGATGCCCAGCAGGCCTGCCATGAGGAGCAGCAATGATCTTGGTACAAAACCTCTTGACGTTGTTATCTCGCTTGGTCCTTTCGAGAACTCTGGGAGGTTCTTAGGACTGTCATGATCACACCCCATGTTGTGGGGAACATTCTCAGAGTCAGGGATGGAACAGGTGCCAGATAGCTTTCAAGTGCTCTGCCCCCAGCTCACCCTCCACCCTCTGTCCCTGTTCTCTGCTCCAGGGAGGCTGATCCCGAGCTTCTGGATTCCCCTGGTTCTGCCAATGGGGAGCTCCTGCAGGGCATCAGAGAGACCGACTGGGGAGCAGTCAGGTCTTTATTCCTGTCTCCCTCCTGGGGTTAGGGGGGGTGGTGGCCTTGGGCTGACCATGTCCCTTGACTGAAGGTCTGTGCTCCTCATGTCATTCCAGAAACCACTCTCTCCCTTTGGACCTTGAGGTGGCAATGCCCCTGCTCCCCCCCACACCCTGCCAACACATTTAAAATGTCCCTTTATTCAGTCCATCCCAATTTGTTTGGCCACTGCTCTCCCATTGAACCTGATGTTGGTTTACCCACCTTCATCAGGTATGTGCATTCTGCATCAGGTATGTGCGTTCTGTACTGCTCGGTGGTCCCACTATCCCAGGACCTGTCACAGTTCCCCCTTCCTCCAAGACGCAGGTGAGCCACACTATCTCCCAGGAGCTTTCCCAAATCCCCACCCTTCCATCGCACCCCGTCAGAGCCATCCTCCCCCTTCCGTTTCCCTCTGCACATTGCTTGCTTCTCTGTCTGTTGGGTATTGGTGTCTGCTGGGCACCTGTCTCATTTCCCTCCAGGGCACAGGGACCTGAAATGACTCCACTTGTCTCTCTGAGTGCCCACCACCCCTGCCTCCAACCTCTCAGCCCCTGCCCTGGACCTGGTGCATAGTAGATATTCAACAGCTATTGGTTGACTTCAGTGATGGACCCTGAGGTGGATCCCTAGAATGTGGCCACAGGAGCCTCTGCACAAGCTATGGCCTCTTTCTGGAATGCCCTTTCCTCCTGTAGCTGCCTGGAGAACCCCTTCTCATCCTTTGAGACTCAGCTCGAACATCACCTCCTCCAGGAAGCCTTCTCTCACCCAGTGGTCTGGCTCTGTGGTACCTCAAATGTACCCCAGCAGCTCGTACCTGGCTCTGTCCGTGTGGCCAGGAGCCCCCAGAGCAGGACTAACCCACATCGGTGCTTCTCCCTCGTGACCAAACACCACGCTCGGGGCATGCTGGATTCTCGTAGATGGCCGCAAAGTGGACAGCAGCGGCTGGGTCTTTATTTAAAAATACCCTCCCCCCATTGGTGGATGTGGCAGTTTCTACCTAGTGCGGTATGGGGGTAGCCCCTGACTGAATGCTGGGGTCATTGGTGGGGGGTCTGGTAGGATAATGCTGCCTGTGAGGACAGGCAGCGTTTCCCCCTGAAGCAGGAGGACTCTGCAGTTGTGAGTCAGCCAGAGAAGAGGACTGATCAGAAGAAGGAGGTCCTCCGTGAACAGGGAAGTGCCCCCCCAGCGCAAGGGACAACTTGTAGGGATCAGCAGGAGCTTGGGTGTCGGAAGCATTCCTGGACAGCCGGGGTTAAGGGTGGCCCGTGCCACGTGAAGAACAGCAAAGGCCATCAGAAGTCGAGTGTGTACTGTGGGCTCAGGCCTGTGCTTGGGGTTTAGCTCTCACTGTGCCTTTATGAGCAGGGATTTGTCCTCCCATTGCTCAGATGAAGAACCCAGCATTAGAGGGGTAAAGCAGCTTTCTCAGATCACATGGTCAGGAAGAGCCCGGGTTCAAAGTCAAGCCTGCAGATCCAGAGGGGGTGCGAGGTTTCTGGGACTATGCCCGCACCACTGGGCCCCCCGAGTGACTGAACCCCGTGTAAGGGGAGGGCCACATGGCCAGGCTTGGGCCAGAGTGACAGGAAGCAGGTCTGGCCTGAAGCCTGAGCATGGGTCAGCTGGAGATCCCGAGGGGAAGGTGAAGCCTGGGCACAGAGCGAGGGTCTCTGGCCCAGGGTCGGCTGGGCACCGGCGTCCATGCGGCCCCTTCTGCCACTGCCTTCCCGGCACCTGACATAGCGCTGGGCTGGGGACACCCGGAGCAGCGGGGCTCACTGAGTTGCTGGCAGGACCCGACTCTCAGTGCTCTCGCCACAGAACTAGCTGTCAGCTAAGCTGCCAAAGGAGCAACCCAGGTTAGGTTTCCCTTCCCAGGGCCTCGGGTGCCAGCACCGTCCCGGCCTCCTGCCCTCACAACGCTGCAGAAATGCAAACACAGTCCCCCGAGCCGGCTGGAGGAAAGCAAAGGGTCTGTCCTCGGCTCCCAGACCCATGTCAGACTACAGAACTACAAACCGGACAGAAATACATTTCTAAATTATCTGCTGTTTTAGCTCTTCTGTTCCACATTGAGCTGCAGGCTGGTTCTGGAGGAAAAACAAGAGAGCCCAGGGCTACCCAGAAGCAGAGGTTGAGACTGAACCTGGGGTCCCTCCCTCCCACCCTAGGGCCCTGCAAAGACTCCAGGTAATGCAGGAGCAGCTCCCCCGCACTCTCTCTCACTTCTCTCTCTCTCCCTCCCTCCCTCCCTCCCTCCCCAGGTAGCCCAAGGGAGAGGCTCTGGATCCCAGTGGGTGATGCAGTATCGACGACTTGCTTTGTCTTCTCGATAACCAGCTCCATGCACAACAGATCAATTTGCAATCATAGCTGCTTTCCAGTCCCAGCACTGCCACCAGCGCTAACTCAAGGGCTGGCGCTGGGATGGCCACCACCTGCTTTCCTTCTTGCCTTCCGAAACTAGAGCTCAAGGTGGGGGAGGGAGCAGGTGGGTGCCTGGGACTCAGGAGTCCACCAGCCTCAGGCCTGCTGGGCCACACCCCCTGCGAGGGGCCCTCTCCCAGGGGCAGGGGATGGTCCGGATGCAGAGGGAGCTTTGGCCTTCTCTGAGTGGCAGGGACTCCAGAGACCACCCAGCCTGGCAGTTCTTGACCACTGTAGCACACAGATGAGGGTGACACCATCCTGCTCCTCACACATCCAGCTCTTTCCACATCACACTTACCCTCACTCCAGCTCCCATTGTACAAGCGGGGTGATGCTCTGTGGGTATAGAGAGCAGAGCTTCAGCAACCCCCTGGGGCCACCCAGAGTGCGGTGGCTCTGGTGTCCTTGCCGGACTTCCCATAACAGACGTCCAATCAATATTTGTTGAATGAAAACCTGCATGCTTTAAAAAATGCAAGTGACCCGGCCTCATCCCAGAGCTACTGACTAGGAATCTGAGTGGGATCATGGTATTTGAGTTGTTTACGGAGCTTCTGGGTGATTCTAACGAGGCACACAGGAAGAATCCGGGAGTAGAAGCGCCTTGCCCAGGCCCCTGAGCTGAGTGGTGAGATCAGAAGCCCTCCTCCTAGACCGAGGGGTGGGTGATGGGGTTAGGTGGGCTCGGGCTCCCTGGACGTCGCGCACCTGAGCAGGGGTTGTAGGTAGGAAAGAGAGGAGGCCTGCTGGAGGGAAGGAGCTGGTAACGGAACTGAGCACATTTAGTCCTTTCTGGAGAGGGACTGGGCCCGTGGAGACAGGTGCCCTGATGCCCCCCTCGGTTTGTGCTCCAGAGAGCAGCTGACCCCCCTTCGGCAAGTCCAAGAAGACTTCCTTGAAAAGGAGGAAGTAGGATTTTGGTGGCAGCCCAGCCCAGGAGAGGCCATGTGGGCGTGGACTTGACATAAGAGCGTCAGGGGTCAGCAGACCTAGCCGCAGAGTCCTGGCTCTGCCATCTCCAGCCCCTTCTCCACACCGTGCCTCAGTTTCCTCTCTTGTCCCCTGATTAAAAAATGGGGATAAGAGCACCAATTCGCTTGCAGTGTGAGTGTAAAGAGAAAATGAGAGCATGTGGGGAAAACCACTCTTTGACTGGGATTTGCCATCCAAACAGAAGGAGCTCGGGGCCAGAGTTTCCCAGACAAGGGTCTGGATCCGGTTCTGCCACTTCCTAGCTCTGCACCTGGGAGACAAGTTACTTAAGTGTCGTCATCTGTAAAATGAGGATAATGAACCTCTACATCACAAGATAAATACTAGTTGTCCGTGAGAGAACATGTCCCTGGCACATAGTGGCTCAATGAACGTCACTGTTCCTTTGCCAGGGGAGCGCTGTGGCCTCGTGAAAAAGGGACATTCAGGGCCGGCCCCTCCTCTGCTCCAGCAGCCTGACCTCCCCTTACCTTGGTGAGCCTCAGTTTCTGCATCCGGAGAAGTGGCACGAATCTCCCTAGAGTGCTGGCAGAAGGAAGAACTCAGAGCAGAGGACTAGCATATTGGAGGTGTGTGATAATGGACAGGGACAGCTGTTAGCTAGAACGACCAGAGAGAACCAGCCATGAATCACGGGCCACAGAGCGAAAGGGGAGAGAGCCCTGCGGAAACGCACTGGGGGCTGGAAGACGAGCCAGGTAGGAGGGATCACAAGTAGCAACAACCAAGCCTCACCTCATGGCGCTCAGCGCACCTGCCCGGCTTGCTCACAGCCCCAGAGCAGGCTGGGCATGCTGGGGTCTGGCCCGGCAAGGCCCCAGGCCGCTCTTCCGCCCCTCCCGCCCCGACATTGATGGATGCTCGGTGGCAACTGCAGGCTGCAGCCAGGATCAATACTCTAATCAACACCACACGGAACCGCCAGCACTTTTCCCCACCCCAAACTTGGTAGGGGGGAGTTGGGGGTGGCTGAGAAGGGGGAGAGATTAACTTCAATGCCAGAACTCACTGGATGAATAATTGAATCGGTGGGAGAGGCGGAGGGTCGGGCAGGGGAGACAACACAGCCAGAGCCAGAGAGGAGCCATGCTGGCTGCAGGTGGGGGGCTGGAAGCAGGGGCCTCCTGGGCTGTCCTGACCAGGGGAAGGGATTCGGGACAAGGGTGCAGGCTCAGAGGGGGGAACGGCATTGTCACCTCCTGCTTTGCAGGCTTTCTGCCATATGACCCCATCCCCATGATATGCCAGCTTATTGTCCTCATCCTGACCCCCTCTTCTTTCAAGCCTCGTGCCAGACCCTGGATCTGGGGCTCCCACACAGACTCCAGAGTGGCCTTTCCTTCCACCGCCCTGGAGTGTGAGCTTAGGGGGTCCTGGGCCAGGCCATGGCCAGGGGCTTCTGCCTGCATTCCCTTCTGCGTGGGGCCCCTCCAATCCAAGGACCAGAACCTTTTGTCCGGGAGCCCAGTGCTCGTTCCTGGAGTCACCCTGAGTGAGGTGTCTGAGTCCTGCTAGCTCATCTGCCACCGTGGTTTTGTCCACTCGCTTACTGGGCACCAGACCTTGCTCTGTTGAGTGACCAGTGCAGTGGTGAGTGCCGGGGATGAGTTGAGGTCTTTGCTGTCCCTCTGGCCCCGGGTGCCCTGCTCCACTCCCTCTCTGGAGCCAACCTCTATTGCCAAGCGAAGGCCTGTGCACCCCGCTGTCCTCCAGAGAGGAGGTGTGAGCATCTCCCCCTGCCCCCTGGTGCTGAGAGCTTTGTAATTCCAGCATCTGAGCCCCGTGGGGGAAAAGACTAGGTCCTACTTATAGCTCTGCCAGGGTTTAGCTGCGTGACCTTAGATGAGTCATTTCATGTCTCTGAGCCCCACTGCACTCAGCTATACAAGGAGGACAATCATCTCTGCCCTCCTGGTCCCACGAGGTTTCTGAGGGGAGAGAATGCCGTAATGCTTCCTAATGGCCTAGGAAGGCCCAGCCAGGCAGGGGCAGGACGGGGCTCAAGCCGAGGCTGCTGACTCCACACCTTGTGATATCAATCCACCAAACCCCATCGTCTCCTGGCGGGGAAATAGTATAGGCACGAAGCACTGGAGAAATGTGGGTGGAATTTGTGAGAAGTTGGGGGATCAGGGACAGGACCCCACACCTCATCTTTTGTCATCTGTCCTCCAGTTCTTGCATACCAATCCCAGGTGTCCACAGAAGTGTGTGTTCAGGGTCAGGGCTCGGGAGGAAGGAAATGTGACCACAAAGCCCGGCTGAACCAGGGTGGGTCTACAGTCAGCAATACCGTTCCTGGCCAGCCCCCTTTCTTCCTCTCCCCAAAGTACCTAGAATGTCACAGCTAGGAGAGACCTGACAGATGAGGTCCCCTGAATTGACTCCAGGGCCACTGCTCTTCACATTAAGATCGGTGGTTTGCAAACTGGGTTCCTCGGGGAAACCCGGGCCTGTGGAGATGCCCTGGAGGGGCCATGATGGGGGGTAATGGAGGTTGGGTGAAAAGGACCTTGCCCCCTCTCCTCCATCTCCATTTTACTTAGAGCCACTCCCTCGTCTTTGATCTGTATTTCATTTCCAAATCAAATGTATTTTAACCCTGTGAAATTGCTGCCCTGCACTCCACCCAGCGTCAGTCTCCTGCGCCCCCACCATGCCTCCCTCAGCCCCTCCCCTGCAGACTGTCCACATCGGGCCCCGGAGGGCGCTGCGCTCTTCTTCCAGACCACCTCCCCCTTCACCTCTAAACCCAAAGCCAGTCCTCTAACGAACCAACCCTAGTGGCCAATCTCTGCTAAAGAGAAGTGGGAGAGCCCTCCCATATATCGACATGTGTGTCAACCGGGGTCTTCTGGAGGTGGCGCCTCAATTTGCTTTAAAGTTCTCAGGGTAAGCCAGCTGGGGAGATGATTCTAGTCAAGGAGGCCTTTCGGGGCATCTTGCCCCACGGTGAACCCCCATGCCTGCTCGGCTGCCCAGAGCAGCCAGGGCGCTGTGCCTTCCCCACCGGGCAGCCAGACGGAGCGGCAGAGTCTGTGGGTGGGGTAGAGGAAAGGAGCACAGAGCCTAGCTCTGCTCTGACCTTGGGCAAGCGCTGTGCTTCAGTTCCCTGCTGGAAATGGGGGTGATGGCCAGAGCACCACCTCCAAGGATGGGCAGGAGGATGCCTTAGAACAGTGCGGGGCCCAGAGCACCCTCTGAGCTTGTGTTCGCTGTTATGGGTAGGGTGGGGGCAGAGCAGACAAAGCCACCCTGCCAGGGCCTCCCACCTTGGAGGTCCTTCCATGCCCCACACTCCAGCTCATGTAATCCCCACCATCTACCAGCACCCCCATTTTGCAGATGGTGAACTGGAGGCCCAGAGCAGGCCTGTAAACCTTCCCCAGGGCCCCACGTTGTTAAGGGGCTGACTCCCAATGCAGCCACCTCCCTGAATTGCACCTAAGCTTCTGAGGGCTGCCCGCATCTGCCCGTTCCCATGTCAGATTCACACCGGGGATCCCTGCAGCGAGCCCCTGCTACTTCCCTGAGGCTGCCCCCCCTTTCCCAGGCAGCCACACCTGCCCGCTCCCCTCTCCATCTCTGCTCACGTCCTCTTCTTCCAAGACGTGGTCTGCAAGCCACCGCATCCCTCCATCTGTTCTGTTCGTCCTCACTTTGGCTTGAGGGCCTGACCTGGTTTAGGGGCTGCTGGTCAGGGAGGAGTGTGTGTGTGTGTGTGCGTGCATGTGTGTGCATATGCATGTGTACACATGCGGGCATTTCTGGGAGCGTGTGGAACAGAGGGAGCATGTAATAGGGTATAAAGTGTACCAGACGGGGGGGGGGTGACAGTATCTGCTAGGGAATAGGTACTTAGTCAACACCCACCGAAGGGACGCGTGTGCCCCCAGCACAGACCCCGGAGGGCAGCGTCCTGAGCAGGGCTGTCGTGGGGCTTTTCTCCTCCCAGGGAGTAGTATCTGTCATCTGTCGGTGGCTGCCGTCTGCGGACTGGGTGTGTGGGGAGGGACCTCCAGGTCCCCTGTTCAATGTCCGGTGTGGAGAGTCCATCCTAGACCCAGAAGCTCCCTCCCATTGGCGCCTCTCTGTCACAGGGCCAGCGCGCAGGGTGGTCGAGGTGGCTCACGTGAAGCTCCTTGCCCAGTCGGAGCTCGACACAAGCAGCTACTTCTAGTAAGCAAGTAGCTAGCTCCCGTCCCAGGCGGGCCAACCCGATGCTTGCCTCTGTCCCCAGCAGACGGCTCTGCAGCCCGGCGGCCAAGCCCAGGAGCTCTCTGGGCCGTTTGTCTTCCAGGGTTTCTTTGCCCCAGGCAAACACAGCACTGGTGAACTTCCCTCAAGAGTGATGTCATCCTGCGTCTGGGACAAAGCAGTCCCCAACGCTACTGTTTGGGGGGCCTGGTGGGGCTGTGTGCCCGGGTTGGGAGAAGGACTGTGTGACATTTGGCTCTGGGGGCTTAGGGTCAGTCCCGGGCTCCACCTGCCCCGGCGTGGGACAGAGGAGACAGGGTTCTGGGGCCAAGAGGCTTGGCGGGAAGCGTATACCTTGCTTGGCTACTGGTTGGGAAGGGAAGAAAGCTCAGGGAGCAGTGGCTTGGCCTGGGAGAGCCCCATCTTATTCTCATCCTGGTGTCACGGACTGGAGCCCCAGGGTGGGGGTGGGCTGTGAGTCAGGACACCCGAGCTCCATCCCTGACCTTTCCAGTATCCACAGGCAAAGCACGAGGTCAGTCTGGGCATGGGTTTCCCCACCCGTGAACAGGGGTGCCCTGCAGCACTCCTTCCAGCATCACCGAGGAGCTAAGACATGGGAGACGGCAGACCCCTCTGAGAACGACAGGTGCCACCTCGCGCCTCCTCTGGGAAGGCTTCCAGCCCTCTTGCCTACCACCCTCCCTCCTTCATCCTGTCCGGACAGGGGCGAGTGGCCCAGGTGAGCACCCTCCCAGAGCTGCCCGTGGCCTGGCACCGGCCCCACGGAGAGCACGTTTCTGCTCCATTAGGCAGCCATGAGATGTGTTCAAAGGTTCCTGACGGGAACAGAAGCTGCTACCACATAGAACATGCAGAAAATGGAACACTCCTTTTCCTCCTGGACCCGGTATTGGCCGCTGTGTTCTTCTGTACGATCAGCCCTCGGAGCATGGGCTGGAAAGAAGCAGGATCCCGGCTCCCCTCACCGCCCCGGAGAAACAACCCGCTCGTGGCAAATAAAACGGGAAAGTTGAAATACAGTCGCCGTTTAGTTCAAGTTGGATATTAATAGCTTCAGGGGCAGGCCCAGAAAGAAAGAGGGGAGGGCAAGGGGGAGGAGAGGAGGAAGCTAAGAACACCGTTACCATCCAATTTCCTCAGATACTCAGGAACCCTCTGAGGCTCTGGTCTGGGGCTGGGGGGCGATGAGGTGCCATGGTCAGGGTGCTGACCTTGAGCTTCGGGGGAGCAGCTCCTGCTGGGGGATGAGGGGGGCCGGGTCGTGGCCCAGACGCTCACTGTTGCTGCTCTGGATGCGGAGGCCTGGGCCCCGTGGGGGTCCTCACCGGCCTGGACACCTGTCCCTGCCCCGGCTGCCCCTTCTCCGGGCCACTGTGTGCATTACTCTCTGGCCAGCCTGCACGTGCCCCGGGCTGTGGTCTCTCCCATCTCCCGACAGCGAGGGCGCTGGGCCCACACCGGTGGGGATGCTGTTGTGGCCTGCCCATCCCTGGCGGCGTGAGTGCGGGCTGAGGGCTCACAGCTGCCCTTCTGCAGAGAGCTGCCCTCTGCCAGGAAGGGTTACCTCCGGCTGCTCCTTGGGGCAGCCACCAGCCAACCAATGGCCGGCTGACCCAGGGAACGAAGGGCTGGCCCCTTGCCAGGAGCGGGGGTAATTTTCTTGGCTGATTTATGCTCTGGAGTGACCCATGCATCAGGCCCAGTGTTGACTTGCCCCAAGACCCCCCCTTCCCTCTGTGCTTCCCTGACTCCTTTATGGGTTTTGGCTGAAGAGTGCTCCCTCAAGAAGTCGTGAACTGAGAACGCCTGCCTCAGGCTCTGCTGCTGAGGAACAGCATCCTGTCCGGACAGGATGAAGGAGGGAGGAACCTAAGATCAGCTGGGTGGCCTGGAGCAAGTCATCTGACAGTGTGCACCTCAGTGCCCTCAACCACGAAGCGGGGGACAGCATCTGCTCATGGGATTTGCTGGGACAAACACAGGAGGCACTGTAGGGAGACTCCTTGTCCTCTGCTAGGTCACTTTCAAACTGAGTGGCTTAAAACAATACACATTGATGATCTCACAGTTCTCAGGGGCAGAAGTCCCACTTGGGTCTCACGGGGCTGAAATTTCAGGTGTCGGCAGGACTGCATTCCTCCCTGGCAGCTCAGGAGAGAATCTGTTCTCTTGCTTCTGGAGGCCTCTGCATTTCCTTGGCTTCACAGCCCCTTCTCCCCATCTTCAAAGCCAGGAATGGCCAAGGAAGTCTTCCTTGTGCTGCGTCACTCTGAGTCTGACTCTCCTGCCCCGCTCTTTTACCGATAAGGACCCTTGTGATCACATCCCCCCACCCCCAGATAATTCAGGATATTCTCTCCATCTCAAGATCCTTAACCACATCTGCAAAGTCCCTTTTGCCACGGAAGGGAGCATATTCAGGGCTCTGGGAATAGGAGGTAGACACTTGGGGGGCATTATTCTGTCTATTGCAGACCCAGTGGATCTCACTCAATACCTACTTATTTCCTCTCTTTAGGCATGTTATCTCACCTCTTTGAGACTATTCCTACCTCGTTAAAGATCACAGTGGGGATTAAAGGGGATCATGGGTGTGAGGGGGGATTGCAAACGGGCGTAGAGAAGTAGAGGCTAGTCCTGTCGACTTCTTAATCTCCCCTCATGGTACCCACTCCAGATTCCATGCCCTCCGCGTTCTCTTCTCTTCTGAAGCCCTCCTCCCTGCCCTCCTGGGTACAAAGTTTTCTGGGGATCCCTCTCTAGGAGAAGAACCCGAAGATGCTCTTGAGAATGGGGTTGAGAGATCAGGGCTTCTGAGCCTGTTGTGGACAGGGGCGAGGGGTGCTAAGCCCATTTCTTACCCACCACTTGCCCAGAGCATGTCTTCTTGGTGTGAATTTTCAGGAAGGGGTGGGCATCAAGATGGAGATGGAGGAATGGCTGCAAATGAGTTGGGTTCTGGGAGACAAGCAGGCACGTGGGGTGGAGTTGCCAGTCATGGCAGGAGCAGAAATTCGGCCCGTGGCAGCCAGATGGCTGGTAGTTTTCTTTATTTATACTTTTCAACTTCCAGCTAACTTCCTCCTGAAAAGGCACCTGTCAGCTTTGTTGAGGAGAAGAAAAGGAAGGGGTTGGGTTTGGGGAACACTTGGGCCAGGGAGAGGGGCAGCAGGATAAGGGGACAGGGGCAGCAGAAGTGGAAGTGGGGGCCTCCAAGGGGAGGCAAAGCCATTCAGGGGCATCACCTCCTCCAGGAAGTCTGGCCCAGGCTGGGTTGAGCATGCCCTACTTGTCTTGCTGCCCCATTGTAGTGATCTGGGTAGGGATCCATACACCCTGCTGGAATGAGCTCCTGGGGGACAGGGGTGCTGCCCTGCTCCTCTGGCACCCCAGGATCCCACTCTTAGTCACCATTCACTGAGGCAGGAGGCCAAGGAGGGAACAAGGGACTACCCACGCTTCCATCACGTCTGCCCCATTGACAAGTCTGTTGTGACAACGAAGCCTGGTCAAGACCAGGGCCAAGTCTCCCTAAGTCTCTGCAGACCAAGTCCAGCCTTCCTGTGGCCAATTACGTACTAAAAATAGAAGCTTCTTGAAATTTTTCGTTTGGCCTGAAAACCATGGTGTGAGTCCTGGCAGGAAGACAGATTTAAGATTAAGACCCTAGTGGGTTAGAATTCTCAGCCGGACCTTGGGCAAGTCAAGTCACTTTCCTCTTTTTGATTTCCTTTTCTCCTCCTCAGTTTCTTAAGGGTTAATTAACAAGTAAAATCGCAAGATACTTAAAGTGTACATCATGATGATTTGAAATATATATACATTGTACAAGGATCCCCTCTCCTAGTTAATTATCATGTATTTATCTTTTTTTTTTTTTAAATGTGAGAACTTCTAGTCGCTTAGCAAATTTCAATTATGCAATACAGGGCTATCAACTACTGTCCCCATGTCATACATTAGATCTTCACACCTTACTCATCAAGTAGCTGAAAGTTTGTATCCTTTTCCCAATTTCTCCCTATTTCTTCCCAGCCTCAGCCCCCTACTTTTTGTTTCTATGAGTTTGGTGTCTTTTTTTTTGTTTTTTAAAAGAGTCCACATATGTATGTAAATGCAACTGATTTTTCTTTATATATTGATTTTGTATCCTGAAAATTTACTGAATTTCTTTATTTTCCTTCCTCCTCCCTAACCCCTTCTCTTCCTCCTCTTGCAGTTTTATTGAGGTATAATTGACCGACAGTAAACTGCATATACTTAACCTGTTCAAATGGATACATTCTGACATATGTATTCAGTTGTGGACCATTGCCACAATTAAGATACTGAGCATTGAAGGGGATACAGAACATGCCACTTCAAAATATACTGCTTTTGCTGATTGATTATTTTGAGCTGGAGACACTTGAGAAACAGCAGGTGCCGAAAAGGCTCTCTGACCTCCCCTTTCTACCTAAAAGCCGGTCACAACATTTCCCGGGAGAAAGATGCCGTCCCTGTACTGGGCAGAGGAGAACACTCTTAGCTCCAGAAACTGAGAGTCAACACTGAGATGCTTCTGTGCAGACAGACCTACCAAAGTAACCCTGATCTTCCAATACTTTCCCCACGTCTCCCGGTCATTGTGCCACAGCTTACTGGCCCTGGTCTAAGCCCATCTGGCTCATCACACCCCCACAAGATATCATTCTTTATTTAAAAAGGATACAAACATCGGGGCCTAATGGTTTCTTTGGGTTTTCATTTTCCTTTTGAAGATCCTTGTGTACAAGTAAAAATGTTAAAAAAGTGTGTATGCTTTTTTCCTGTTTTCTCATGTCTCATGTCATTTTAATTATTAGGCCCAGTCACAGAACCTTAAGAGGGCAGAAGGAAGTTTTTCCTCCTTTGCAACATATCCACCTCCCCCCAGAGTTTCTTCCTGCCCACTGGGAACCCCTCCTGCCTGCTCCTTCCCTCTTCAAAGCCTGTGGTTCTAAAGTGAGTTGATGGCCTCCGTTCTGATGGCAGGAATGAGGGTTTATGAATTGAGAGGGTTCCCTTCTCAAACTTGGGAGAGGAGGTGGGCACAAGTAGATAGTTTCTCTGCAGGGATAAGGGGGGGGGGGGGGGGGGGGGGGGGTGGGGGAGAGGACCGGAGAGGATGCTTAATTGGCAAAGCCGGGAATTTGGTCAGGTGATAATGTTATGTGTGCTAATAAAGATGAAAATTATCTTATGCATTAGAAAGCCCTCTCTTGCCCTTCACCCAGACGCACAGAGCTGGAGGACAAAGAATGGAAGAGAAAAGGAAGGATTGGTGCCGAGCCTCAGTGGAGCAAGAAAAAAGGGACTTGAGAAGAGGAGGAGGGTGTATCCAGGAGAGACTGGGGGTAATAGGATTTTTGGAGGCAAGGGCAGGCCAGGGCAGACTAGGAAGGAGAATTCTCCTGGCAAAGGTGGGGGCTCTCAGCTTTGGTTTCTTCTATTTAGTTGGTTTTAAAAAAAAGTATATATTAAGCACTCGCTATGTTCCAGGCACTGTACTAAGCATGGGGAAATATGGTCTCACATAGGAGACAACGCACACATAGATGTATGCCTTCGATCTGTGATAGAAATATTCACAGAAGAGCTGGGGCTGTTGTGAGGGATGAGCAGTCACAGCCTGGAGGTTCTGTGAAGATTTCTTTGTTGTGAGTCCTGTGCCTGTACAAATATTGGAACCAAAGATGGCTGAAAAGTCACTCCTTGACAACAATCATCACTGCCTGAGAGTCTCATGGTGAGGGGGAGGGGGACAGGAGACCTTGGGAGTTGAGACCAAATCCACGATACCTGGGGCAGGCAGGTGAAAGCATTTAGTGCAGGGAGTTCGAGCACCATGTTAAATATCTTTGGGGGTGGCAGGGCAAAGGGACATTTTGAAGAGATAACTATAATAGAATATTCCTGCCTCTCCATGATGTCTCTCTATGGACATGGATTGTGCTGTTATTAAAATGTAAATGGTTACCAGTGTTTTTCCAAGAGTGGCCCCAGAACCAATAGGACTTACCTGACAGCTTGTTCAAAAGACAGATTTTGGATACACCATAACCAAGTGGGATTTCTTCTGGGGATGCAAGGATGGTTCAATATCTACAAATCAGCTGATGTGAAGCACCACATTAACAAGATGAAGGATAATAATCATATAATCCTCTCAATAGATGCAGAAAGAGCATTTGACAAAATTCAACATCCATTTATGAAAGTAGATATAGAGGGAACATATCTCAGCATAATAAAGGCCATATGTGACAAGCCCCCAGCTCACATCATACTCAGTGGTGAAAAGCTGAAAGCTTTTCCTCTAAGATCAGGGAGAAGACAAGGATGTCCATTTTTGCCGCTTTTTTTTTTTAAAGATATTTTATTTATTAGAGAGAGAGAATGAGCACAAGCAGGGAGAGGGGCAGAGGGAGAGGGACAAGCAGACTCTCCTCTGAGCACAGAGTCTGACGTGGGGCTTGATCCCAGGACCCTGAGATCATGACCTGAGCTGAAGTCAGACATTTAACCAACTGAACCACCCAGGCGCCCCCATTCTTGTTACTTTTATTCAACATAGTATTGGAAGTCTTAGCCAGAGCAAGAAAGAAAGAAAGAAAAAAAAAAGGCATCCAAATTGGAAAGATGACCTGATATTATATATAGAAAACCCTAAAGACTCCACAAAAAACTGTTAAAACTAATAAATTAATTCAGTAAAGTTGCAAGTTATAAAACCAACACACAAAAATCTGTTGTATTTCTTCATACTAATAACGAACTATCAGAGAAATTAAGAAAGAGATCCCATTTACAATTACATCAAAAAGAATAAAATGCCTAGAAATACATTTAACCAAGGAGGTGAAAGACCCGTACCCTGAAAACTGTAAGACATTAATGAAGGAAATTGAAGAAGACCCAAATAATTGGAAAGATATTCCATGCTCATGGATTGGGTGAATTAATATTGTTAAGATGTCCCTATTACCCAAAGCAATCTACAGATTCAATGCAATCCATACAAAAATTCCAATGGTATTTTTCACAGAAATAGGACCAACAATCCTAAAATTTGTATGGAACCACAAAAGACACTGAATGGGCACAGCAATCTTGAGAAAAAAGAACAAAGCTAGAGGCATCATTCTCCCTCCTTTTTAAAAAAGAGTTTATTCATTTATTTGAGAGAGAGAGAAGGGAAGAGAGAGAGAGAGAGGAGAGAGAGAGAGCATGAGCCAAGGCAGAGGGAGAGGGAGAAGCTGACTCCCCGCCAAGAAGGGAGCCTGACACGGGGCTCGATCCCAGTGTCCATTGATGGGTAAATGAGGAATTTATTTATTTATATATTTATATATAAATATATATAAAATGAAATATTATTCAACCATAAAATAGAGTGAAATCTTGCCTTTTGCGACAACACCGATGGACCTGGAAGGTATCATGCTAAGTGAAATAAGTCAGAGAAAAACAAATACCATCTGATTTCTCTTACATGTGTAATCCAAAAAGTAATAAACCACAACATCAAAAAACCTCAAACTTATAGCTATAGAGAATAGATTGGTGTGGTGGGGGGTGCCTGGGTGGCTCAGTCATTAAGTGTCTGCCTTCAGCTCAGGTCATGATCCCAGGGTCCTGGGATCAAGCCCAGCATCGGGCTCCCGGCTCTGCGGGGGGCCTGCTTCTCCCTCTCCCACTCCCCCTGCTTGTGTTCCTGCTCTCACTGTCTCTCTCTGTCAAATAAATAAAATCTTTAACAACAACAACAAAAAAGATTGGTGTGGTGGTTGCAAGAGGTGGGAGGTGGGGAGGTGGGGAGGTGGGGGGGGGGGGGGGGGGGGGGGGGGGGGGGTGGGAGAAATAGGTGAACTGTTTTTTGAAAATCCATTTTAAATAAATTGAATAAAAAAATTTAAAAGTAGATTTGGGACCTGTTTACCTCCCACTCACCCCATTCCTTACCCACTGATACGGAATTTTAGAGGGGCCATGAGTGATTCTAGAATCCAAACTTAATAAATATCCAGATGTATCTTTTTAAAAGTTATTATTATTATTTTTAATGAGAGAGAGAGAGTAGGGGGAGGGGCAGAGGGAGAGAAAGAGAGAGAGAATCTCAAGCAGACTCCCCCTGACCTTGGAGCCTGATGCAGGGCTCAGTCCCACAACCCTGTGATCATGACCTGAGCTGAAATCAAGAGACAGTGACTTAACTGACTGATCCACCCAGGAGCCCCCAGATGTCTCTTTTTTAATATAAACTTTTTAAAAAAGATTTTATTTATTTGAGAGAGAGAGAGGAGAGAGAGAGCATGAGCCAAGGCAGAGGGAGAGGGAGAAGCTGACTCCCCGCCAAGAAGGGAGCCTGACACGGGGCTTGATCCCAGGAATAACCGACTGAGCCACCCAGGTGTCCCTTTAATGTACACTTTTAATTAAAGAATACATACATAAATGTGTAAAGTCATAAATGTGCACCTTGATGAATTCTTACAGGGTGAACACACCACGTCTAGAAATAGAACATCACCAGCCCCTAGAAGTGCCCTTTGCCCTATTCCAGCCTCCCTCCTCCCTCCGCCAAGGGTAGTCCCCAATCTGGCTTCTAACACTGTAAATTAATTTTGCCATTACCTTTCCTTACCTTCACGGAAATGAAAGCATAAATATGTATTCATTTGTGTCTGGTAAATTTCCCCGAGCAGTAGGTGAATCTGGGTAAAGGCTTTCTTCCCTCCGCACGATTATAGAGATTTATTTATGTTGCATATGGCTGTAGTTTTTCATTCCTATTGATGTATAGTATTCCTGTGTATGATTTTACACAATTTATTCATCCATTGATACCTGAAGGGTATTAGGACTGCTTTCCGTTGCGCTGTTGTGAATCGTGCTGCGGGGAGCATTCCTGCATGGGATTTTGGTGCATGTATGCACATGTCTCTCTCGGAGTGGGACTGCGTCTTGGTCTTCACATTTGTTATGGACTGAATGTTTGTGTCCTGCTCCAATTCATCTGTTGAAGCCTTAGGGCTTCCCAGTGAGGCTGTGTTTGGAGATGGGGCCTTTGTAGAAGTAATGAAGGCTAACTGAGGTCATAAGAGTAGGGCCCTGATCTGATAGGATTAGTGTCCTTATAAGAAGAGATCAGGGAGCTAGCTGCCTCTCTCTTATTTGCTTTTATCGTGTGTTCTCTCTTACCACACTGCTCCCCTACACACACACACACACACACTGCACACTTTTCTGAACCATTTGAAAGTGAGTTGCATACATGATGACCCTTTCCCCCCCCAAATAATTCAGTCAGTATTTCTTAGGAATATTCCCTTACATGGCCCCCCCTATAGCTGCCAACTTCTGTCAATTTAACATTGCTATAATACTCCTATCTACCTCACTATCTGTGCTTCAATGTTTGCAGTTGATCTAATAATGCCCTTTGTAGCATTTCCCCTCTTCCCATACAGAATCCTGTCTAGAATCAGGCATTGTGCTTAGTTGTCATGTCTCTTTGGTTTCCTTCAATCAGGAACATTTCCATGGCCTTTCTTTGTCTTTTATGACATTGACATTTTGAAGAATACAGTCCCTCCTCCTCTTCCCTTTTGAATAGAATGTTCCTCATTTTGTTTGTCTGGTATTTTCTTATGATTAGAGGAGATATTGCGTTGCTGACTGGCATCTGCATGAATGGTGTTATGTCCTTCTCCGGGGCTCACATCTGGAGCCTCTGCTCCTCATTAGTGATGCTAATTTTCATCATCTGGTCAAGGTGGTGTCCAGTTATGATATTTTTTTTTCTTTGAAATGGATAAGCAACCTGTAGGGATATACTTGAAGACCCTGCAAATATTCCACTTCTCATCAAAATTTCCCCTAGATTAGCATCCATTGATGATTCTCGCCTGCACCAATCTTTACTATGATGGTTACAAAGGATGACCTTCTACCTCCAGCTCTCCCCCATCCTTTCCCAGCCAGCTGTCGGCATTATACTCTGAGCAGGAACCCTCCCTTTGAAGGTAGCTTAATTCAATGTAGTCTAACTTACTGGCTTTTTCCTTTATAGTGAATGCCTTTTGTGTCCAGTTAAAAAAAAAATTTTTTTTTTTGCCTACCTTAACCTCTAAAGATATTCTCCTATTTTCTTTTAAAAGCTTTATTATTATTAGACCTTCGACATGTAGATCTGTGATCCATCTGGAATTGAGTTTTTGTGTCTGATGTAAGCTGGGGGTCAAGATACGGAAATCCAATTAACCCAGATGTTTTTATTAATCATTTTTACTTATGCAAGAAATGTGTGAATACGTTCCCCCTTTAAAAATCCCAAGACATTACAGATAATGCTAACATCCTCTTTGACCCACGCTCCAGAGCAGGGACCATGGAAGTAACCATTGTTATCAGTTTCTTATATCCTTCTGGACTTTTTTTCCCACTAAGATGTTACATACATGCTAGTTACATACTGTTTTCTTCTTTCCTCCCATAGCTCACCTTGTATGAATCATTCTGCATCTTGCCTTTTTCACTCAGCAATGTATCTTGGATGCGTTTCCTGTCGACACATCTAGATCTCTTCTTTTAAGCTGCTGCACTGGATTACATCTATGTGTGACATCTATCTATGACATATGTCACAAACTGTCAAGTACAGCCTGTTTAAGTCATTGGATTGTTTAGTTGTGGCTTTTTAAGTTGTTCCTAATTTTTTGTTTCGCTACCACGGCGATTTTTGTTCATACTGTATTTGAACATAGTACGAACTCATAGTGTCTTCAAAATATACGAAGTAGTCGCTGGGTACCACTGCTGTGAAAATTGAGGCATCCCAAAAGGGAGATGTTGTCCAAAACCCCTGAGAAGTAGATGAGGATAAGACCTGGGGTCTGGAAGGCACTGGGCTCGTCCTGGATTCAGGTCAAGCAAAAGAGCTTAGCGTCCGGTGACTGGCCCAGGCTCATACCACCAGCAAAGGGCAAAAATGGCAGTGACACCCATGTCTCGGGAAGCCAAGCCCAGGACACAGCAGACCTCCCGGGCCTGTCCCTGAGGCTGCCCTGTTCTCTCCCTGCTTCTCCTCCCTTCAGAGCCAGACTCCAATGTGGGATACCATGGGGTAGTGGTGGGGGTCCGCTCCCTGCCTCTTCCCTTCCCACCGGTGAGAGAGCACCCAACCCTAATGCCCTGTGGTCTCCCTTGGCGGAGCCAGGCCTACATCTCGGTTCTAGAGCCCGGCCTCTTCTGAATGTCCATTTGTTGAAAATCCTCTGCCTTCTGAGATGCCCCTGCGGGACAGGCAAGAACCAATTTGAATCAAGAGAAGCTGCGGCCCTTAAATCACATGTTGGGTAAAATAATCAAAGAATCTTCCCCAAATTTGTCAACCGCGGTGCTGGGCCTAGCGGTTCAGTAATGACTCGCACTTGATGACAGATCTCGAGAAAATGCGTTTTGGAAGCAATCAGTATATGCTGAATAGAATCCTATTTTACAAGCATTTTATCTACTCTTAAGGACATGGGAGATGAGGAAAACAGATAAGCCTCTCTATTAATATTGATTAGACCATTATACATCTGAAAAAGAGATTTTAGTCAGAGATGATTGCACCTTACCAGTGCAAGCTTCCTTCTTGAATTGAATCGCTTAATCTGCTGCTCAGCACTGGGGGTGTGGGAGGGAGGCGCACGTGGGCTTCGCTCCTTCACGCTGGGCAGAGGAGGCAGGAGAGGGACCCGGTAAGAGGACCAGGAGGGCGCTTTGCTGCCAATCCCACAAGGGCCCAATAAGAGGAAGATTAAAAACAGTTAGCGGCAGGAGGGATTGAGGTCAGACTTCAGAAACAACTTTTTTTTTTTCTAGAAGAGTCCAGAAGTTGAGGCTAGAGCACCTTCTTTTCTGGAATAGCTTTAAGAATGAAGCCACTACTCGCGGGTTATAAATAGGCTCTTTTATTATTCACTACAAAAGAAGACGGATAAACATGAAAGAATGTTTGACCTTACTAGGCATCGGATTTGAACGATGAAATATTATTTTTTGCCATCATGTTAGCCAAGATTTCTTTTTTCAAAAAACAGCATCATTCCCAGTGTCGGGGTGGGTGCGGTGACCTGCACTTTCATGAATTACTGGTGGAAGCGTAGGTGAGTACAACCTTTTTGGAGGATAATTTGATGATATTTATAGAGACCTACTTTCTGTTAAGCACTAGCTAGGAACTGGGTATATAGTATTTAGTGAAATTAAGTCCTTGCCCTCACAGAGCATACCATTTAGTGCAGAGACACTGAAAATTAACAAGTGAAAATACAATTAAATATTCACACATGTGAAGGACCTTGAAGGAAATCAAAAGGGAGCTGGAGAAGCGAGGAGGGGAGGTCCGTGAAGGCTTTTCCAAAGAGGCAGAGTTAGGCTGAGTCATGGATGATAAGAAAGAGTGAAACAGCACATGCAAAGGTCCTGTGGTGGGAGAGATCTTTGATGAACTTAGAAGAGACCAGAGCAGACACAGTGGGTGAAGGGAGCACGGTGGGAAGTACAACTTGGGGAGGGATGCCTGCAAAGTGCAAGGGGAGCCCTGCTGGGGTTTTGGAGGGGTGATACCACCTGCTGTTACTGTTTCATGAAGAGCTTCCGGGCGCTGTCACAGTGGCCTTGGTTGGGTAAGTGGAAGCAGGAAGGATAGTCAGGAGACTAGGGAAGCAGTGCAGGTGGGAGATGATGATGCTCACAGGGGGCCCTGGCAGGGGGATGGGGATCAAACCTCACAAAGTTTAAACCCCTGGGACCAGCAAGGCCACGGTAGGAATTTATCCCAAGGAAATAATCAGACGCATACGAGGATTTACATACAAATAAGTTCATTATGATTTTAGGTATAAAAACAAGAAACTGGCAACAACATACGTGCTCACTGTGAGAGGTTAAGTGATGGTGCTTCTAGACAGCAGCGCCACACAGGAAAATCATTGAGAAGAATACTGTGAAAAAAAATCAGGATACAAAGCAATGTAGACTAAGATGCCGCTTTTAAAAAAAGAAGCATCTATCTTTCTTTCTATCTAAAATAAGCATCAAAATGTTACAGGTAACTCTCTGGGTGACCTATGGGTGAGTTTAATGTTTTTCTTCATTTCAGGGTAATGTCTTCCAATAAGCATATACTTTTGTAGTTTAAAAAATAGCAAAAATATTTTGAAATAAAAAGGTACATCTCTTTAAAAGAGGCAAAGGGCTGGTGTGTGAGTGTGAAAGGGAGGTGTTTGGCGCGGGGGGCTAAGCTCAGCATAAGCGCAGGGTGAGTGCAAACTCAAGTGACCAATGCAGAGTTCAGCCACTCCCCACTTCTCACCTGGGCCCCTCCTGTCCCTGAAAATGCCTCCTAGAGCCTGCTCAGCTCTTCTGCTATCCACCTCTTTGCTGGTTTCCTGAGAGAGTCACTAGGATGGTCATAATGCACAGCCCGACGTGGGTCAGGTCTTCTGAGTGCTGAAGAATGCAGATGCCCAGGCTCCAGCTCCACCAGTTTCCAGCCTGAGGCTCTCCTCGCCCTGACCCCCAGTCTTCTCTATTCCCCTAAATGGCTCCACCTTCCTCCATAGAGGCTGTGAGCATGTCTGCTAGGAGTGTGGACTCTGGGTTGGAATCCTGGCCCTAGCATTTCCCTGCTTGGCTCCGTGCCTTCCACTGTAAATGGGAATTATAGTACCTACTTCACAGAGTTGAGGAGATGGAATGAGTGAAAATATGTCTAACCTTCAAAAGGGTGCCTGTCACAGAGTCGGTACTATTGAAGTGGTAGCTGGTATCATCTTTCCAGTTACTGAGGCCAAAAACCCAAGAATCACTCTGGATTCCTCCTTCCCCTCAGCCGAGCATCTGACCCACCAGCCAGCCAGACTTCTAGAAATGAAAATCTGATTATAACTCCTCTGTTGGGGTTTAGAATAAAACCCAAACTCTTTACCATGGACTACAAGGCCCTACAGAATTTTCCATTAGAAAAGAAATAGACGTTTAAATAATAAAAAAAAATTTTTTTGACCATTAGATTAGAAAAGATTTTAAAAATAAGAGTGTGTGTGTGAGGATGGAGTGAATCTGTATTGTAGCCTGGGAACTTCCTGCTGGTCCAGCATTTTGAAGGAAGAGAGTGTTTCAAGAAGGAAGGTTGCCTTTTGGGTCAAAGGCTACAGAGAGATCAAATAAAATGAGGACAGAGAGCTGACTATGGCTTTGGCTGGAGTGGTTCCAGGGGAGTGATGGGGAGGGAAGCCATATTGCAAAAGGTGGCAGAGAGAGAACCCCACGAGGGGCAATAGCAGAGAGGGAGAGAGAGAGAGAAAGAGAGAGAGGGAGAGAGAGAAAAGAGAGAAGAGGAGACACCAACCTAAGGAAAATTCTGGAAGAAGAGAGCTCTCTGGGGTGGGAGGGGCTCTGGCTGAGGGGGAGGGTCCTGAAATCCCAGCCAAGGAGCCAGTAGGCAGCAGGAAAGTGGGAGGAAAGGAACTTCGGGAAGCCTCGTATTTGCTAAATGTCCCAAGGGGATGGGGCCCAGTTTAAAACTCATTAGAAAAAAAACAAAGGAAAGTGCCTGAGTTAGATGAGTTTGGTTCTCCATGGTAATTCCTGCTGGAGCCTTCTTAATTTCCTTGGTTAAGTCAGATTGCTTTGATTGCTGCCTTAGAGGAAACATAATTCTGATAAGGGACGTCTGGTTGTGTATCTGTGTGGGGATTCTCCACAGGAAAAATGAGCTGGTGATGCAAGGGCCCACAAAGAAGACAAACACCTGTGTGCGCGCTTGTGCATGCGCGTGTTGGGGAGTACGCGTGTCCTTTTCCAGTTCTAGCTGGGAAGGTAGGGAGGGGAGCCTAGGTACTTATCTTTGAGCCTATTTGTTGGATAGGATAGCTGGGTGAGGATCCGGTTGGGACTCTTTGGGGCTCAAAGCACAAATACTTTCTGTTTTGCTGTTTCAAAGTGTGTGTGGAGCAATATATAAGAAAGCCCCTCTTTCTGCCAATCTGTGTTCCACTTTTCCTTCCAAATCCTGCTTATAGCCTGCCGTCCCCAGAAAGCCTTCTCTCTCAGCCTCACTCTTGGTGTGACCAGTCCCTGCTTCGAGTCAGATTTGTGTCAATGGACCAAGGGTAGATGCTCACACTCCAGCATCTAGAGCAACCTCACCTCTCTGGGCTTTGGTTCCATCATTACTACATCAGAGAGGATGAGGGCAAGCCTGGCTCTTGGAGTCTTTCGTTCCAAGTGTCCACAGAGAGCATAAAGGTGGGCAGGGCAGACACCCCTGATATCCACAAACATTTGTTATGGACAGGATGTTATAACTTGCCATTTTCACGCATGGCCTTATTCAATTTCATAACAATCCTATAAGTCAGGAACTACTATTATCCTTATTTTGGCAGAGGAGGAAATAGAAGCTTCCAGATGTCAAAGGAGTGGCCCAAGGTTGGTTTGGCAGGCAGTGGCAGAGCTGAGTTTGAGACCACCACTGGCCTGGGCAGGGGGCCTGGCCAGGAATCTGGGGAGGGGCCAGGCGGAACAGTAGCCATTCTCCAGGGGCGTTAGCAGGGATTCTGAGAGGTCATCTTGCCTCACTGATCTCTTGCTCCGCTGACCCTGTGTTCTCTATTTCTCCTAGCTGTGGAAATTCCTGGGGGTCAGAATTACATACCATCTTTTCTCTAGCTCAAGGAGTGAAAAATTCAATTCCTGAGGGCCAGGCAGTAATCACGCAAAGTGGGACATGGGCCAGAGTAAGTGCAAATGTTTGTTGCCTAAGAGGTGGCCACTGCAGCTCCTAGGGGAGAGCACTTGCTTCTCGGGAGCTCCTCAGCTCCAGCCGACCGTTACTTCCTGGCATCAGGGCGCAGTGTCGTCAGAACCTCCAATCCTTCAAGAGAAGCTAAAACTTGACTTTTAAAAGTTGGTTCAAATCAGTTCTAAGCAGTATTTTAAAATAAGTCAATAAACAGACAAGATACATTTAAGGATGGAATGTGGCTCTTTCACGTGGCAGGTTTTAACCTCTGAAGTCTGAGCTCACCTCTGTCTTTCTCCCTGCAAGCTCCGCTGAAAGCCCCTCCTTCTCTGGGCACTCAGGAAATGGAGCCAAGGCCCTTGGCAGGATCATGGTTAGTGAGTTTTCCATGTGGTGGAATGGAAGTCTCTCAGAAGATTCTCCTCCCTTACACCTTTCCCATCCCCTTCACCCAAGCACACATCAGCACATTCCAAGAGTGGAGCAGACGTTGACAGGAGTGAGTCCCAGTTTGTTTCAGCTCTCTTTGAGTAGCTGAAATTCTAACTGGACTTTGAATAATAACGTGAGCTGGCACCGTGCTTAATGTCCTTCGTTCTCAGGTTTCTCTGAGAAGCTTGGAGACACGGTAGCTGGGGCAAAATGCACGTCCATCAGACATTCAAAGATGACCAACACACAGGGAAATAAGACACCATGAGCGAGAACCAGGAGAAAACAACAGACAACAGAAATAGAGTCACACAGACTCCAGGTATTGGAAGTATTAACATCAACTATAAAACAACTGTACGTAACAATGTTCAGAGAAATAAAAATCCAGCTTGAACACTTCAGCAGAGAATTGGAAACTATAAAACACACAACAGTTTTGGAAAAGGAATTCTAGAATGACAAATGCCACAGCTGAAAGTAAGAACTTGATGGATGGGTTTAATAACAGATTCGATAGAGCTAAGAAGAGAATGACTCAATTGGAATTTAAGTCAGAAGAAACTGTTTAGGATATAGTATTGAGGGACTGAAAGATGGAGGTGCGGAAAGCACGGTCAAAGAAAAGGGGGCAGCGTGACAAGTTAATTTTTTTTTTTTTTTTTTGCCTAGTGTGGAGCCCAACATGGGGCTTGAACTCCTGACCCTGAGATCAAGACCTGAACTGAGATCAAGAGTCAGACACTTAACTGACCGAGACACCCAGGTGCCCCCAAAGGGACAAGTTCTAATATATGTCTCATTGGTGTCTCAGAAGGAAATGGGGAAGAGAAGAGGGGACAGGGCAGAAGAAGTGTCCAGATTTTCCATTGCTGAGGAAAGACATCAGCCTGTAGATCCAAGAAGCCTCCAGAGGTGAGTTGATCTGTACCAGACACAGGAGGGCTCAGTCACTCACTGGTTTGGAGAGTCAGGAACTAGTACTTAGCAAACCCCCAAGCCTAGATGGGAATGGGGCCTGAGGTCCCTGCTAGACAGGAATTCCTCCTAGTGGGAGCTGGGGGAAGAAAAGTTTTCATTCATTTACTTCATGCACTTATTCATTCATCCATTTTTTTCATTGACTTATTCATTAATTCAACATGGATTTATGGACTACTTGGCCTGTGTTGCTATCATTAGCATTTGGTCAGAAAATGGGAAAGTCTTAGTTTTAAGAGGGATGTCCATCCTTGAATGAAGCAAGAGATCTAAGGAATTTAGCCTCAGGATGCCCAGAAGAAGATGGCTCCCAGAGGTCTATGATGCTGGGGCTCAGAGGCTGGTTTGGGAAGAGAGGCAATTTGATGGGACATAACCCAAACTTGTGCCTATGAAGTTTTTGGCCCATTGGTGAAATAGCAGTTATTTCAGAAAGAGATCATTTGGGCTCCAAATAAACTGTTTGATACTCTGAGTGAAATCTGTAAGGTTTTGAGAACCTGGCTAACTTAATGTCATTTGTAATGTATTTATTTTCCTTCATTTGTCTGTAAAATTTGTTGTAATAGAAGAAGCCTGTGAAGGGGCGCCTGGGTGGCTCAGACAGTTAAGCATCTGCCTTCGGCTCAGGTGATGATCCCAGGGTCCTGGGATTGAGTCCCGCATGGGGCTCCCTGCTCCGTGGGGAGCCTGCTTCGCCCTCTCCCTCTGCTTCTGCCTCTCTCTCTCTCTCTGTCTCTCATGAATAAATAAATAAAATCTTAAAAAAAAAAAGAAAGAAACCCGTGTAAACTCTACTAAAAGGAAGAAACAGGTTTGTGTGCTGGTGTGGGCCGTGGAGGAAGGAGGTGCCACGGCCCTGTGAAGGCAGACATGGTGACAGCAGTGGGTGTGAGTGGGGGTGGGCCACAGTACCCCTTCCAGGGGCAAGCCAGGACTTTTTTTTTTTTTATGTTATGTTAATCCCCATACATTACATCATTAGTTTTTGATGTAGTGTTCCATGATTCATTGTCTGTGCACAACACCCAGGGCTCCATGCAGAACGTGCCCTCCTCAATACCCATCACCAGGCTAACCCATCCCCCCACCCCCCTCCCCTCTAGAACCCTCAGTTTGTTTTTCAGAGTCCATCGTCTCTCATGGTTTGTCTCCCCCTCCGATTTCCCCCCCTTCATTCTTCCCCTCCTCCTATCTTCTTCTTTTTCTTCTTCTTTTTTTTTTAACATATAATGTATTATTTGCTTCAGAGGTACAGATCTGTGATTCAACAGTCTTGCACAATTCACAGCGCTCACCATAGCACATACCCTCCCCAGTGTCTATCACCCAGCCACCCCATCCCTCCCACCCCACCCCCACTCCAGCAACCCTCAGTTTGTTTCCTGAGATTAAGAATTCCTTATATCAGTGAGGTCATATGATACATGTCTTTCTCTGTTTGACTTATTTCGCTCAGCATAATACCCTCCAGTTCCAACCATGTTGTTGCAAATGGCAAGATTTCATTCTTTTTGATAAACCAGGACTTTTTGAACAGCTCTCCCACCTGGAGGTTTGGGAAGGCTGAGAACACTTGAGTCACGTGCAAACTTGAGCACTGGCTTCCTCTATGGCTTTCAACTCTTTTGGGGTCACAGGCCACTTAGCGAATATGACAAAGCCCAGTCCCAGAAAAGTGCGCGTACAAACAACACTCCCTATGCAGATGCAGGGGATTTATGGATTCTAGTCTGAAATCCTTTGGTCTATCCACTCCTTCATTGGAATTTGGGGAAACTGGGGTCTACCTTGGGGAAGAGATTTGTCCAAGTTGACACAGACAGTGGTAGAGCTAGGACTCTATCCCAAGTGTCTGGACCCTTGGTCAGGTGCTGGTCCTCACTCACTCCCCCAACAACCTCCAGGCTGTCCAGGGTGAGGTGGTGGCGCTGTCCATGAATGAGGGGCAGCTCTCTTTCTGGGCATTGCGTTGGGGATGGCGAGATCCTCTGGTTGCTTGGGGTGGAATCAGGTTCATGAGATGTATTTGGGGAACTATCAGTGGGTGGAGGACCCACGAGGGGAACCTCTTCTGGAAGAAGGGACCCTTCTCCTGAGGGGCCTGGGAGGTTAATGCTAGCTTCTTCATAACCCAAAAGGCACTGGGGAGTGGCAAAGGCTCGTGAATAGAATGACATGGTGATTTCAGTGCCACTGGAGGAGGTGATTCCTGCAGTCTATTCTCTCCTCTCTCCTATCAAACAGTCTCTGGAGCAACCCAGAGCTCTGGAGACAGCTCCAAACTCCCAGTGTGACCACTGCCTGGGCTCCTCCTTCCTGGAATCCACCAGAACACTGCTTTGAGCCTGACTCCAGCCTCAGGGCACTAACTCCCTTCTGGCTTTCTCTCTTCTGTCTTCTGCATTTCCCTTACTCTTGCCTCCTCCCTCCTCCGCTGCAGGGAACGAGGAGGGAGAGTATAAGCACCACACACCAAACTCTCATTTTCTTTCAAGAAAAAAATTATGATTATTAAAGATTTAATCTTTGAGTCTAAAAATACCTCCATGTAAATGCCTCTGGTCCCCCAATCCTCTTCCCTCCCCTCCCATTCCCTCTCCCTTTCGTAATCGGGCCCCCTGAGAGTTGCACTGGGGACAGGTGTGGAGGCCACTGGTCTCTCTGAAGCACAGCTGAGAAGTGGGGGGCCTGCAGGGTTGTGGGGAGGTGCGGTCAGGGCCGGTGCAGCTGCCGGAGAGGGGTGCTGGGGTCTGTGACGTTCACTGCTTGCTCTGGCCCGCGTGCACTGTGGGTGGGGCGGGGGACCAGCTTCAGCCTCCTGCTTCTGAACTGCTGAGTGGTTTCCAAGCACACTGTAGCTGTAGGCAGACCTCTTCCTCTTCCCAGCGAATGTTTGATTTGGAGTTTATTGATTCCATTTGCCGGAGTATTTTCCTTAAATATTTTTTGAGTCTAATGCACACTGCACGCGCACCCGTAATGGCTCTAGCTAGCCTTGTTTTTCTGTGGAACCAATAAAGCAATTTGGATGAGCTAAAATTGAACTCAGAGGCATCAGGAGAGGAATGGGCTTGAGATAAAAGAACCAGGAGGTGGAGAGGCATGAAGACACAGACAGAAGCGAAAGGATAGAAAAGAGGAAGGAAAAGTAAATAAGGAAGGGGATAAGGAAACATGGAAAGGTTAGAGAGAGAGAAAGGAAGGGAAAGATGAAAAATATAGTATGGCCGCCTTGCAATTTTGTGCGACCTTGGGGATTGGGTGAATTAACTCTATGGATTATTCAAATTACTTTGAAGGTTCTAATTTTAATCTCTTCCTACTCTCACCCGACTTTTCAGGAAAAAAGCAAAATTGACATGTGTTGGACAACACTGTCTGCTCCTCCAGCATCCAGTCACCCTCTGTCACTGTGTAGAGCCTGTTACTTGGGTAGGACTGAACTCCTGAGTTGGTCCCTAACTGGCTTAAACCATCCAGGAGTCCAGGATTGGTTGAGGAATAGGCATGTGACCCAGGACCAAGCCAATCAATGCACAGCATTCTCCTGGCCCCCGTGATTGGTTCAAGGGCTACCTTGTCATCAGAGTTGGTCCAATCAGAGAGAAAGTTGGGATTTTTGTTAAAAAGTGGGGTAAGAAAAGTCTTTTACCCCTTCCTGGTTATGAAAAAGGGAGTGTGGTGTCCCAGAGATGCTGGCAACGGTTTCCCTACTATGAAGGGATTCAGTCTGGGAATGAAGCTGCTGTATTAGGAGGGCAGAGTGGAGGGAATCAAAAAGAAATGGAGCCAAGTCCTATGGGACATCACAAACCTCTGGATCAAACTCGTCCTGACGCCAACCTTTCCTCTGAACACTCCAATTAAATGAGCCAGTAGATTCCTTACTGTTCAAGTGACTTTGAGCTGGATTGTCTGTTACACACAGTTGAAAGTACGTCCTCAGGAGCAGGGATGTGGCTGGAGCAGAAGTATAGAGAATCCACATCCTGGATGATCAGGCCCTTCCTACTCAACAGGGTAAACACATTCTCCCCTGATCAGCCCCAAGACAACCTTCAGAGCAGCTTTCAGCTCCAAGTACAAATTCCCCAGCTTGGCAACCCAGGCTCATCTCCTACTGCTCCCCTCTGTGTACCCCACTGCCGCCAGACTCAGCCCCTTGCCATTCTCTGAACATGCCCATAGCTCTCCTTGCCTGCATACGTAGGGTTCCCTTTGCTTAGAACACTCTCTCTCACTCTTATCTGTTTGGATTTCACCCATTTTTCAAGTCCTGTTTCCATGCCACCCAGAGAGCCTCCCCTGACTTTAATAAACTATTGAGTATCTTCCTGCTAAGGCTTCATCAGAATCTACATGAAGTAGGGGTGGGAGGTGGCCAGGGAGAATGTGTAGTTTGAAAAATCATAATCAAGGTGTCTATTGTTTCTACATAAAACTGCTGAGAGTAAAGTTGACAAACTGTTCTTGACTGGTGGAATTATATAGTAGATAGCAAGAGAAAGGTAGCAGGGTCATGGGTTAAAACATACGTTGAGAACGGGCACTCTAATTGATGAGTCTTCTTCCTTGGTTGACCTTCCAAGGGCCTTCGTACCTCTCTCATGACATTTTCTGGGTCTCATCTTAGGCCGCAGTTATTTGTATATTGACCTCGTTCGCTTGCTGGGGTGTAGAACCATTGGCTGCCAGGACCCTGGGAGATGGTGGGCTGCAGAGATTCGCCACCTGTTCTCTGTGGAGTTCAGAGGTTCACCTTTACAGTGTGCTCCTAAGGTTACTTTGAAAACCTGGGTTGGAGAGCTGTCGCCCCTCCTCTTTCTTTTATACTCAAGAAAACACAGAAGAAAGGGAATGACTTGGAACAAAGAGGTCATTGCTCGGCTTGTTAAAGGCCTTAGTGAACTGTGGTCCTGACAGCCTCATTTGTAGAGATAAAATGCTCTTCTGCATTTAGGAAGCAACTCCTTACATTTTAAGAACAGAGCTTGGAGGTCTGAATGAGCAGAGAGTTGAAGGCGGGGGTGGGGGGGGGGGGGTGGTGGTGGGGGGCGGTGGTGGTGGTGAGGAGACCCACGAGAGGGAAGGAGAGGAGAAGGAACGCTCTCTGGGCTCTGTAGGAGGGGAGGGGGGGTTGTGAAAACCCTCCATTCTCCGTGTCACCCTTTCTGCCTTCAAATCCAGAGCAGGTTGGGTGAGAGAGAGATGTTCCCGAGAAGCTGCGGGGAGCCTGAAAATACTGGGGTTTGGGCTTTGCTCTCCAAGGGGAGCCTGAGGAGAGGACACGCTTCCCAGAGTTCAGCTGCAGCTTCAATGCACGGAGGTGTCCGGGATGGGTTTGCGTCCGTGTTCCTGGTCGCATGCCCTGCATCCAGCTCACAGAGGGTCTCAGAGCAGGGGTTGATGGTAGGAGGCCCAAGGTCAGGATGAGGCGGCCACATGATTGGATGGCATGGCTGCAGACCTGGACTTCATCTGGGAGAGCACCTGGGATGTCAGGAAAGATCAGGTGGGGCCAGAGGACACCTGGTTGAAACCAAGGACAGGTGGCCTGGCGGGGGGGGGGGGGGTGGTATCTCAGGAGGCTGACAATAACCCAGAGGGCAGCAGGCTGGTGCCAAGGACCCCTGCCCCAAGGCTGTTTAAGGAAGGAGGATGGAGGGCAGAGACTCTTCAAGGTGAAAGAAATAGGACCAAAAAGGGCTTTGGTTCTTGATTGACTATTTAAAAGGGAAAGTTTTAAACGTAGTTACTACTTGCTGGCCTGTTGATCTCCTCTCTACCACTTCCCTCCCTTCCCAGAACCCCACCTACCAGCAAGAATGGAGAACCTGGATCAAGAAGCACCTGGGGGCGGAAAATAAAGTTACTTGGTCTTGATCATTGAGTTGTTGTCATAAACATCCTCTTTCATTATAGTAACTACAATTTTGGGGAGTGATATACAAGAGAAACTGAGGGGCTTAGGGAATGTGTGTTGGGAGATCTGACCTAGTTTGGGACATCAGAGAGGGCTGCCTGGAGGAGGTGATGTTTAACTGAAACTCTGGGAGATGGTAGGAGTTAGTGGGATGCAAAAGGAGGGCAGTGCTCCAAGAGGCGGCTGTTCCTTGCTTCTTCACCCCATGTGAGGCCTCCACCAGAGTCCCCTGGGGTCAGCTGCCCTAGCCAATTGACTCCATCTCCTGGACATGGCCGGGAGCAATGGGATGTCTCTCAGAGACCCAAGGGCCCTGCTTGAAGGCCCTTTGCCAGAAAGGCATGGAGGTGGAGAGAGCCTAGGTCTGAGGCTCTGGCCAGGCAGCCCGACTGCTTGCTCTCCTGGGGAGTTTGGCCCTGGCGTCCCGGGCCATCCATAGCTGCCGGCACCTTGAGCCGGCTCCCCTGTGCGCTTGCTTTCTGAGCAGGGTTGGGGCTGGGCAACGCCCAAGCTCCACATCCCCTGCCAGTCCATAAGCTGGGCTGCTCAGCCAGGAGTCATGTATGGCGTTGGCTGCCCCACGTAATGGTCAGGAAAGGAGGTAATTTTGTCCCCATGTGCTGGCCGGGACCTTGCGTGGAGGAAGCCCATTAGCTGCCACTGCTTGGTGCCAGCCTCGATTAGCCTGAGCAGGAGCAAAAGGCAGAGTGGATCTGAGGCTTCCCTTCCAGGGCCTTGGGGAGGGAGGGATAGATAGCATTTTGGGGGATCTGCGAGGGGAGAGCAACAGAAAGGCAGGTGTTCGGCTTTCTCCTTGCTCCTGGTTTGAAGGGAAATGTTCTAGATCGGAATCAAAACCACAGGACAGGAAGTTCTCTCTCACTGAAAGCATTTGGACCAAGGCTGAGAGTAAATGGACTCTCATTAAAGAGGATAGAGGAGGGCTTACTGGGAAGCTGATTCTCAGAACGTTAGAGTAGGGGTGGGGTGAGAAGATGGCTGAGGCCCGGCCTGGCCTCAAGCCTTTAGGGGGTAGACCTGCTCGTGAGCTTGGCTGGGAGAGTAGGGGAGAGGGAGCTCTGGAATCATCTCTGTGGATGCTTCATGTAGGGTTTGTGAGAGCCAAAGCCATGGCCCAGGCTTTCCTGGAAGAACAGAGACCCCTAAACAGACCTTCCAGAGCCCTGTGGAAGTGTTAGAAGCAGCAGGCTGGATCCTGTCTGCTGGGGGTGGGGGGAAGACTTCCCCTCCTTGATCAGCCTCCTTTTCAGGATGCTTATCCCCCATAGAAGGTCCAGGGTGAGGGCTGTCAGACAAAACATAGAATGCCTCGTTAAATGTGCATTTTAGATAATTAAACAATAAATAATTGCTTAATATAAGTCTATCCCAGCAATATTTGGGACATACTTAGATTAAGCTATTAATCATCATTTATCTGAAACTCAAATCAAACTGGGTAGTGTGTGTTTTTATTTGCCGGATCTGGCAGACTCTTCAGGGTTTTTTTTCTGCTTCTAGGGAAGCAGGCAACAGTGTCCAGATTCCCAGCCCTCTCCCTGGGCCCATCCTGGGGGCGTGTGGACCGTGGGACATGACCTAGGACCCTGGCTGTGGTCAGTGTGGGGAAATGGCTTCATCAGCTGTGCGTTCTAAGCTCAGACTGGCAAAGGAGGTTTGGGAAGAGGAGGTGCTAAAGGGAGGGATAGGGGAGAGGCCCAGGCCCTTCCCCAGCCTGGCAGAATGGGGAGCAGAGCCTCTTTTGGATTCCTCCAGCTCCTTGCTGGGAGGCTCTCCCCTCCATTAGCTAGGCTGGCCTCCTTCAGTTGGAGAGATGGCAGGTATTTTTCCCAATCAGACTCCCTTTTACTCTGATGAGGGGAACACTCAGCATCTATCACTGGCTCTTATAAGCAGCGGCGGCATTGGGCTTCCTGGCATGGGGGCCCTGGCCTCCCTCTAAATCGTACTTGCTGGAAGCCCGGGGCCCTGTGGAGCAGGAGGGAGACAGGCTAAAAGGAAGCATCAATATTCCAGGGCCCAGTGCCCCATATATTTAAAATGGGGAGCCGAGGGTTTCTCAATGCCCTGGCTGGGCCGCTCTGCTAACTTGTTCTTTTTCATCTGCAGCATTGAGCTTGGCCTCCCACCTCCCTAGGGCTCCAGGTGAGTCAGGCAAGGGCTGAAATTCATGAAAATAGGCCACGGGGCTGGCGACCAGGGGCCGGAGTGGGGCAGACCCTCACACACAGGAGGGCTGCCGGTGCTGGGAAATCGCGCCTACAGAGCTCATTACATACCCCGCCAGGCGCTGCCCCAGACGCACTTACACACATGTCTCTCCCCGGGGCCGCTCCCCACGACCCGTGCTCTGGGCTCCGGCCCATCTGGCTTTAAATGAACAAAACAACGGGACCATCGCATCTTTCTTACGAGAAGATTCTGGAGGCCAACTGCCCTCAGCAGGAGAGGTTTGCTCCTGACCACCAGCAACCCCGATTTGTGATTTTTTTTTTTTTTTTTTTGGCTACTTCGTATCCTTCCCTGTCCCCAACCTGGATAAGCCTCCGCCGCCTCTGGGCCAACTCCTAATCCCCAATTTCCTCAAAACTGCTAAAAATGGATGTCCTGTTGCAATTGTTTGGGATTAGCTACATTTGGCTCTGAGGCCGCTCATTCTGCTCATTCAGACCTTCCGCACCACCTCCCACAGCCCTCCGACCCCGGTGTGTCCGTTGCCGCCTGCCTGAGTCTCCATCCTCACCTCCCACCACTACAGATTCTCCCCGGAACAGACCTGCCGCTTCGTTCCCTTTCCCTTTGTGCTCACGGCCCAGTGGTTCCTGTCTCAGAAGGTATTTGATGTCCCTACGAGATGTCGTATTGTCTTTGGATTTGAGAATCTTTCATAAGTGCATGTCCTTAGCTACAATTTCTGTCCATTTCCACATCCTCACTCAAATGGCCAGATTGCTCCAGGCATCCCGGAAGGAGCGTCGTTCACTCATCACTGATGACACATTCTCTGAGATTTAGCTATTAGAATGAAGGGATACTAGGGTTTATCAGACACGCAGGCTTTCTCTGAGAGAGCTGGAACTGGATGGAATGGAGAAGTCAAGTTCTAGCGGCCACCCCCACCCTTGTGTTATTGATCTTGGGGTGTCAGTCTAAATCGGGTGTTGATGTATCACTGGAAATGGGACAGGCTGCAGAGAGGCGTATTGACTTGCCAAGTGTTCCCTGTGGGGAGTGGAAGTGATGGTCTGGAGGGATACACTGAACATCTGCTTGGGGTGCCGGGGGAGACCTCAAAGGGGCATGTTCAAGTAGTAACAGCTAACTGGTCCCTCGGTCACCTTTTGGGGAGGATGCCCAATTAGCTGCTGGCCTCTGGCTTTGCTTTGTGGGTGTGGAGTGCGCATCAGGGGCCAGAGCTAGAGGGGAGGCCAGGCCATGCCGTGGCCTTAGCACTTACCTCCTCCCCCATGCTGCCCTTGACCTTACCTCTAAGTGCATGTGGAGTAAGTTTCCATTTGAATGAGTGACAAATGATGACTCTGTCTGGGGCTGCCGCGTGTTTCTGTAAAACTCTGGGGAGTCCAGTGCCACTCGCTTGCTGTGTCATCTCAGGCGCCCCTTCTCTGTCGTCTCTGCTAGGTCCCGGAGCCACGCTTCAAGAGAAAATCCTCCTCGGCTTGGACACCCTCACCGACCTACTCCACCCAGACCTGTCCCCACGCATCCCTCTGTCCTAGCCAGCCACATCAGCCCCCAAGAGCCACCTGCCACGCCTGCTCTGCTCTGGCCACATCCTCATAACCTTCTCGTGTTAAGGGCAGTGGGTGCCCTGGGGCCCTCACGAGGTCCCTCTGGTGGCATGTGATGCCGTAGTGCGTCCGTCCACTTAAAACCTCTCTTTTCTCTTGACTTGTTCAATAATCTTCTTTCTTCTGTGGCTAGACTCTCTTCTGGATTGTACTGTCTGTCTCTCTAGGGGATTATGCACTCCCAGCACCACACATCACTTTATACCATTTACTCTTTTATTTATCCATTCATTTGACAGATAACTGTGGGTCACTGGCTATGGGCAGGTCCTCCTCTAGGGCCTGGGGTGTAATGGTGAACAGACCCCAGCTCTCACGGAGCTTAGATCTAGTGCGTGTGTGCATGGGAGGAGTGTGGGAGGTGTGCAATGAGCAAGCTGATGAACAAGAAAAACACCGATATCGAACAGCTTTAAACAGCAGGGCTGGGCGCCTGGGGGGCGCAGTCCATTAAGCATCCGACTCTTGATTTCCACTCAGGTCATGATCTCAGGGTCGTGAGATCAAGCCCTGCATTGGGCTCCGTGCTGGGCATGGAGTCTGCTTAAGATTCTCTCTCCCTCTGCTTCCCCACCTCCCCCCCTCCCCCACACACCTCTGTCTGCCTGTCTCTCTGGGGAGGCCGCCAGAGGAGCAGGGGGAAGGCCAGAGAGGAGCCGAGCAAAGGGGCAGCAGGGAGGCGGGATGAGGAGGCGATCCCTCACAGCTTTGCAAGCCAGGCAAGGGATTGGCACTTGATTCTGGGGGTGAGGTGGAGCCACTGGAGGGTTTGATGCTCTTCAGGAATGGGACCTGGTCACTGCTGGGAGGAAGTGGGGAGCTGGCCAGAGTGGGAAGGAGGCAGGTAGGGCTGTTGCCCTGCCCCTGCAGAGAGAGGAACGGGGCTCTGAGCAGGTGGAGGGAACAGGACACCGGGCCCGCCTGCCGTGGAGACAGGGCCCCAGAGGTGATGAAGGAGAAGAAAGATTCAGGAGTGCCTCTGGGGTTTGCCTTAAGCCACAGGACAAAAGGCCAGGCCACACATGAGCCCAGAGAATGGAGGGGGAGGGCATGGCCTCTGTCTCTATCTTCACCCTAAAACCTAGATGCACCTCAGGCCTGTCGCTTCATCTTTGCCATGCTCCTGACCTTTGCATTCACTTCTCCAGCCACCTCTGGCCATCTTTCAGTGCATTTTTCATAAGACCGTCAAGTTCAACATCCAATGGCTGAGCAGAGAATCAATTTGGGATTCACCTTCACTTCCTCCTTCTGATCCGCCTTTCCCCACCCAGGGAGTCCCCGCGTCCTGTCAATCTGAGCATTTAAGTGCCCCTGGGCTTTGAGCCCACCCCCCAGCTTCTCTGTCGACTCCCATCAATTCCTCTTCTTCTCTGCAGGCTAAGGGATTTCTTTTTTCAGAGCACATGTCCCTGACCACGTCATTTTCTTTCTCAAAACTCCTCAATGACTCCCCTTGATCTTCAGGATAAAGTCCAAACTCTTCAGCTTCCTTGCCCCCTGCCTGACTCTCCATCCTCACCTCCCACCTCATTTGTGGCCCACCCCGCTCCCGCCAAGCCCAGCTCCATGAGTTCCCTAAGGGAGCTCCTTCAAGCTTCTAGGACTTCGCCCAGGGCCGTGGCCCTTCCCAAAAGTCCCCCTCAATGGTACCCCTCCCTCACCTTCCTATCCTATTTGCCTTTCAAGAGCAATCTCAGTTAGGACCCCTTGTTAGAAGCCTTCCCGAAACTCCTCTTCACCGTATCCTAGGGAGAACCCAGCCCTGGGATAAGCTGGATGTACCCCAAATCATGCTCATGGAACCTTTTGGAAGGGCTCTGGCTCCTATGTCACCAACCTGAGGTCATAGTGGAGGTAGAAATCCCTTCCTTCTCTTCAGCCTCCCCAGTCTGTCCACCATTCACCCAGCCAGCGAGTCTGACTAATTCCAACTCTAAGTATGTTCCAGGGAGCTTCTGTTTCTACTTTATAGATGAAGAAACTTGCCCTGCACAAAAACATTTACCATGGGTGCACTTTCCTGAGGGTGATAACGTGATGATGACATTTAAAGATGTCTGCCTTCCTGTGTCGACTGAAGGATCGGGAGAGCAGGGCTGTGTCTGCCCCGGCTGCCCCGCGCCTCTGGGACCCAGGAACCCCTGAACGTGTGTGCGTAAGCATTCGGGTTTCCTGGATGAGCACGTAGGCTTGCTCTATCTTTGAGTCCTCTAACGCTCGGGCTCCCTCTTGTCTTCCCTGTCTCCCACCCCTCACCTGATGACCCGTCTCTCACCCTTCAGCTTCAGCCCAAATGCCCCCTCTTCCGGGCCACCCTCCTTGACTTTCAGGTTAGGTCAGCTCTGGTTATACGCTCCACAGCACTGTATAATTTTCTGTTCTCCAGCTTACCTGAGTGGACTGTAAATACACACTTCTCTGATTGTTTGCTCGCGTCTGTCTTCACTAGGCTGTGAGCTTCACGAGTCCAGGCACTGAGTTTTTGGTCACCCTGCACTCCCCATGCCTGGCACAGTGCCTGGAGCAGAGCAGGTGCTGAATAAATATTTGGTGAATGAATGGACAATCCGGAATCATGGATGAGGAAGGGCTTTACAAACTGTAAAGTTCTACCGGTGGTTCCCCAACCATTTGTAACATTGGCCCTCCACGGGGGTGATTCTTAAATGTTGTGGGGGATGGGAAGGGGGGATGGCAGACTTGTGGTGGGCATGTGTAATTTAGACGTGACCCGAAGTCAATCTGATACCTTCCCCTCCCTTGCACTCACACGCGCACACACACACACACACACTCTCTCTCTCTCTCTCTCTCTGTCACACCAGGGGCACGGACATGCTCCGGTGTGTGCGTGTGGCAGCGTGTTGTGTATAGGCGCGTTACTTCCCGCAGGTTGATCTTAGGTCTTGTACTCCCCAAGAGAAGGAACTAGTACCTACAGGAGTCTCTGGAAGGCTGTGAGTACTTGAAGGAAATAGGCACTGAATCCGTGACCAGCTAGTAAATTGCATTCAAAGCCTTTTTCCGTGGAAGACAGGCAGGGAGAGTATGGATGTTACTTTGGGAGCGACGGGGGGAAGTGTTCAAGGACTTCTGTCTCCAGAGGGATCACTCCAGGAAGGCTGAATGGAGGAGGTGCATGCCCTCAGCGCCCCCGACCTTGTCTCTGTGTGGGGGACAAGTGCAGACGCGGGTGCTGGTGTCCCCTGCTTCCCGAAGTCCTGCTGTCGGATCATCCCTCTGCATTGTGGCTTGGTTTCCCTTTCAGAGCTAGAATTCTTCCAGCAGGCTCCCTGGCAGATTTCACACCGTCAGCCTCAGAAAGGGCCTTGAACACTGATCCAGCTCAGCTTGAACCCTTCCAGAGACGGGGAGCTCACTCCTTTGTGGGGCAGCCCCTCCCACTGCTGGTAGCTCATGCTCATTTCTTCCTTTTCCAGAGCCAGCCGTGCCTCCTTGGCACCAGCACGTCTGTCTGAGAACCTGCATGCATCTCCCTCTTGCAGGAAGAAGAGGGTTAATCAGAGGGGTGTGTGTGTGGGGGGGACCAGGGACTGCAGGTCACGATGGGGGGTGATGTCTCCCTCAACACCCTCCATCCGCACAACAGGGGACTTCCTCCTGCGTGCTCCCTCAGGCCCCGGGATCCGTCACCCAGCTATGACTTACCTAAATATGCGTCACTCAGGGGACGGGTACCTTGGATTGCTGGGGAGCATGACTTTTTCTCTTATGCCTTTCAAGAAGTAAGTCATGATTGCTCTAAAAATAGCCTGTGGAAATCAGAAGAAACAAACACACATACACACTCACACAAAATGATACTAAAAATCCAGAGTACCTAATTATAGGAGAAAGGAAATGGCTTGGCAGTGATGTTTTCATATTTTCTCTGAATCAAACATTGTGCAGGGAGAGTGAAAGACATGAAGCATTGTTAATAAATTTTCCTACCCAGAGACTCAAACATCCCTCTGTCAAGCTATTTACAACCTCCATGGGCATTCCTGAGTGTGTGGTATTTAGACTTGCTCCCCTCGCTGCTTTTTTCCTCGGGCAGCCTCTGCTTACCACCATAAACCTCACAACACGCATAATCAATCAGGCAGCCTGTCACAGTTGCTCAGTCTAGACACTGAGCAAGCACCTTAGGTGAAGAAAGCTCTGTAGAAGATACTGAGCAAAAATGATTGACTGGATGGTTCTTGAGTCCATGGGGCGGGGGGTGGGGGGTGGGGAAGGAGAGATCACTAGGAATCATCCTGGGTTCACCAAGCATGAGTCCAGCCAAAACAACCTCCTTTCTCAGGTGAAGAGGTTTCCTAGACTGGTACTATGTGGTGTGCTATGGACATTGCATATGTGGATTTCAGCACGGCGTTTTGTAAAGACTTTGATGTAATCCTCGGAGACAAGATGGAGAATTGTGGATTAAACAGTAATAGAGTTAGATGGATTAGCAGGCAAAGTGCAATGTGAGCCAACAGTGGGGGGAAGCTGCCAGGAGAGCTAATGCAATCTTGGACTATATCGATGGAAGCACTGAGCCCAGAAGAGGGGAGATCATGGCATGTCCCTCTGTGCTTGGCAGTGGCCAGACCACATCTGGAGCAATGCATTTCATCCTGAGAGCCATAGTGAGCAAGGACGTTGACAAATGGGATGGCATTTGGAAGAGGGGGACTGGGATGCCCCGGGGTCTTCATTCCATACCACGTGAGCGGTGGTGGAGGGAGCTGGGGACCTGAAGCCTGGAAGAGAGAACATCTAAGTGGATCCTGACAGCTATTTTCAAATATTTAAAGGTCTGCTGTGGAAGGCAGAGTGGAAATATTGGACGCAGTGTCAGAAACACAGCACTTGACAGCAAGGTGGATTTGGGTTTGGTCTGCAGCCTACGCAGCAAGAAGGGCGGAGCTCCGAGCCCTGCAAGGGGGCTTTCTGCCCTCAGCCACCTGTGTGCGTTTACTTCCCTGGAGCAAGACTGAGATGTGCGGCTTGGCCTGGGTCTCCGGCTCTTCATTTTTCTGGCTTACTAAAAACACACCACGCCCTGTGCCGAGCCTGGAGGAGGATAGACGGACACAGAGGTGCATAGGACATCGTCATGGCCCTCAAGGGCTTATGTTCGAGTCAGAGAGATAAACACACAAACAGCTACTGTTCATCCAAGGATTTCCCTGCAGAGTATAGCAGGAACAGCAGTGGATTGCTACTTCCCATTCAGGCTGCGAGCTAGCTGTGTGATCTGGGGCAGAGTATTCCATGTCTCTGTGCCTCAGGTGTCAAGTGGATTCCAGGGCTGGCCCTCCACCTTTGCAGTGCGCACCAAGCAGCTGGGATATTTGTTTAAAATGCGGCCTTCTGCCCCATTGCATCAGTGGTGCCAGGGCAGCGTGGCCGAGTGATTCCAATGCTACGGGCACATGGATCACTGGCAAATACTGATGGAGTTAGGAAATCATGTCGCTTCCAAAAGAAGTGTCCGTTTTCTGTTGAGAGTGAGGAGGGTGGGCTGGGGGAAGACCAACCAATTAGTAGAGGCTGTGGTTCTGAGCCGGGGAAGAAGGAGGGTCAGCCAGACTGGGGGCAGGGGGAGCCAACACACGAGGACGGGTCTCAGTGGAGACACAGAAGTGGGGAGTGTTGACGTGTGGGAGGAGGATGGAGCAACGTTGACATGACTCTCCGGGGTAACGCTTTACAATTGTTTGGCAGTTGGACTCTCCTTGAGGATGGGGATGGCGAGTGGCTGCAGTCTCTGGATTGTCGATTCCGACCATTGGTCTGGCAACCCGAGGGTCCCTTCTGGCAAGCTCCCTGGAAGAGGGGCAGGTTCTCAGGAACTCAGGAATGGGGTGCCTCTGGGGGAAAGGATCCTAGCCACCGGGTCCTGGCCCACGGTGGCCCCAGGGGTCTCCCCATCCCTCCC
>NW_022589741.1:15598585-15628889 GCF_004348235.1 Phoca vitulina
CCCCCCCCCCCCCCCCCCGTCTTCTTCGCCTTCCTCCTCCAGGCAGCAACACCAGGGAAATAATGAGGTTGCCCAACTGACGGTGCGTGCGCCATCAGTGTAGAATGAAGACGGATGACTGTAGCGAAGAGACAATTTGAAAAGGGATAAATACAAGCAACAAGTTATTCACCACCGCAATTTGTAAAGAGCGTTAAAAACCTGCAGATGGGTTGTTTCACATCATCTCCTTTTCCATTTGCAGGCTGACAGGCCCGGGTAAACGACAGTGATGGATGGCCTGGGGCCCGCGTCCCTAATCTACAGCTCTGCCATTGATTAGTTTGGCTGGCGCCGCACCCCCCGGGGTGGTGGACGTGACCTGTCTCCTAGAATTGAGAGCCTGAGCTGGGCAGTTGGACGTGGAGGGGCTTCCGCGGGAAGAAGGGAGCGGGGCTGGCCCCAGAAGAATAGGGTGTAGGTGGGGAACAGGGAGGCCCCCAAGGGCTTCCTGCTGGAGGCCTGGAGGTGGGCAGAGAGCAGTGGGAAGTTTCTGCAGCAGACAGTTGACTTGAGGCCAAGATAAGGGGGTAGAGGAACAAGCAGAGGTCAGGAACCTGGAGTCCAGTCCTCCAGCCCAGCCTCCATCAGAGGCTGTGTCCTGCCACCACGTCCTCCTCGTGCTGCCCAGCACTGAGCGGTGATGAGCCCTTAAGGGCTCTTTTGTGGATTGCTTTAGGACTCTGTATCCCAAGTGCCTAATTAAGTGTCTCTCTGTGAATGAATCAGCAGGTAACATCCCCCCGCCCCTGCTTGTTATAAGTGGGAGGCTGGAGATCCCACGGATAATCATCTCGGGGGGCCTAGGGTGGGCTGATCCCAGGCTGAGTTAGGATGTCCAACAGAGTGTAGGCAGAAGGACCCTCGAGATGGTACAGAGGCAGGAAGGGTGCAGGCAGGCAGGCTGCTGCAGAGGGGATCAAAAGATTACTAGGCATCAAAGACTACAAATTTAGGGCAAGGTGAGAATGCACAATTCCCTGCAGCGCCTAAGAAATTAGGGAAAGAAGAAATATTTGAGGAAGAGTTATGGTGCCGTATTGGAAAAAGCATTAGGGTAGGATTTGGGGGACTTTGGTCTTGCCTCTCCTCCCCATATGGCTCACTGTAGGGTGCTGGGCAATGGCAGGAACTTCCCTGGGCTGCTGCATTCTGAATTTAAAAAGAGGGGTGTGGAAAACAGTAGCAGCTCACACTTGTAGCATGCTTTGCCGTGTGCAGAAGTGTTCTTACAATCACGATCCCATTTGATCCTCTTAATAACCAAGAGAGAGGGAAGAAAGCAAATTTCGATGTCCTCATTTTAATGTTGAATAGAAGCTCAGAGAGGTTAAGTAACTTGGCCAAGGTCACACAGCTTACAAGTGTGAACTCAGGCTCGAGTCTCGCCCCCGCTACACTGCGTGGCTCCATGGCATGTGGGAATTGGGCACTTAGAGAGAAGCAGGGCCACTGAAATGCAGATTGGTCAGATTTTAAATGAACCCTCCCCCGAGTTTGAATCTCTAGAACAAAATGTGTTTTTCTAAAAACTGGGCAATCCTTGCCTGCTGGGCCATGAGTCTGAGTGCCCCTGAGATCCCTCAGTCTTGCTGGAAGGATGATGAGAATACATATCAGGACCGGTTTCCTTAGAAACTGACTGACCTCAGAATGAGATGACCAGTTCTGGGGGCTGGCATCCTTCTTGTCTGCTCCTGATCCAAAAGCCTCACCATTCATGCAAGTCTGGTTCAGGGCCCACCTCCTCCCTGAAGACCTCCCTGATAACCACACCACAATGAGGACTTTGTCTGCTGGGGGCTCAGGGTGCTTGATCATATACTGTCTTTGTATCACAAGTCGGGGAGGGAGCTGCTTAGTACATGTGATGACCTTGTGGTTCTGTTGGAGAGAGTTGGAATCGAAGACCTTCTGCAGCCCCCTGCCCCCCAGGTGATGACCCCAAGTGAGTCAGGATCATGTAGTTGAGCCCTGTCTGGGCAGCTAAGCACCTGTCTGCCCTTGGACAGGCCACTTTGCCCAACACGGGTCTGTGGTTCTTGCCTCTAAATTAAGAGGCGATAGTGATACAGAAAGATGACCAAGGTCAGGGCCTCTCAGCCGTGGCTGTCCATCAAAACACTTGGTGGAACTTCTGAAATCACAGAGATCTGGGGCTGCTCTTGGCCCTGCTGAATCGAAATCTCTGGGGATGTGGCCTAGGCACCTGGCCCTTTTCTTCCCAAGCTTGCTGGCTGGGTTTGCTATTCCTCCAGGGCTGCAAGTAGTGACCTCCTAGGAGAATGGGAACAGTGTCGTGACCGGAGGCCTCACCATAGGTCAGGCGCCATGCTAAGCCCTACGCTTGCCTTACCACGTTTAACCCTCCACAACTTGGCCACTCTCTCGGGTCCCTAGAGAACAGACTCCGAGACAGGGGTTTGTGCTCTGGAGGCTTTCTGGGGAGCACTCCTAGAGAACAACCCCCGGAAGGGAGTGAGGGAAGCAGGATGGGGCAGAAGAAGGGGGCTGTGATGTAGCTGCAGTAAGGCTTCAGCCAAGCCCAGTGGTCCTTCAGAGTCATCTCAAGCCCAGGGAAGGGGGTCGCCCCTCTGTACCCCTCATGGGCCCGTCGCTGGTTGCCGGCTGCCTCTGGGGAAGGTGCCTAAGCTTGGAGAGGACAGCCCCTTTCTGCCCAGGACATTCCCTGGGAACAGCCGCAGTGCCCGGGGGGCAGGGGGGCCGGAAGGTGGGGTCTGGGTGCTATCGCTGTACTACAAGGCCCATTCATGCAAACAGAGACCCCAAGATGGCCTTGTCTGAAGCCACATTCTTGGGATGGGCTCCTCGGTCAACTCCAAATCACATATTCTTCCCACATGGCTCAAAACTACATAGTTCTAATTAAAATATTTGCATAAAATTTGGAACCCTAGCTCGACACCCCATACCCCGCCCAAACCCACACACGTGCACACACAGCACGCTGCAGGGAAGGTTGAGGGGCTCAGCCTAATGTCCCAGGAATAGAGTCCTCAGAGATTAAATGAGACAGTGGCACTGTATTAAGACAAGCCTAGGTCTGTGAAACTCAAAAGATTTGTTCCAATATTAAATGTATCTTAATCAAGAATATTTATCATTTCTGCCTAAATTCATACACCGAAGGATTACTTATTTATATTTTTCAGAATAGCGTGCTTTGACGATTGTGTAATTGTTAGGCCATCTCTTGGGTGTTCTTAGGACCCCACCAGAGGCCGATAGTTCCTTTGTCCCCACCTGACTGGGGGGCCCAGGGCCTGCCTTTTTCTCTCGGGGATCCCCTCCCCATGCTCTGGTATGAGGGGCAGCCGCACCCAGGCCAGCAGGGTTGGCAACTAACTTGGATGCCCTTATTCGGCCATCGATGGGGGCTGCTCGGCAGCCTCGTTCTTCCCCACGAGCAGGCCCGACTTGGCTGGGTCTCGGCCCAAGATGGCGGTGATGGGGGCGGCATGGTGCGCGCCCACTTGATTCCAGGCCTCAGAAGGCAGAATGGGAAAGGCGGCAGCTGTGAGCAGAGGGAGGCAGCAGCCTGTGTGGTGCAGAGACACCAAAATAGACGTGGTGGTGGAGCCAAGGCTGGAGGACGCAGTCTGAACCCTCACCTTGCGGAGAGCCAGCTCCCAGAGAGCCTGGGGAGGAAGAGTTGGACTGGGGAGGGAACAGAGGGGCCAGGAGCCCCACCGTCCAGGGGGAGCACCGTTGGGACCCTCAAAAGCTTGTGTGTCTGTGCACTGTCTAGTCACCTGTTTACCCGCTCACTCTCTCTCCATTAGCTCACGTACCCCCTCACTGACGCACTCCTTTGTTTCTTCAGACTGAGGGTTCGTGAGCATGGGGACCAGTCTGCTTATGGTCCAAGGTCCTCTCCTCACTCAGCATAGTGTCTGACACACAGCTCTGAGTGTTTGTTGAATGACTGACTTGCCGCCTTCATTCCTTCATGTTCATTTATTCAACCACAAGTTCATTCACTCTCTGTGAAGCGTTGGAGCCTTCCAAGGGCACACAGAGAGCCCCCAAAGGCATTTAGAGTGTGAATATTGGCTTCTTGGAGGTCATACCTAGTTGGGGAGTCAAGAGTCACACCCATGAAGGAGTCAGAGGTGGCATGAATGGTCTGGCCAGCCCGGGAGTCAGGGCAGGGGAGAGACCACCATGGGCTGGCCTGGCCTGGGGAATTCTACCTCGTGAAGCCAGACCCTGCAGCGGGGAGGATTCAGGGAGGGTGAGGGGAATGGAGTAGAGGAGGAGTCAGGGATGAGCGAGAGAGGAGGTGGACCAGGTGAGGGGAGGAGTGGGGAGCAGTGGGGGCGTGATGGGGGCCATAAAGGGAGGACGTGCTGTCTTCTCTGGCCTTCTGGAGCAGACGGTAGGCCCTTGAATTTCTAGGCTCCACTTGGGTATGGCTAGAACTGGGCGTGGACACTTCCTGAGAAATGACCCCGAAACTGATTTTGAAGAATATGCAACCCAGGAATGAATGGGCTCATCATGAGCCGGGGGAGTTCCCCAGGCCCACCAGCTGCCAGTCATCACGCTGTGGGCCCTGGCATTGCTCAGGATGACTTTCTGGCCACAAATGAGAAGGCAATCTTGGACCAGATAAAACCACCTCCTCCCAAAGTGGAAAAGAAACCAGCTGGTCTCTCTGTCCTGGCCTGTCAGGCACGCTTGGTCCTTCACGTTTGCTCAGCATCTATAATTGGGTCCTGTGAGAGCCGGCCTAGATCTCTAGGGCTCCCGCTCCCCCCACCCCCGCCCCGGCGGGACTCGGGCCAGCCTCCAATGTCTCGTGCAGGAGGCTCCTGGAACTCACCTGTGTCTCCACCACTTTCAAGGCACAAGTGAATCCTGACGCCGCACAGGTGAGGGGCTCAGGGGTTCACGTGCTCGTCCCCTCCTGCTCACATCTCTCCCACCTTCTCAGGAGGAGGGAACCCTTCTCGGGGCATGGGAAGAGGTGGGGGATTCAGACCCTGTTGCCCCCTCTATTCAGAGGCCCTCAGAAAGAGGCAACTTCCTCCATTGACTTCTGGGGAAGGGACTGCTTGTCCTTAGTAAACAGGAGAAGCAACAGGGCCAGGAGCTTCAGGCTCTTAGGTACAGGTTTGCAAAGGGCTGGCCTAATCCCTAGCCTTGCCAGGATGCATGTACGAGGTGGCCCAGGAAGAGGAAGCCTGAAATTCGCGAAGTCACCTGCTCTGGAAGCCTCACTCTGGGGTTAGGGGCATGGGGGCGGGGAGGGTCTGTCGCTCTCTCTCCACCATGGCCAACCCCTCCCCATTGCTATTTCTCTTCCCTTGACCCCACCCGATGGCTGAGACTGCAGTTTCTACCTAGGGCTAAGGTCATCTGGTCATCAGAGGAGTGGCCATCATTGCCTGTCTGTGTTTCTTCCACAGGAGGTCTTGTCATTGGGGCATCCACCCCCAGAGCACCCCCGGACCCCTAGCTCGAGGGGAGAGGCAGAGAATTTCATCACCAGCGGAAAGCTCCCCCCCACCCCTTGGCGGGAGGGGAGGGCAGGGGAAAGGTTCTGGGACACGCCATTCCGAACAGCTTTGGCAGTTTTGAAGGTCACTTTTTTCCCCCTTCCACGAAAGAATTTAATTAGGCTTCCATAAAGCAGTTAGATTTAGGAGCAGAACATTTTTAGCTCCCCTGCTAGGAGTGCTCATGAATATTAAAGACTGGGGAAGGAGGCAAGAGGCAGGAGCTGGGCCAGGTCCTACCCCTACCTGGCCCCCCTGGGGACTGCGGCAGGCATGTGGGCACAGGATAAAGGGCAGCTGGGTTCCTCTGCCGAGGGGGCGGGGGCGGGGGGCCGTGTCACTAAGACTTGTCACTAAGAGTTGAAGTCATCACTTCTTCCACTCAGGCAGGCCCCCGGGGTGGAGTGTCCTGCACAGCAGGGTGGGCGGGTGAAGGCAGGGTCGTGCTGGTCTGGGGGGCACAGAAGAGAGGGGGTAGGCCCAGGAATGACACCTAGGACCCACTCCAGGCCACTTTCTATTGCTCTTCCTGCTCCTGGGGAGAGGGCCAGTTGCCCAAGCAGTGGGCTTCAGGGGGTTCCTGGGGTGAAGGTCAGCCCTGTCTCCAGATGAGGCGCAGCTAGGTCACGTCAGAGAGCAGGGGTAGATCGAGTCCCTGTGCGCTTGGCACCGTGGCGGAGTCTAGAGGCGGTCACAGAGATGGACGAAAACTGCCCTGCAGGGGCTTCCAGGGGAACCAGGAGGCAAGACAGACTCCCCAGAGCTGTCCGAATACGCAAGTGGACAGGCCCAAACGTGCTGGAGACAATGGGTGGATTCTCAGTTCTCAAGAATGCGGGTGGGTGGAAGCCCGCTCAGTGTGCGTAGCTGGGCGCTGTCGGGGCGGCTCCTGCAGCACCCTGGGGAGCCCCCTCCAGCTCTGCCATTGAGGCCTACCAGGCCTCACCTTCTCATGCCTTCTGACAGGGTGCTGTACTTTCCCCTCGTCCCACAGGAGCCCCACTCCCTGGACCCCTGAGAAAGGCCGAGTGGGGGCTCTCGTCTCCCTCCATTTCACAGACAAGGAAATTGGGTTCTTGCAGAGCTGATAAATAGCAGGCCAGCCCAGCACATTTCTGCTCACAGTCAAGGTTAAAGACTTGTTGATATGGCTCTGGGCTATGTCGGGAGGAATTTGGGGGGTATCCCATTCCTCCTCTGTCTTGGTCTGCTCGGGGTACCATATCAAAGTACTATAGACCAAGTGGCTTAAGGAACAAACATTTATTTCTCACAGTTCTGGAAGCTGGAAGTCCAAGATCAAGGTGCTGGCAGATTCAGTTTCTGGTGGGAGCCCACTTCTTGGTTTGCAGACTGACACCTTCTTACCTGGCAGAGATTGGGGTGGAGAGAGGGAGCAAATCCCATCATGAGAGCCCCACTCTTACGACTCACTTAAACTAACCTAACCACTTCCCAAACGCCCCACTTCCCAGTACTATCACCCTGCGAGGGCTTCAACATAGAGATTTTGGGGTACACAATCCTTACGAGATTCCCACATCTTGTTATAGACAGAGCCAAGGGCAGAGCTAGGCTCAAAGAGGGGCTGACTGCAGTCAGCCTGATTCATACATACATCAAACTTCATTTATCCAGCAAACCCTGAGCACCCAGTAAGGGCCAGGCACCATACCCGGCAGTATTAGGTGGTAGAAGGATGGGAAGCTCAAGCAATGTGGAATAGTTGTGCATCTCTCTGGGTGGTGGGGGAAGATGCCCACAGCTTGGGTTTGCAGAGAGCACAGACCTCCGGAGCACAGAACCTCCTTGGCCCGCTGGGAAGCCTCCCCCCACCACCCCCCTGCCGCCCCGTTCGGCCCCTCTGCTCTCTGCCTGTTCCTGCTCACCAGCTGGACTCCCTGGCCACCCATCCATCTTGCCTATCGGAGAGCCCACGGCACATGCTCCCAACCTTGTCAGCTTGAAATTAAAGACTTGCTCCACGGATCTCAGTCCTCTCCAGAGACGCTGCACTTTGATTATCCCCTCAGAAGGAGCAGCTGATTTGGTTTCTGCTGCGGTGCTCTCGGAGTGACGGAGTGGTGTCGGGTGGGCAAGGGAGGAGGCGAGGGAGAGGGCAGAAGGATAGAGAATTTCGCTTCTCTGGAGCAGAGCACCTTGCAGAGCCGAGGTCTTTAAGGCGGCTGCCTGGCCTCCCATCACAGGGAGCAAAGTGACCTCGTGTTTTCCACGGCCATTGTACCAGCTCAGACTGGATATTGCCAGAGAGCACATCATGAGGCTCCTCAGGATGGACCCGCTGGAGGGTCCCAAGGAAAGAGGGTCCCTTGGCACACATGAATTTGCCGAGGGGCCAGCCTCCCTTCTTTGCCCCTGTGTTTGATGTTTCTCTGTAGAGAAAATGCAGCTCAATCAGAGGCCACCCCGTCTCCCCAGAGGACTGCTCCCAGCCCCACGAGGGAGGGCTTCCCTCTGCAGTGCACTGTAAAGTGGGGTGCCCACGGGGACCTCCCTGCCTTGGAAGATCCGTAACGCTGGCTTAGACCCTGGTTGCACAGCCTATAAAGCTACTGTTCTCTCCCGAGACTTCTAAGAATTTCCAGAGGTGAGTCTGAGTCCCCAAGAGTACCTCGAACTTAGATTTCTGCTGAATTTGCTCAGTTTATGGATATGCCCCCTGTCCCATCCATGCTGTCCCAGTTCTGGAGTTTCTGCTTAGATGCGGATTCAGTTCCTGCCCTCCAATTCTCCCCCAAGACCCCTCACCCAAGCCATTCCACCTGCGTCGGCCTTGACTGAGGTGTGGGGAGATGGGAAAATGTGTTTTGGGGGGGTCAGTACCTGTTGAAAGGCAGGGGAAGTTAAGACATCGAAAAGCATGAGAGACCAAAAAAAAAAAAGGGGGATCAAATTGGTATAAATGACTTTTAAAACATTTCAACAGCTTACTGAGGCGTAATTAGCACACAATAAACTACACATATTTAAAGGGTTCAGTTTGTTAGGTTTTGAAATCATCACCACTGTGAAGATAGTAAACAAACTCCCCCACCTTGACATTTCCTCCTCCCCCGAGCCCTGGGCAACCACTGATCTGCTTCCCGTCCCTATGGATTGGTTTGCATTTCCTAGAGTTTTATAGAAATGGAATCATGTAGGGTACTCTTTTTTGAGACGGAGAGGTTTTATATCCCAGAAATGTAAACAGCTTTGTGTTGAATATTTGACATATGTATTCTTAAAACGCGCTCTGCCCACTCCAAAGCACTGGGCTGTTGTATTTTCTGCTGCCCCTGAGTTTTGTCTCAATTTTAATGCAGAGCTATTCAGCTGTCTTTGTTTCCTTGACTTCTGTTAATCCATATCCTTAGAGACTTATCAAGGTAATTTCCCGAACAAAAGAGACTTCCCTCCCTAAGATCAATTCCAGTACCAGCTGTTAGGATAAATTTTTCTAGCCTCTTATGCCTTGAGTGTGAGTGTGTGCATGTGTTTGTGAGTGTGTATGTGAATGTGCACTGTGTGTGAGAGTGTGTGTGTGTGTGCACATTTGTGAGGAGAAGCATGAGTAGGGCAGAGGGGGCTATTTCTTTTTTTTAAGTAGGCTACACGCCCAGCATGGAGCCCAACATGGGGTTTGAACTCACCACCCTGATCAAGACCTGAGCTGAGATCAAGAGTTGGACACTTAACCAACTAAGCCACCTAGGTGCCCCAGGACTATTTTTTTTTTTTTTTAAACACTGATGCCTTCTTTTACTGGACACTAGGCTGCTAAAAGTTTTCATTCCTGATAGAATTTTGTCCTCATGTGACACAGGGATAAGAATTCACTTTGGTGGGAAACTGAGATCCAAAGAGGCTAAATAAATTGTCCACAGACAAAAGCAAAGCTAAGACCCAAGTCTCTTGGACTCCAAGCTTGGGGCTCATTTCTCTGCATGGGGCACAGTTGATGGGGAGGTTGACTCCGTGCCGTCATGAGCTGAGCGGGGATAGCTGCTTGGAGAGCTGTGTTGAGAAAGACAACACAGTTGAGTCTGGGCTCGGCAGCAAGATTGGCAAAATTGATTAGTGATGTCTGCATGACTGTGGGTGTGGGGGTGGGGTTGGCCTGTTGTCTGGCTTTATACCATGCTTCTTTGGTTCTTCCTGTAATGCAAAATTGAGTTACTCTTTGGCAACAGGTGATTCAAAGCATTGATCTCTGGAGGAGCACCCCCGGGTTGGCCCGGTTGGCCCCTGTTGGTTGGCCCTGTTTGATGGCCTCTCTCCAGCACGATTCCTTTCCTGCCCGTGGTCTTCACACTGGATTTGCCATTCAGGGGCTGTTGCTGTGAGAGTTCTCCTCACATTCTGTCTCTAGCCCTTCCTCTGTAGGAACCCCAGGCCCTCCAAGACCACCATCTTGCTCGCTCCCAAGCACCAGACTTCCCTGGCCAGGCAGCCAGGCCTCGGGGCCAGGCCCGGTTGGGACAGCGCTCAGACCTCGCTCCACTGCCGTTCCTAGTCTCAATGCCACCAGCTCTCATCTGGACTGCAGTAAGCGTCTCTGCTCTGGCCTCGGGACAGCCCATTCTCCCCAAGGCAGCAGGAAGGATCCTTCTAAGATGTCTGTGGGATCATGCCGCTCACCCCATTGCAGCCCCTTCGTGGCTTCCATCCTGCTAAGTTTAGACCCTGACTCCTCCCCGTGGAAGCCTCCAAGGGGGCCCTCCCCTGCTCTCTTAGCTTTCGTTGTTCCCTCCACTCGGGCAGCCCCGGCCTTCTCTGCATGGTGTGAACACACCCCACTCAAGTTTACCTCCGGCCTTTGCACCTGCTTAAATGCCACCTCCTTAGGATAGGCTTCCCTGACCACCTCTCCCAGTCCCGCACCCTGTGTTAATGATCGCTTACCCCCATTTCCTTCAGAGCACTTAGCACAAGATGCTAATATGCCCGATCCCAAGCTCTATGGGAGCAGGGGTCCTGTCTTTCTTCGTTTCCCCCTCAATCTAGAACAATACCAGGCACCCAGAGAGCATCAGATACCTGTAGAAAAAAAATAAATCCAAAGCACTTTATTATGAGCATACGTTTTATTACAAGCCTCCTCCGGTTTTTATGAAACTGGAGGGGAAGAGTAATGATAAATAGGAAAGGCATGAATGTCTGGGGGACCTCGGGGAGGCCATGTCACCAGCTTGGACTGTAGTGTCCTCACTTGTGAAAACGGCTTGCAGCTGGTCCTTGTACCCGCATGGGGCCGAGTGGGCCGGTGACAAGGCAGGGGAAGCCATGTACCCAGGGCCGGATCACCATTAGGCTTCTCAGGAATTTGCCGGGGCTTGATCTGTGCTTGGTGTCAGGCGCTGCAGCTTTGGGCCTCGGAGGCCCCTCTGTCTTTCCCCGCCCCGGGCCAGAACCCGAGACTGACCTGGCCTCTCCCCAGCCCCAGATTCAATCTCAACCTCTCTCTCCCTCCCTCCCTCCCCCTCCACTGCCCTCTTCTCTGTCCAATTCCCTGATCCACCTCCTTCATGCACAAGAGGCCCTTCGGGGGGCGGGGGGTGGGGGTGGGGGAGGATTCCTTCTCTTGCAAAGGTCACCTCTGTGCACGCGCTCCGCTGACCTGCACCCCTGCCGCACTCATTACCTCCTTCCTCCTCCATCTGCAGGAAGAGATGGAGTCTACATCATAGGAAAACTGCAGACAGCACTCGGTCTGGGAAGAAAGTGAAAGGGCTGGGGATGGCTAGCTTCTGGACATTCCCAGATGCTAATGGTTTCTTCTTAGATGACCCCATCTTCTTTTTTTTTTTTAAGATTTTATTTATTTATTTGACAGAGAGAGAGAGCACATAAGCAGGGGGAGCAGCAGAGCGAGACGGAGAAGCAGGCTCCCTGCTGAGCTGGGAGCCTGATGTGGAGCTCGATCCCAGGACCCTGGGATCATGACCCGAGCCAAAGGCAGACGCTTAACGACTGAGCCACCCCGGCGCCCCATATGACACTATGAGCAGTGGCTGCTCAGTGTGGGGTGGCCTCCAGAAAGTCGTCCGGGGAGGCAGTCTGGCTCAGGGAGCACGGCCTTCATTTCACTCCTGCTGATGGAGTCTCTGAGGAGTGGCCCTGCCTCTGCCGGCCTTGGTTTATCTGCCCTTGTATTGGGCTGATGCAGCCTGAGGCCAAGTGGTAATGAACATCAGGGACAAGTCTTCCACTGGTGGGCGGGGTGACCTCAGGCAAGTCCCTACCCTCTGTCTGCTGGAAAATGAGGGGTTAGAACTAGAGGCCTGGGGATGATATTTGCTCTAAGAGACTCCCACCCCATCCAGGGCTAAGGTGTGATCGACTGTTCCTTGTTTCGTGCAGGTGAGCTACTTTTTGTGCAGAATTCCCTGCCTCTTGGAACCCGCGGTTCTCAGTGCAGGTCGGGCCCGCTCTGGCTCAGTAGCAACCTCGGTCACCGTCTGTTACTCTTGGTCACAAAACCGCCATTTGTTAGCTGTTTCCGTGCTTGCCTCGCTCCTCTATGCAGCAGATAACACTTGCTTTTCAGAGGATGAAATTAAGATCCTGAGACTTGAATAAAGTGGGGACTGATCAAGCCAGGATTTTGCCTACTGCCAGGGCCCCACTCAACCTACAATGTAGGCCCCATGCTTGGCCCCACGCTTGGCCCCTCCGGCCTCCTGCTGCATAAATATCCTCAGCCGTGAACACAAGAGGGAGGGGGTTGCCCTTCCCCGGACACCTTGGGAAACAGGGCTGGCAGCTCCCTTTGCCTCTCCCAGAACATTTGGGCGAGGACGCGAGTATTTGCAGAGATACTGGGGCTGTGATGGAAAATGTTATCAAGGGACGGACTTTCTGCCAGCCGTGCCGTGTTCCTTGGAAGAGCAAAGGGCTAGCGAGACAAGCATGATCCAGAGACAGCCGCAGGGATGGGTCTGAGCAAGGATAAACAACACGCTGGTTGGTGCAGGGAAAGCAAAGAAACCGGGACGAGTAAATAAGGAGACAGATGCTGAGCATGGTGCCAGGGGAATGAGTGCGCAGAAGGGCGCTGGGGCCAGGGAAGCCTGCTTGTGCCTGACGGAAGTATTTGATAGACGAGGACAGGTACGAAAGGCGGGGGGATGAGCTTTCTCTCTGGAGACGAAAGGAGATGGGGTCTCTGAAGCTGGTTGGTACCATTTCTTTTCCCCCTGGAGCTTCCAGCTCCTTGTTCTGAAAAGCCTGAGAACCAGAAAGAGCTCATGCTCCCCTTGCAAGCAGAGGTAGGGTCTCTGGGCATCCAGATGTCCCCTACTCCCACCCCAGGAGGCCCGTCCCACACCAGACAAGCGTTGTCAATACTTAAAGGCAGAGAGATAAAGAAGGTAATAACAAATCAGAAGGTAATAAACCAGTCAGATGGTTTCTTTCTCAGGCAGTTTTACAAATAAGAATACAATATGCCAACCTAAAAATAAGTCTTCTTGATCTGCACCCTCCCACCCCCGACACACTGGAGAGCAAGAGGCAGTCAAGGCAGTGACGTGGGCCTCGTTTGCCTGGTAGAGTCCATGGAAAACTAACAGCATGCGAGGGTGTGGGCCCGAGGGCCAGCACATTCTGTAGCCTTCACATCTTGTACTATGCTAGGACAGGAGTCCACATGCCATCAGCTGGTCTGGTTGAGATGCTCTAAGTTGGTTCGTGGACCCCAAATTCTGCCTGCTTTGTCTGCCAGGGACAAGATGCCCTCCAAGACCACCCTTAGGGCTCCAGCTAGAAACTGGAGAAGCCAGGGCAGAGAGGCTCTATCCTCTTCAAGATGGCCCCAGAGCTCTCGAGAGGGAGGTGCCTATCCCTCCAGGGACCGCAGGCTGATGTTAGCAGGGACAGGAATCCATGTGCCATCAGCTGTAGATCTTGAGAAGACACATCCATCTGATAGCCCGGCTGGTTCATTTGTATCCATTTGGTGTCCTCCTCAGATGCTGGGATTTATCTTCATTAAGGAGGGAAAGAGACATTTTCTGATGAGGTCTGAGAGACTGCTTCACCTTCATCCTGCCTCACCCCAAAGCTGGGGCAGTGGGCAGGGTGTTTTTCTGAGATCTCAGGGAGAGATGGATCCTTGTCCCTCTCTAAGAAGAAAGTGTCTCTGGACAAAGGGAGGCCTGGGCAGAGGGTCTCTGGTTTTGTGCCCACCTCAGGACCTTTCCTACATTCAGGGGAAGAAACCAAAGACTATCCATCCCTCAGCCTGAGGGCTCTGCGTAAAAGGCTCTGAACACATTAGTGCCCTTTGTTCTGAGGAGGACGGATGTATTAGTTATCTATTGCTGTGCAATAAATCACTCCAAAACTTAGTGACGGAAAATGACACTAATCATTTATTATCTCTCCCAGTGTCTGGTACTCAGGAGCAGCTTGGTTGGGTGGTTCAGGGTCTCTTATGAGGTTGCAATTGGGATGGTCCTGGAGTGGCAGTCATCTGAAGGTTGGACTGGGGTGGGGGCCACTTCTAAGATGGCCTCTCACATGGCGGGCAAATCGCATCTTCTCAAGCAGGCTCTCCATGGGGCTCCTGAGTATCCTCCTAGCATGGTGGCTGCTTCCTCCAGAGCAAGCAATCCAAGAGACCGAGGCAGAAGTTGTGGTGCCCTTTATGACCTAATTGAAAGTCCCATGCTCCCTCTGTGTTCCACTGGACACATGGTGCAGGCCTGCTTCAGTGTGGGAGGGGACTACACCAGGACCTGACTCCAAGAGCATTGGTGGGGCCATCTAGGAGTCTGGGCATCACAGCAAGGATGAGAAATTGCTTGGGGTAGGGATGGCATCAGGATGAAGGCTTCTCCCAGGACTGGGAGCCTAGGGAATGGAAATGATATAAAGAGCACTGACCTCAGAGTCAGAAAGATCTGGGATCGAATCCCAACTGAGTCACTTGCCATCTGTGTGACTTTGGGCAGTAACCTTGCCCTCTTAGCCTCAGTGTCCTTATCTGCTAAAGAGAGTGAGTATCTTGCCTTATACTCTGCCTTTGATGAGTGTAGGAGACACGTAGTCAGGCTCAGGAAAAGATCATTCTTTCCTTCCAGTGTCTTGTCCTCCTAATGCCATGATGAACCCCACAAGCTTTCTGGCCACCTACCATCCATCTTCTGGGGGCCACTAACCAGAACAAGCTCCTGGAGCTCACTGCACAGGAGTCTGAGGGCTGGGATCAGAGGAGGTATGTTTTCTATCTCTCCTGGTCTGGTTGAGATGCTCTAAGTTGGTTCATGGACCCCAAATTCTGCCTCCTTTGTCTGCCAGGTGAACCCTTATCTGGGGTGATCACAAGCCCACTCTCCATAATGCTGCGCTTGTTAATGCCTGGAATGCTAATGCCTGCTAGAAACAGCTGCTTAAATAGCACCAGGAAGGAGCTGCTGAACAGCCAGCCCCAAGTGGGGTGGTGGGGGAGGGCAGGAGCCGTGGTGGGCCGACTCCAGGCCCCGAGGTCCTGAGCTTGTGCCAGGCAGGAGGCATGGGGGGAAGTCCATGGCTTTGACTTCAGGGACTCTGGGTCTGAGTCCTTCTCACCCCTTCCCTTTTGCTCATCCGCTCAGCACTCCATGGCCAACGTCCCGGGGAAGTTGCTAAGTGCTCAGCATTGACCATACACTCTCTCTGGCTCTAGGGCCCAGACAGAGACAATACCCCCAACCCCTGGCAGAGAGAGCTGGTTGGTTCTTGGGCCACCTGTGCACCAGGGCGCCTTGATGTGTGCCCAGACCCTGGTTCCAGACTAAGCTAAATCCACATGGTCTACATCTGTGCCTCAGCAAACTTAGTACCTACTGGACCTGTTGTCACTTCCAGACCCACCTCCCTGGGAGGGTATTTGCAGTGACCCAAAAGATGCCATTCGGTTCTACCCAACATACTTCTCTTGAGTACCTACTAGGGGAATAAGACCCAGCCTGTTCCTGCAGAACCAGGGAAGCAAAGAGCTACCATTTTGAAACAAAGAATTGTAGGAGCCCATGGAGAGAAGACTTGACTCTGCCTCAAGATGGGGGCTGCCAGGGACAGCCTCTGAGAAGGGATAATATGTGAGTTGGGCCTTGAAGGATGAGTTGGATTTTTCCAGGTGAAAAATAGAGTGAGAGGTGGGGAAGGGGAACAACGGATGGGGAGAACAGCATGAGCAAAGGCCCGGGGGTGATGGGTGTGATGTGTCTGGAGTGTAAAGTTGGCGGTGCTGTGAGATAGGGCTGGGATCGCAGGTCGGAGTGAGTCGTGAAGGTCTTCCCTGCCAGCTAAGCATCACACCCTTTGTGCATGGGGCCAGGGAAGCTCCAGGAGGTTTCTAAGCAGGGGAGGGCAGCATGGCCCGAGTGCCTCTTTAGAACAACCAACATCAGGAGTGCCCAGCTCTGCTTTCTTCTCGGCCCCTCCTGTCATTATTCACCTGCTCCCGGCCACCCCCCCAAACCCAGTGCATCAGAGAAAGAGGGGCCAACGGAGCCGCACTACTGAGTTAATACAAACCCCCCCGGCGCCAGTGCCACGCCAGCCCAGGAGGGAGGCAGCCGTAACAAGAGAGGAGATTACAGATAAGAGAGGAGAAATGGCCACAGCAAGATGAAGGGAAGGCAGAAACTGGCAGAAAACAAACCAAGGTGTCAAGACAGAATCGATAACCATCACCGCGAAGAGAAGAAGATGGGATTCATTACAGAGAGGGTAAAACAGACATTACCCAGCCTGCCCACGCGGCTCACTGCCCGAGTGGAGGAACGTTCGACGAGGCAAGTGCTGACGGTGGGAATACTTGACAACATGGCAGCAAGGGAGAGAGGGAAGGGAGAGCGGGGAGACAGAGAGGAGCAGAGAAGGAGACACACGCGGTGGTCTGGGAGACACAGCCCGTGCGCAGGGGACCACCAGTCAGCTTGGTGCAGGTGCAGAGGGATGAATTCGTGGTGGCGTTGGACTTATTTTGCGCCCCGGTTCTTGGGCCCGGGGTGTGGAGGGGCAGGGACCTTTCACACTATGGGGAGCTGGGACAGACCTAAAACTGTCGGAGTGAAAGCTAACGAGGGAGACAAAGGCACGCAGAACAACACAGACCAGTGTGCGTGGAGGCCCCTTGGAGGACAACCCACATCTTCCTGGCCGAGGGGCTGAGAGCTGACCATGTTCACATCTGCCACCTTATCTCGTGCAGGGAGAATAGGAATCTGACCCCTGGGGTGGAAAGGTGTGCAAATGGGAGGAGGCTCTGTGTCCCGGGCCAGGACTAGGATTCCCCTCCCCTTCCTTCCCAGAGGCAGGCAGGACAGAGCCTTTCCCCCACACAGGCGGGGAAACTGATGCATAAGGAAGAGTCGAGTCTTCAGGTCACCCGAACTGTAAAGGCAGAGTTGCTGCCAGGTCCCAGGGGAGACGGATTCCAGGGCAGCCTCCTCTGCAGCTGGACCAGGCAGAGGGGCAGGGTCGGGGTCGGGGGTCAGGCCGCCCCTGGGGTGGGAAAGAGGCTGGGTGTCAAAGCTAGCTGCAGGAGCTCAGCTAGGCAGAGGGGCAATCTTCGAGCCAGTGATCACAGTCATGACTACTATGGATCCAGCACCCAAGATGGAGTAGCTGGCCCTGATGGGTGGGTGGAATGATGGAAGGGGCAGCAGGGAGCCTCGGGGTGCTCTGGGGCTGACAGCAGTATCCTAGCCCTGGTGAGGAGGAGGTGTGAGACTAATCGAGCAGAGGCCCAGACCTGGAGAGACCAGAGTCTCAGACAGCCTAGCAAACATAGGGCCTGGAATACCCGACCCTGCGTTATCTGTCCCAGAGCCCTGCAGACCAGCACTGGGCACCATGCTGGTGTAACCCAGAGCATCAGGCCAGAACCGCTAAGATCTACCAGTCCTATTGCTGAACCCAGGCCTGGGGTGGAGACTACAGGTGGGAAGAGAGGAAGGGGGATGCTGTGCAGTGAGAAATCCCAGCCTCCGGAAGAGGCAGGCTGCAGAGGTCAGGACCCAGGCAGGTCCCGGGACCCAAGGCCCCACCCTCAGGCCTGCCTGGATCTTCTCCACCCTGGGTTGCTAAGACGGGCTGGTTGAGAGCTTACCGAACGATGCACAGGGCAGCTGTGGGTAGGGGTGTCGGCATGCCAGAGGACAAAGGACCCAAGAGGAAACTCTGGCTGGACTCTGCACCCCCTGGTCATCCTGCACCTAAAAGGCAGGCACCTGCTATGGCTTGCCTGGAGAGTGCTGGTGTTTAAAGAGTGTACCTGTCAGGGCCAATCTGGAGAGTGAGCAAGATAAGAGCTGGGAGAGCCTTCAGGCCCCAGCGCACTCACACCAGGAGAGGCCGAGGCACTCAGCCACATGGTTGCTGCTTAGACACGGTTCTGCCAGGCAGGGAGCCCAGAGAGTAATAATAGCGCCACCCAGCAGTTACGACGGTGTACTCACTACGTGCCCGTCACCGCGCTCAGTGCTATATGTACTTCCCCTCGTTTGAACCACACACCTAAGAGTGTGCCCGTTTTAAAGAGGAGGAAACAGGTTCAGAGAAGTGATGGAACTGGCCCAAGGTCACACAGCCTTGAAGGGGTAGAACCAGGATATGAACCCAGACGGTGTGGCTCCAGAACTCAAACCCTTACCCCATTGGGTTGTCTTCGTCCAAGGGCCATCCCTAAGCTCTTCAGATTTCTCCTTTTCCAAGCTGTCTGCAGCTGGACCTCTGAGCTGGCCCCTGTCCTACCAATACCTCGCAACCCCAAATCATCGGGCTTCTTGGCGTCACCTGGGGGTGGTGGGCCAGGTGCCCCTCAGCGCTCCAGGTCTACCCCACTCCTGGGCATTCCCCATTTCCTGGAAGGAAGGTTCTGGGCTCCCTGTGCCAGAGGGGGTGAGGACCAGTTGGGTTCCGGGTCCCCTCTCCGTCTCCCCACCCGCATCCCACCTCTCCATCCCTCCCACGGTGGGTCCCTTCATCCCTCCTGTCTTTGTCTCTCCCCCTGCATCCTGGCTTTCTTTCCTTTCTGTTGATCTTTTTATTTGTCTCTGTGTTCCTTGTAGCATCTGCACCTTCCTCTCTGTCATTACATCCTGCGTCCTAGCCCGTGTCTTGCCTCTATCTTCCTATTTCTTTTTTTTGTGCTTTCTACGTGCCTGGATTTGCCTCCGCCTCCCCTGTCTGTCATTCTTGTACACCTTGCAGAAAAGCCCTAGCCATCTGGGGTGATGTGCTTGAGAGATCTGCTGCACGCAGGTATGGCCTATAGGCTCTCCCCCACGCCCATGACCAGTTTCCTTCCCTTTCCCGGAGCCCGGCTCAGAGCAGGCAGGGTCCTGGGCTGAGCAGAGGAGCTCTTAGGAGAGCGAGGGGCTTTGATCACCGGCAGTCAGCATGGAGACAGCATCCTTGGCCTTTGGGGAAAGAGTGATGGGCTGGAGAGGAACAGGGGTAGTTGAGTTGAAAGCACACGGATACCAACAAAACTCTGGTTAAAACAATGAACTGGTGAGATATAATGAATACTGGTCCCTCTGAGCTTGGGGTGCTACGGATGTGTCCTGTCCTGCCCCACAATAAAGGATGCTCAAGCCCAGCCCCCACCCCGGGCCTGCCATGAGAGCAGCAAATCCAGACAAGCTCCTCCCTGGGGGCCCTAGGCCTAATGACTATTTGCAGGGGAAGAGCCAGACTCACTGGCACCTCAGGGCCTCTGCACTGGCCCTTCACCTGCCTGGACTGCTCCTTCCCCAGAAATTTGCGTGGCCTGCTCCTCACATCCCAAAAGGATTTTGCTGGGATGTCCCCCTGTCAGCTAAGCCTTCTCTGAAAACCCCATTTAAAATTGCCCCTGCCTCACCATCCCTCTCCCCTCCCCTGCTGCAATGTGCTTACCTTGTTCCACCTGTGTGATTCGGTTACTCTATGCCCTCCAGCCTGCGTGTCACCCCTCCCATCTCTCCGACTTACTGCCTCCCCAGAACCTTCCCTAGAGCCCGGTATGTAGTGGGTACTCAATAAATATTGGTTAAATAAATGGGTACTCTGTATACCTGGGTTAGAAAATTTTGCTGTACCATGGAGATGGTTTGGCAATCTTTATGCATTTTTAAACATTTTTGTCCTTTTTTTTTCAGAATCTGAGTTATTTTCTTTTGTGTTTTTTTAATTTCTAATTCACATTCAGCCTATTCTTACTACTCCATACTGTTTAGATAATATAAATGGTCATAAAAAGTTAGAAATAACCCAAATACCCAATAACAGAGATTAGTTGGAAACCTATCTAGTATTACAAAACAGAATATATGATGAGGTTCTATTTTTGTAAACTAAATCGGTAGGTATAGAGGTATTTATCTCTCATTATTTGGCAAAATGTTTTCTCAGGAACACGAGTATGGTTATTAATAGCTGCCAGATGAAAAGGGGACTCTAGAGTCAAAGAGTTTAGGGAACAACAAAGTTAAACAGATTTTTTAGCTGGGGATCTCTCCAGAGCTTTAAATTCATTTATGATGAACATCACAATGAATATTCATTACAATGAATATTACAAGCTCCAAGAAGAAAATAGAATACGTAATACTTTTCAACCTTTGACCAGGTTTGTCATTGCTGTTAATGTTCCTGTTTTACAGCATGGAGGGACTGAAATTCTAGAACTTTGTTTGGGAAAGAGGTAAAATGTACACACACACACGGAGAAAAGAATCCAAGGTGTGTATACCAACTGGTTGTGTCTGAATGGGTGGGCTTATAATTGTTTGTTATATTCTCTTTGCTTGTTTGTATTTCCCATCACATGTATCTTTTGTAATAAGATAAAAAGAAGCATAAACAAAAAATAAAACCAAGTAAGACACTATTACGGGAAAATCTCTGGAATGTTTCAATTTGGCAGTCTCCTCCCTCTTTTTTAAACATTTCTGATTTGTGTTCGACCTGCCGTGCTCTGCTTTTTATGTTTGCAATATTTTTATAATTTTTATCTTGAAAATTAGTTGAAAATGGATGTTTCCAATCAACAGCCCGTATTTTTTATGACCCATTCATCATCTTGACCAAAGAGTCATCTCTGGACCCAATCAGGCAGGGGGATGGGAGAAGGGGTTTGTGGGGGGACAATTGAGAGAAGAAGTGTAGACAGGTGGGAAAAGAGAGGGGGAGGGGCAGGGAGATGGGAAGGAGCGGGAGGAAAGAAGACTCAGAGAAATGGTGGAATAAACAGGAGGAGAGGAGGGAGGAATGGGCAGCGGTGGACATTCCCAGGAGTGTCGTCACGTGCCGAGCGTGGGGGCGGGGAATGGTGCACAGACCCAGAGAAGTTACTGTCAGCACAGCCCCACAGGTGGGGCTCCTGAGGGTGGTGGCGGTGCCCACCTGAGCTGCCCTTTCTCCTGGAGCACAGAAGCGGGATCCCTGAGCTCCCGGCCAGGGTCTCCACGGAGGGGCATAATCCAGCTGGGTGGGGGCGGGAAGGGCTGGGCCACCTTCTCAAAGCCGCACGTGCAGTGAGCACACTGTTTTTACAGAGAATGTTTGTTATAAGTGGACAAAAATAGATTTTTTTTTTAGAATCGCTCTTATTCACATGCTTTACATAAGATTGAGAAATGTCAATTGCCCACACCGGAGAACACATATTATGATGATGATGTGGAGACTGGAGGATGTTATGCTGGGGTTAAAGCTGCCCCCGTCCCCAGCCCAGGGCATGGCTGGAATCGGTGCGGTCATGTCCTGCTCCAAACCAGGAACGGGGCGAAAATGGCCTCTGGAGGCCCCTTTCCAGCTTGCCAGTCCCTGAATCTGCACACTGTGGCGAGGGCCAAGCCTCAGCTGCACCCCCTTCAGCCCCCAGGCTTGCCCTGGCCCTCATCATAATTACTAGGTCGCATTCCTGGTGGGACCACCAGCGGCCAGCACGAATCCTACCCCCCCCCAATCAGATTTCATGTTTCTTTTTTTTTTAAAGATTTTATTTATTTGACAGAGAGAGACACAGCGAGAGAGGGAACACAAGCAGGGGGAGTGGGAGAGGGAGAAGCAGGCTTCCCGCAGAGCAGGGAGCCCGATGTGGGGCTCGATCCCAGGACCCTGGGATCATGACCGGAGCTGAAGGCAGACGCTTAACGACTGAGCCACCCAGGTGCCCCAGATTTCATGTTTCTGATGGAGGGCTCTGGGGTGCAAGTGTGAAGGGAGAGGAGGAGAGGCTCCAGGGACCCAAACTTAGTGTCTGGAAAGGGGGGCAGGACTGGGCACTGGAGCCGCTCAGCACGACCCACCTCCCTGGAAGGAGCTCCAGTCCCTCTTCCTGACCTCTTGGATTTTTTTTTTTTTTTTTTTTAAAGATTTTTTTATTTATTTGAGAGAGAGAGAATGAGAGAGCAAACACATAAGAGGGGGGAGGGTCAGAGGGAGAAGCAGACTCCCTGCCGAGCAGGGAGCCCGATGCGGGACTCGATCCTGGGACTCCAGGATCATGACCTGAGCCGAAGGCAGTCGCTTAACCAACTGAGCCACCCAGGCGCCCCTGACCTCTTGGATTTTAAAACCCAGCAGGAAAGGCAGTCATGTCAATGAATGTAGATGTGACAGGTCCAGAGGTGTCCCAGGTGGGACAGTGAGAGCAGGTGAGCAGGGGAGGGGCAGGGCCAGAGCCTGGGCCTGGAGGAGGCTCTGTGGCCATGGAGAGCACGGAGGGTGAACCAGGCAGGGTCTAGGGCTGGGGAGGCTGAGAGGGCACTGGGAGTGGCTGGAAGGAAAGAGGAGAGTGTGTGAATGCGTGCATGCATGTGCGTGTGCATGTGCGTGTGTGTGTGTGTGTGCGTGTGTGTGTGTGTCCTCCATCCACCTGCCACCCGTGGCAGTCAGTAGGGTAAGAACTCCAGAACCAGACTCCTCACTCGGGATCCTGACTATATCTGCCCTTGATTTGACCTTGGCCAAGTTCCTTTACCCTAACTTGGTGCCTCAGCCTCTTTCTCTGCAAAATGACAGTGACGGCACCTTCCTGGCAGGGTTATCGGTTAGGATTCCGTGAGGTCATCGGGAGCACTGAGATGAGAACTGACACATGACAGGTCCTCAGCACATGTTAATAGTAATACTGTCATTGACATTATTTTATCTGTCAGGAGGAGGACGTGACTTGCCCTAGGAAAGCGAAGCTTGAGATGCAGACGCCCCCTGCCGAGGCCCCACCCTTTTCTGCTTTGGGCAGGTTTTCAGCTGCACCCACCCCCATGGCATCAGAGAGGACAATGGAAGCATCCCCATGCTCCAGGGAATGACCTGGGATGGAGGGGGCTAAGGTGTAGCACCCACCTCCCCATCCCATCTGGAGAAGCCCCGCAAGCAACCAGTGACAGATGGCGGTGCTTTGAGTGACTACTTCAATTTTAACTCTTTTCGATAATCCAGTGCCAGAAAGCCACATACTTTAAAACTGTCCCCGGATCATAGATCAGCCCAAAGAGACCGAGTCCAGTTCAGTTAATAACCTCTGGAAACCCCATCAATCACTGGGGGCAGCCCCTCCTTAGTGTGCTCTATATTGACTCCTGGCAGAGATGAATGGACCACGACTCTTGGCGGTCCCTCTTGGGTGTTTGCAGCTCGCCTTCCTACAACCGCAACTTGGACTCATCTGAGCTGAGCCCAGGGTGGCCAGAGGAGCAAGGGAATGACTGTCTCTTGGAGAGAAGAAGTTGGCATCTCATCCTGGCCCCCTCGCAGGGGACTCTCCTCCTTCCTGACCTCTCAAGGGCGGGGCCTCTCCTTGGCCCCCCAGCAACTGGGTAGAGCCCCAGACGGCGTCCGCCTCTCCTGCAGAAAACTCCTAAGACTCTGCTCCCCGGGGAGTAACCACACAGGGGAGAGCCAGGGACGCGTGAACATGGTGTGCTCCCCATTGGGTGGGAGCCCCCATCTGCAGCCAGCAGAGCTCAGGACTGTTCTGTTCTGCAGAAGCTGGGCCCTTCTCTGGAAGCTGTCTGGCCAGGGATGACATCCCCTCTGATGGAGACACCCGAGGCCTATGGGATCCTCTTTCCTGCCATCTTTTATACCCAGCCCTGCTGCCACCTGAGGACCTGTCCACACACCTGCCTCCAAAATTGTCACCCCACTGGCCTCGCGTCAGTTCTCCCACACACCCAGCCAGAGGCCTGTTGGAAGTTTAGACCCATCCTGAGCACATCCCTCCTATATACAAAGCCTCTTTTCCAATGTCTCCCCACTACCTAGGGAATAGGGTCCAAGCTCCTTAGCCTGGTGTTCAAGCCTAAACTGACTCTGCCAGTTAGCTCAATACTTATTCCTCAGCCTGAACCCTTGGCTCAGGTCAGATGAATCATTCTTCTGTCGCCCACTGCCATCTGGTACATTTCAGCGTTCACTCCTAACACTCATGAAACCTCCTCTCTGCCCTCTCCACCTATCCAGTTCTACCTATTCCATAAGTCCCAGTTCAAGCTTCACCTCCTCCATGAAGTCCTCCTTGACTAGTCCAATCCTCACTCTGGCGCTCTGGTGGCATGCACTGTGCCACATGCACCTGGGCATGTGGCATGGGCAGCTCGGTATTGTAGCCCATCCTGCAGCGTCCTTGTCTTTGATTCTTTTACCCCAGATCTATCTCTGCATATCCAGCTACCTCCCAGGCTTCACAGTGGCCTCCTCTGGGACCCACTGGCTCTTTGGAGGGTGATGGAACCAGATGGAAAGCCCAGGAGGCAGGAACTATGTTGTCTTTTCACCCCCATGTTCCCAGTACCTAGCCCCGAACCTATCACATAGTGGACAAAAGATATGGCTCAGTTAGATTGCCTTGAAATTCATCTTTACATCTTCAGTGGTACTAGTGCCTTCCGCCTTACACTGCAAATTATATTCTCTCTTGTTCTGTAACCTACTCACCATGTGGCTTCCCCAGCAATATCAGCAAGGTGCCTTGCCGCAAATGCCAAACACTTGGACGAACCCCGGGATGAAGTCTCCTACAGGCATCCTTGAAAGTTCTCTTTGACCTATGGTAACCTAGATGCATGTGGGAGGTGCCCTGTTTAGGGGTCCGATGTGCTTGGTTAAACAGCCCCTATCCCAGTACACGCATACACTGCATCTTCTTTACCCATTCATCTGTTGATGGACATTTCAGTTGCTCCCACATTCTGGCTATTGTGAATAGCCAAGCCAATCTATTGCTGTGATGGAATATTATTTTCTTCTTTTTTTTCAGATTTTATTTATTTATATGAGAGAGAGAGAGAGAGAGAGAGAGAGAAAACACGAGCAGGGGGAGGGGCAGAGGGAGAAGCAGATTCCCCGCTGAGCAAGGAGCTCGATGAGGGACTTGATCCCAAGACCCTGAGATCATGACCTGAGCCGAAGGCAGATGCTTAGCCGACTGAGCCCCCAGGCGCCCCGGAATATTATTTTCTTCTTAAAAAAGAAGAAAACCTTATCCTATGTGACAAGATGGATGAAACATTAAGACATTGGGTTAAATGAAATAAGCCAGTCACAGAAGTACATGTACTACGTGACTTCACTTATAGGAAGTCTCTAAAGCATAGAAGCAGGAAGTAGAGTGGTGGTTGCCAGGGGCTGGAGGAGGTGGGGATGGGGACTCGCTGTTTCATGTGTATAAAGCTTCAGTTCGGCAAGATGAAAAAGTCCTAGAGTTCTGCCGTAACCGTTGTGCTCATAGTGAACAAGAATGTACTGTATACTTAAAATTTTAAGGGGGTAAATCTCACGTTGTGTGGTTCTTTTCCCTACAATAAAAAAAAAAAAAAAAAAAAAGAAGGAAAAATGTTTAGAGGAATGAAAGCAGTAAATCCGTTAAAAACAAAGCAAAACAAAACAAAGTAGCCCCTCAGCCTCACCATGCCCCTCCTGGGCCAGCAACCCTCTACCTTCCTGCTTCTTCCCGCCCAGGACCGGCTGCAGACACGCAGCGTTGTGTTCTGCAAAGAGCTCTGAGCCGAGACTTGCAAGATTTGGGTTTCTTGACTCTGCTCCTTACTAACTGTGTGGTGTGTGCAAAATATTTAAACTCCTTTCACTGAGCTTCCTTATCTTTGAAAATGGGGAGCATAGACATACCCAGTCCTGGCTCCCTCACACTGTGTCTGTGTGAATCTAATGAGCTCATGTTTGAGAAAGCACATTGTAAATAATAAAGCATTATATAGGTTGCTATTATCATTCCAGTGAAGTTTCTGGCCAGATGGAGGCTGGGGGTCAGAAGCCGTAGCGCCTCTTTCTGTTCACTCATTTGAATTAGGAGCAGTCAAGATTGCAATAGAAGATGATCCTGGAGCCTGAGCTGCCCAGGGGCTGCGCTCCAGGTGGGACTGGATTCAGCTGCAAGTAACCAAAAGAACAGAAGCTCCTATAAGGTAGGAGTTTATTTTTCTCTCACATGAAAATCTGGAGGCAGCCAGCGAATGTCAGGGAGGGACACTTTGGTCCATATATCTCTCAGGACCCCCACGGTCCTTCCCACTTGCTCCTCTATCCCCCACTCAGAGCAACCTTTGTCCTCACTATTCAAGATGGCGACCGTCACAGCCATGGTTCAGGGGGCTTCACTGTCAAGTACGAAAGGGGCAAAGGGCATGCACACCGGCTATAATTTAGGGAAGACTCTCGGAAGCTGCCAGAAGATACTATTGCCTTCGGGCAGAACGTAGACGCACGGTCACACTTCGCTGTGAGGGAGGCTGGGTTATGTAGTCTTCACTCTGGGCGGCACATGCCCAGGAAAATTCTACTGCCTTGGAAGGAGAGGAAAACGAATGTTGGGAGGAAAACCAGCATCTCTATTGTGGGATGGAGAGGGGACAGCAGGGGAAGAGAGGCTGGTCAAAATCCATGTTTTCCAGTTGGACTTGAAAGACTTTTATTACCACGTTTCTTTGCGCCAAAGACCTGAAGAGAAGGTTAATAGTGTGGACGCTGGTATTTGCCCCTTCAGACCAAGGAGCCACGGGGATGTCCCAGATTTCAGGACCCATGGTTTAGAAATGTGCCTCAGAGGCAGAGGTGCCCAAGTTATTTTTTCTGATAAAGTCAGAAGCAGGCTAGGTGATAAATGTGGTCTGGGACTCCTATCTCTATCTGTCCATCTGTCTGTCTATACATCACGACAGAGAGACCAGTGTATGAGGCTGTCTTAGCACTAAGTTGTGGGCCGCGGAACAACTGCCTGGAAAATAGTGGCCCCAAGCACTTCCCCATATACCATCGTGTCCATTTCACAGAAGGAGAAACTGAAGCGCTGAGAGATTCAAGTAACTTGCCCCAAATCACATCGCTTGTTAGTAAACCGAGCCAGGTGTGAACTTAGCGTCTTGCCTTCGGAATTCATGTTCTTACCACTGCACTGGGCTCTTCCTCCATCCGTGTGCCTGTGTGTCTGTCTCGTCAAGACAGACAGGGCTCCCCATACCTCCCCTCTGCCTCTCCGCAAGGCCCCAAACCAGCCCTTTTCCTGAATCAGAAGGTCCTTTCCCAAGCCCTGCATTGCTCATCACTCTTCTTAAATATCACTTCCTCCAGAGAGCCTCCCTTTAATAACCCACGTGGTCTGGTCATGTCAACCCCGTTCATGCCCCTGTCCAGCAGGGGCTGGCTGGGCCCTAGTTTATGGGCCCCTGTCGTAGGCGGCCTGTGTATCTCTCCTGTGTTCCTGTCCTGTCTGCCGACCCTAGAGTCAGTGGGCTCTAGTCACAGTGTTGGCCCCGGGGAGTCTTCTCTCTGCCCTATGCAGACCCCTCCTCTACTCTGTGAATCTGGCCCCCTCCCCACAGCCCCGGGAACTACACTCCTTCCACCAGTCCCTCTGCACATAGAGCCCCCCCTCAGCCTCCCCTCTGACCCCTACCCTGAGCCCATAAAGATGCTCAGGTCATCCCATGTGGTAAACAAAACTCCTCACTACCAGGATTCCTTTCCGGTTGCTGTTCTTTCTCCTTCCCTTTCTCAGCCAAGTATCTTGAAAGAATAGTCCATACTTGATGCTTCTTTTTTCTTATTTCCCTTATCTCCTCCACCAAAGGTAGCCTGGCTGCTGCCTTTTTATGCCATTGACCTTGTCTGGCCAAGGTCACATACGATTTCATATTGCGTATCAATGGGCCCTTCTCAGCCCTTATCGTCCCATTACTCTCTGTGGCATTCGATGCTGTTAATTGCCCCCTCCTTCTGGAGACTTTATCTGGCCAAGTTAGATTTGGGAGGTCTTAACCCAACCAAGGATGGGGTGCAGGTACTTGGATTGGCAAGTGTGGAGTTTAGAGAGGACTTAGGGCTGGAGGTGTGGAAAAATCTTTTCCCTGTGGAAAGCCCTCTCATGGCTCCCCTTTGCCCTAAGGCCAGAGTCTACCCTGGGAGGGGCCCTCTCAGCCCAGGCTGGGCAAGTTGGAAAAGTCAGGGGGTCCAGCCAAGCCTGGGGCCAAGTAGGAAACCAAGTCCAAACCCGAAGAAAGGAGGTTCAACTGGGTTATCAACATCCAAGAGGCCAAGAGCAAGGGCGGCATTAATCCTTATCTGTGGTTCTCAGTTCAGTTTTTAGTACTTCTGAAAAATCTTTCCCACCTCTCTGTTACAAGCCTCTACGGCACCAAGCACGTAGCTCCCCTTCATAGCACGGCTTCTAATTGACATTCGCTATTTACATTTCATATCTGTAATTTTAAAAAAATCACACGGATATTGCATTTGATATTTGTGATCTACATTTACGCATTTGATTATTAGATCGATGTTTGCCTCTTAGACTAAAAACTGCATGAGGGCAAGAGTGCTTCCTGTCCCGCTTTCTGCCGTGATGAGAGAGTAGAGGGATTGATGAGTATCCAGAGGAATCCCGGAGGTGGAGGAAGAAGAGCACAGAATGTTCAAGGTCAGGAGCAATTGCCTGGAACATGCATTGTCTAAGACTGTTTTTTGTGGGTTAGCGGAGGTGGGGCGTGTGGGTGGGGCGGGGTGTGCTGGTATAGGGGCGGAGTGCAGGATCTTTCCTCGCCTGGCTCCTTCCTGGCCTGGAGCCTCACCCCTCCCCACCTCCATCTCCATCTCCATCTCTGCCTCCATCTTTATAATTCTAAGACACTGTTTGTAGCTCCCATGAGTTGCAATTTCATACCCTCAACCTTTATTTATTCATGCTCTTTCCTCTTAATCTTCTGTTCTTACCCATGGCAAATTATTGTTTATCTTCCAAAACTAAACTCAGATGTCTCCTTCTCCAGACAGGCTTTCAAATCCTCCCAGACTTTGACGCTTTCTTCCGTTCCACACTATTCGGGGTCATTCTGTGTAAACGAACTGGCAGCTCTGTGAAGGCAGGAGCTGTGTTCCTAGTTTTCACTATGCCCCCAGCACCTGGCACACGGTAGGCGCTTAATAAGTGAGCGAATGTGTGAGTGAATGAATGGCAACCTAACCCAGATTTTTGGAAACAGTACTGAGTTCAAACAGCCTGTCTTATCATGCCTTACATGGATTCGTAGTTGTCACACCATAGGTCCTGATTTTTCTCCTGGAAATTGTGGTTGCTGTAAAAATTGCACAGTATTTCCCAACCTAAGGTCTTTGGACCCCCAGGGAAAGTCATAATAAAAGGTTCTGAGAGCTTCTGTCAATGTCTCAAATAGCCCAACAGAAATCATACTGTTATCTGCACTCGGGCCACAAGGCTTACCTAAAACATCGGCTTTCTCTGCTTTTAACTGGGATTGTGTCAACTCCATGCGCTAACAGTGGTTATCTCATACTCCTTGGGAGCTATGATTGGCTGGGGATGACATCATAGGAGTCCCTGAGGTCTGTGGAAGGAAAAACAATAAAAGAGATCCTGGGAAGTTAAAAGGTTGGAACCACAGCAGGGAGGATGGGGCTCTGGGCTCAGAATTAGGAGACAGGAGAGCTGGCCATGGCTCTGGTTAAACGCCCATCTTCTCTGTGCTCCCCACGCCCACCCCCCCACCGCGTCTCTCCATCTGGAGAGTAGGAACACTCATCTCTGCCTTGAAGGTCAAACAAGGGCAAAGGTGCCTCCAAGAGGGCGCAGTGCTAATGGAGGAGCATGCCACCCTAGGAGGTCCCCAGGAGAGTGCAGGCAGAGGGAGAAGGAGAAGCACTTCCTTGAAGTTGGAGCACGGGATACAGAGAGGGGTGGAGTGGATGTCCTGCTGGGGGAGGTGGTCAGGCAGGCGTCAGATTGTAGAAGGCAGTGAAAGCACACTGAGGGGTATGGACTCTACGGCCCTTCATAGAAAAATCCAAAATCCGTATTGGCCCTCAATTAGGGTGGACGATGTGGATCCCAGTGCTTCCCTCAGTGCTTCCCAGGGGGTAATTTGGACTCAGCATCCACTGCAACCCCCCTCTTGCACTGTTGATTTCAGCCTGAAGCTCTGAAGGTTTCAACCCAGTTGTGGCTCCCAGCACGCGGAGTCCCCGAGTCCTGAGTGCTCCCTGCAGAGGTGTGCGTGGCAACCAGCCAGGTCGCTGGGACCAGATACTGGCAGCATGGCAATGAGGGCCAGAGCCGGCGGAAGCCCCTGAGGATGACAGGGGGCCCTTGGCGGGAGGTGTGACTGTGCCCCAGCTGTGCTCTTCTGTCCAGAGCAGGGCAGAGGGAATACTCAGAGCTGCCACTCCCCCCCGCAACCCCCGCACCCCTCCCCTCCCCCCCCGTCCCACTCACCCACCACCATCCCGTG
>NW_022589741.1:15629289-15874414 GCF_004348235.1 Phoca vitulina
CGCCACCACCTCAGGTGTGTTCTGAAAACCCTTCATTCCTGGAGACCAAAGAAAATGCTGCCTTCCGGGGGGGAAATCCCACCTTCCCCAAGTCCCAACTCAGAATGAATTCATTCTTTCTCTGTGCTCGTACAACACCTTTCGGACACCTCTCCTTGCTACTTACTTTGCTCTGCCTCCTGTTTGGATGATTTCCTTTCTTGCCTGTCTCTCCCCGCCGCCGCCCCCTCCCCCCCACACCGAGCAGGGTTGCACCTCGCCTGCGTTTGTATCTCGAGCCCTGAATGCTGAGCCCGGCATCTAGGGCAGGGACCCAGTAAAAGTTGTTGATCGTGAGAGAAAAGGTCTTTTGTGGCCACATCTGATGTCTGATTTGAACCTGGCCTGGAAGTACCATGTATACACGGAGCACCATTACCCCTCTCTCAGGCCCCGTTCTTCCTTCGTGTTTTCTCAGTGTCTACAGCGAGAGGAGTTGAAACGGTGCCCAGAGGGCTCCTTGGAGAAGGTTTCCTTGAAAACGTCAAAAGATATCTCCAGTGAGGACAACACAGAAGTCACCCCAGAGAAACTCAAGGTCTACCGCTAAAATTTCCCAAAAAGGTGATGATGTCAGCACTACCCTTTGGCCCCATTTTGTACCGAGCAGATTCTTGGAAACACAAAATCCTTCTGGATGTCCCCCTCCTCCTCTCTGAGCCCACTTCCTACTAGGAGCGCCCACATTGCTCTCCCCTCTCCACCCGGGGTGGAGGGAAACCCGCAGAGACCTAGCTGGTGCCTTGGCAGGGGTAGGACCAACTGAGGGAGTGTCTGCTGGTGGCTTCAGCAGGTGGGGACTTGCTTCGGGACTGTGTGATTCGGGGGCAGTGCCACACTCATCTTGAGGGACAAGGGAGCATCTGAGAGCAGCTTTTCCTCCCAAGTTCCCTCCAAGTCACTGCGCTGGAAAAACACTTGCCTCTGTCACTAGGCTGCACCTGTAAATAAATCGGAAGATAAAAGAGGCCTTTCTGCTTTTCAAACGGTGACAGGCGCATCCCGGTAAATTGCCTTCATGCTTTTTTAATAGAAGTAAAAAGGTTTGGGTGGATTGCGTCGCCTAATACAGAAGCACTTTTCTCTCATTTGAGCGGCCGCAGATGGGATAATGAACACATTTTTATCTGTGTCTCTAAACAGAATGCAAAGAACCCGGAGTTAGACAAACTTTCCTTTATGGCATTTCGAGGAAGAAGCTGGGAGTGGGTGGAAACCTCTTGGTGACAAACCTTGCAGGAACTGGGAGCTGAAGTTGAGGGATTTGCTCCCCCAAAGAGCAGGCAGCCTTCTCCTGGGCTGGAAGTGTGTTTGCTCCTGGGATGCAGAGACCCACTTCTATATTTCAACCTCCATTTATTTACCTGCACGATGGAAGTCAGGTTCCCGATTTCTAGAATTATTGGGAAAGCACCGGCCCAGTTCAGCCACGTGGAAAGTGTTGAGTTAGCGCCAGTGAAAGCCTATCCTGGTTTGGTATCAGGATGTCCACATCACCCAGGCACATGTTCCTCCCAAGAAGCAGCCATTCAAGGGCAACCCCCTCCATAAAGAAGAAGGCTGGGTGAATGGTCTCTACAGGGCTGCCGGACGCCACCCATGCGGTCTGGCCACTGGGGGCCCCCCACATCTCTGCAGCCCCTCTCAGGGGCGTGGACTTTCTGGAAGCTCCCTCCATCAACCCCTCCTCTGTGCCATTGCTTTGCATGTCCCATACTGCTCTGCCACTCTTTACCTGGACGTCGGTCTTTCCTCCAAGAGTGGGAGAAAGCGAGCAAGCCTCATGCTGTTGGTGCTGTTATGCTCAGCACCCAGGGCAGTGCTGACAAACAGCTTGTCAGGGACGGAAGGTTTGCGTCCCCCAAACTCCTATGTTGGAGCCCTAAACTGCCCATGTGATGGTATTTGGAGGTGAAGCTTGGGGGAGATAATAGGGTTAGATGAGGTAACGAGGGTGGACCCCCATGTGGGATAACCCCCCACCATTATCTGAGCACACAGCAAGATGGCAGCCGCCTACAAGCCAGAGAAGAGACCTCAGAACGAAACTACCCTGTTGACACCTTTGTCTTGGACTTCCTGGCCTTCAGAACGATGAGAAATTTCTGTTGCTCAAGCTATTCAGTGTATGGTGTTTTGTTAGGGCATGTTTGTGGGTGAATGAATGAGTGGCCCCAAGAAGTCTGGTCTTCACACACTTGGGGTGAGTAGTCAAGCCGACCGAGGAGCCTGGGAAGCAGGATGTGGCCGAGGCTCCGAAGCTGAGAACTCAGTCTGTCCCTGTGCCCACCCCACCACTCAGGGTGTGTGACCTTCGCTTCTGGCTGTGTGACCTTTAGTTTCTCATCCACCTCAAGGATATAAAAACAAGATGCAGAGAGATCAGTGAGGCTACTGGGAGGCTTTCTCTGGAAGGAGCTGTCGGTGGGCTGTATCCCACCTCCCCCCATGGGAGAGGGGAGGGGGCTGCTTCCCTCCCACCTCCCCAAATGAGGGGACACGAAGAGAGCCCCTCAAGAGCTTGGCTAAGACCTGAGAAGGTCTAAAGGTGAAAGGATGTGGCTGGCCCGGGCGTGCAGATGCTGGGCAGAGAGGGACACGGTGGCCTCAAACTGCAGTCCTCCTAGAGTCTGGAAAGGGCACCAAGAGAGCCTCCTTCCTCTGGGCTGGTGCCGGCCTTGCAGACGGATGCTGGGAACTTTGTGTTTTTTTTTTTTTTTTAAAGATTTTATTTATTTATTTTAGAGAGAGAGGGTGGGAAAGAACATGAGAGGGGAGACGGTCAGAGGGTGAAGCAGACTCCCCATTGAGCAGGGAGCCCGATGCGGGACTCGATCCCGGGACTCCAGGATCATGACCTGAGCCGAAGGCAGTCGCTTAACCGACTGAGCCACCCAGGCGCCCAATGCTGGGAACTTTGAAGGCTTTGCGCCGGCACCAGAGGCTGGGCTGTAGGACTGGAGGAGGTGGGGGGTCATAAGCCCCCAGGAGAGGAGGTGTCAGCACATTGAGGGAACCACAGGTGAGAGAACACACATGAGCCCCTGACAAGGGAAAGACTTGGCATCTGGAATCTGCCATGTCCAGAGGGTATGGAGGCCGTATTACCATCCTACAAGTCAAGTAAGACCTGCCCTGGCCTTCCCCCTCCCCCACTGCCCCATCTCCACCCTATCTGACCTTGGTGGGGGGTGTGGGGGTCCCAACAACAGACCCGAGTGGAGGAAGAGTAGAATGAGAACATAGTGATAAACCCGTCCATCCCTGTGCCCACTCTGGGTTTCCAATGAGCGCAGGGCGAGCTGGGGGATGGGGGTTGCAGGCAGGATAGGAACTAGAGGCTGATGTTAGAACCACCTGGCCTTTTTTTTTTGTTTTTTAAACGGAGAGTCACTCCAGAAGCTATGAGGTTTTTCTAAGAGGTCCTCCAGTGGTCGGGGAAGAATGTGCTTGAAGGGGCTGTAACACAATGACAGAATGAAGCTGCTTTCTGCTTGCACCCCAGCAAATGCAGCTCCCCCAGCGGACGGATGGTTCCGTGTCCTGCCTGAGTGCTGGGGGAGGCCCAGAAGCATGCTACCCAGAGGGGCAGCGGTCAGGGAGAGCACTCGCAGCAACTCCTGGAGGTGTGTGCTAGGTCCTCTGGCCGGCAAGCACCCGATAGCCGGCCTGATCCGGCCTACCGCAGAGTTCTGCAAGAGAGGGAAGGGGGCCTTCAAGATTTTCTTCCTAATCAAGACATGGCACATTTTTAACCTCATTAGAGGATAAGTCAGGCACCACGAGAGTTTAGAGGGAGCAAGGGCACATTCATTTAGGCTGTTCCTTTACATGATTCTTTGCCTGGGGTCCCTTCCCAGCATGAAGTGGGTCCAAATAAGGGCAAAGAAAGGACTGTTGGGAGATTAGCCTCTGAGTGGTGCCTTTATTATTTTATTTATTTTTTTAATCCTCAATGTTCATTGCAATTTTTAGTTTCAATGCTCAGCCAATCTGGACAATCCATTTACATATGGAAAGACCCCCAACTCAGTCAAAACCCAATAGAAATTATCTTTGATTAACCATAGTTTTCAGGTTATACGCGTGGCTCCAGAAATTGAGAATTTGCAGTATTTATTTACTGGGTCAGTTTAATCCCTTCCAGACCACCCCTTCCTTTAATTCTTCCCCATGATGAGGACACTCTTGGATAGGGGAGGAAAATAAACAGAGAGAGGGCTCTGGCTGGGCAGCGAAATGGAAATGTGTTTAAAGGGTAAGGAAAAAAAAAATGATTTTGGGCAGTGAAGTTGGCAGAAAGAGATAAAGGGGATTTGGTTAGAAGTGAGAGTTAAATGATAGTAAAGGTCTAGAGAAGCTGTGATCAATAAATATAAAGTTCAACCTCATTGTTTTTTTGTAGCTGAGAAGGGCCGAGCCCCTCCTGCCTCCTGCCACCGGGCCTCCGGCTGCAGATTTGTGCTGGTGGATTCAGTTGATGAGGCCCTCCGACCCTGAACTTGAAATTCACTGAGTCTGGCCAGAGCTCTCGCTGAGGCAAAGAAGAGCGGACACCGCGTTCCCGCCATTCTGGCCCAGGTGCATACAGGAAAGTTACCTCTGCCGTGTTCTGGGGCTGCCCCGAACCAGCCCAGGGCTTCCTCTGGGGGATACTGTCCAGAGAATCCTAAATTCCACTGGACACACTGGTTTTAACACACAATAGTTTAGCCCAAAGTAGAGACCTGTTTGTTGTCAATATAAAATTCAGAGCCCCTATCCACTGGCTTTCTCAGCAATGAGGATATGCTTTGGAGAAAAATGAAGTGAGAGTTTCTCAAATATGATCTTCAGCCTATGAGAGTCAACAAAGGCCAGATGCCCACCCATGTGCCACCATTTGATGAGTCCAAGGTCATATATGCAGGGATAAAAGTATCGGTCTCTGTACCACCAAGATAGGATTTTGGACCTGGGTGCATGGCTGCCTAGGGTTCCCCATCGGTGCTCTTCGGGAGGGCCTGCAAGCCTGTCATTGAGAAAATTGTTCATTTTAACATTTTTCTGAAGTTTTCCATTTTCTTGTGACCCTCAAAGAGGCTTGGGCTTTCCCAAAAGGAGAAAACCACTGGTCTATCAAGTTCTATAATATCTATGAAGATACTCTGTCATATACAACTATATAGACCAACAGAGATAGGAATATTGAGGAAGTGAGAAGGAGGAGGGGGTTTTGTTATATTGCTTCTTAAAAGCAGGGGAAGATGCTCTGGGGAGGATTTCCTTCCATCTGTCTGTCCGTCCATCCATCCCCCATCGATGAATGTCTAATGTGTGCCAACCCTATTAAGTCCAGAGGGTTTAGACACGGACGGCACAATGTGGTGGGGTAGATAGGTATATGCCATAAAACGAAAACTGTGAAGTAATTTCTAGAATTGATGCCTTTTGGGGTACAAGTGGAGGTACACTGCGGGGAAGGAGAGAAGGGGCTCTGGTGGGCTTCGTAGAGGCTGTGATGCTTGAGCCAGGTCCAAAAGGAAAAGTAGAGGCGATAGAATCTTTTTTCTTGGGTGTCTTTAAAGTAAAGATGCCCTCCTGGCCAAAGGCCAGGGCCAGAGAGCAAGACTTTAGAACAGCTGACTGTGCAAGAGAGGCCTGGGGATGTGTGCATGCTTGTTTGCACACACTGTTGGCTGTGTGTTTTGTGTGCCTCTTGGGGAGCAGGCAGGGGAGGAGGGATGGAGAAAACGGAGGGGCTCTGTGCTCAGTATTCTCTGGCTTCCTGTTTTGCGTGGTCCCAGGCAGAGAGAGAACAGCATGGGGCTCACTGGTGATTGACATGTCTTTTGGAGGAGAGAGACAGGCTAATAAATGGAGCACAGAACAGTGGGAGACAATCTGGGCAGGACACTGCTTCCTCATCTCCATCCCCAGCTGCATCTTGAGAGACAACGGATGGTGACCAGGCTGGCCCATAGATTGGAAGAGGCCAGAAGTGATTTTTCTCTCTCTCCCTCTCTGTCCACCTTCCCAGCAGGACCAGGAGTGGGGGAGGGGGGCCTCTGGGTAGTTGGCTCCTCCCCTAGGAGCAGGTGTGAATGAAGGCGTGGATCCAAGGAGGAGTGGGGGGCAAAGCGTTACTAAACATCTGCTCTTTTGGGTTTGGTTGGGAAGACCTTTCACAGCTGGCTTCTACGAAACCCACCCCATGCTAATAAAAGATTGAGAGAGGAAAAGACCAACTCAGCCCCTAGCAGGCTGGGGGCCAGGGGAACTGTTGGCCGCCTGGAGGCGGGGCAGTCTTAGCGCTTGCTAACAGGTGTGTGGATGAGAATCCAGAAACAAAGACTTACTCACAGAGATTAACCAGGGGCTCCTGCCCTGCAGGGTCCAGCTCTGATGAGCACTGATACAGGGTGAGAAGGCAGGGGGAGGGACAGGAGACAACAGGTGTTTGGAAAGAACCGACAACCCCTAAACCTGGAGTTAGACCCGTATTTTCACACTTAGAAGTATTTTTAAATGTCCAATAGTCTCCACGTCCGTTTGCTCTTCCCCGGAGCCCTGTGAGGCAGGTGTTTACATTAGTTAGCTGTCTTTCCAGACAGAAACACTGAGGCGCAGAGAGTGCTTTGACTTCAGTTGCAGGGCTAGCTAGAAGTGTCAGGTGCAACTCGGACTTCGAAGCCTTCTGGCTACAAAGCCCATGTGCTTTGCAACTAACCTGCCCGGCCCTTTGGAGCTTCTTGGAATTCACAGCTTGCCCCCGGCTCCCCAGGAGCCCCAGTACAGAGGCTGGAAACCTGTCCTTCCTTCATCTGAGGAGGGTAGAATAAGAGTGGGTGAGCCAGGATGTGCACATACCATGCCCTCAGCAAATGCAGGGAGGAACAATGAAAGGCTCACATTTCTTTTAAATTATGCAGTGATGTATGTAGTTACATTTAAAAGTCCACGCGGTGCGGATACAGCCTAAGTGCCCCTTCTACCCCCACCCCCCACTCCCAGGTCTTCCCTAGTGACAACTGGGGGATTGGTGTTCATCCTTACAGACAGGCGCTTCTCTCTCTAGGCACAACTAGAAACATTGGGTCTTTGTTTTTCATATAAATGGTAAAATGTGGTATTACGGCTTACAATTCACTCTTCGCACTTCTTTGCTTAACCATATGACTTGGAGAGATTTCAATTTCACTGCCTATAGAACTACCTCATTTTTAAACAGCTAAATAATATTACATTACATAGATATATATGTATACGTGTGTATATTGTTTGACTATCTCCCTCTCTTGGACATTTGGGTCACGTGTTTTCCCACTGTTAGAAATAACGTAACAACAAAGAAACAACATAACAAGGGACATCTTTGTCCATGCTCTTCCATACACATAACTGAGGAATTCTCTAGGGGAGACACCCAGAAGTAAAATTCTTGGTAGAAAGGTAAGCGCATATTTAATTTGAATACTCTTTGCCAATTTACACTCCCAACAGCAGTGTTTCAGACTTCCCATTTCCCCACACCCTCTTGAACACTAGATATTATTAATATTATACTTTTTTGCTAAAATAAAATATTTGATTTGATTTGATTTGAATTTCCCTGATTTCTATTAAACATTTTTCATGTGTTCACTGCTTATTTATCTTTCCTCCTCTATGAATTACTTGTTTCTATTTTTTGCTTATTCTTATGTGGAAGCTCTTCATACATCCTGGATATTAATTCACATCTGTTATGCACGTTTCACATATTCCTCCCAGTCTGTCAATTACCTTTTAACTGTGTTTATAGTTTTTTTTTTGTCAGACAGAAACAATTAGTTTTGACACAGTCAATTTATCAATTTTTTTCTTTTATGGTTTTGGTTTTATTGTGTCTTCCCTAAGAAGGTCTTCGCTACTCCAAGGTTATATATTTTTTTGAATTTTCTTCTAATATTTGCATAGTGTTCCCCTTGCTTATGAAGCTTAGTCAACTTGAAATTTATTATTTTGTTATGGTGGAAAGTGGGCTCTATTTTTTCCAGATCGATAGCTTCCATGGTCATTATTGGTGGCCCACCTAGTGTTTATTTCCACTTTCTCTAGATTTTCATTTAGGCATTCACCCCATCCCCATCTATCCCCTGGGCTTTGGGGCTAGGCCTCTTGAGTTTAGGGGTAATCCCATATACCTTGCCTAAACATCAGGATGGCGCCGTCTTGGTCATGGTGTTTCTTTCGGGATTATCAGTATGACACGGTTAGGGTGAGGGGAAGTTCACAGAGTGCACCTGGGTGAAATACTGTGCTCACTTCTCAAAGATAGCACTGGGAGGAAAAAAAAAAAAAAAGCCCTCGGAGAGGAAAAAACAAAACCCAACAAACCCTTTCTTCCTTTGGACATCATGGTTTGTAGCTATGGATCCAGAAGCTACTGTAGCTCTTTTGCTAACCGTGAGAGAAGCCAGCCTGAGGATGAGACCACTTGCAGAGATGGGCACGGCTATGAACGAAGCCTCGAGAATGGAGTCAGAGCCACTGGGTTGGGCCAACCTTGAGGCCTTGCCACCACCTTATCTACCTCTGGGCTTCCTTATGCAAGCAATATGTTTCCTTATTGTGGAAGACTAGTTGAGTCAAGATCTCTGTTAAGGACAACAGGCAATCAGTTGATACAATGAGCAATTGTCCCAGTGCCACCTGTGACCCATTAGTCCATCCCCCCATCACTGGTTAGAAATGCTATTGTGCCATCATATACACCTGTACATGCATGAACTCTGTATTATCTGTCTGTTCTCGGGCTGACATCTTGTCGTTCTCAGGACTGTGGCTGATGTAATTATACTATCTTTCATACTGCCAGGGTAGATCCCTCTTGCTCGTACTTCTTTTTCAACAATTGCCTGGCTATTCTTGTTCTTCTCTTCCAGATGAATTTAAATTAAGTTGATCAAATTCTGTAGAATTCGGTTAGGATTTTGACCAGAAGTGGCTTTGAATTTGGAGAATCATCATTTACCCAAGGCTGAGACTCCCTAGCCAGGAACATGAGATGCCTCTCCATTTCTGTAGATCCTCTTCTGTGATCCTCAGCAGAGTTTTATAGTTTTTCCATAAAAGCCTTATTCATATCTCACTGGGTTCATTCCTTGGGACCTTAGAGGAATTTGTTGTTGTTGTTTGCTTTGGGTTTCTAATTTGCATATCTGTTTTTTTAAGTGGTGGCATGGAGGGAAGCTTTGGGTTTTGGTGTTTGTTCTGATACTCGACCATCACGCTGGAATCTTATTATCTAACAGTGTGTCATTTCATTCTTTTGGATTTCCTAGGAAGATAATCATATTATCTGAAAATAACATTTTCCTCATTCATCCTTCTTTTATTTGTTCTCCATCCTTCTTTTTCTTCCCTCAATGCAACCTCCAGAATCGTGTTTGAACAAAACGGGCATCCGTGTATTGTTTCCAGGCAGAATGGAGATGCCTCTAATGTTTTTTGGAAGTTCTGGAATTAAGCTTAATTTTCTTCCTGCATTGTTGAGCCTTTTTTTTTTTTTAATGAGGAAAATATATAGAATTTTATCAAATGCTTTTTTGGTGCGTACTGAGACAACCACATAGAATTTTCCTTTATCATGCAGTGAAGTATATTAACACATTTTATGATGTTGAATCAGCCTTTATTAGTAGGTTTGGGTTTATTAGTAAACCCAAATTGCTTACGAGGTATAATTCTTTATGCATTGCTCAATTTGATTTGCTAATATTTTATTTTGGATTGGGGCAGCAAAATTCAAAAGTGAGATGAGTCCTTAGTTTTTCCTTCTTGCTTGTTGCGCTCTCCTTATCTGTTTTGAATACGTCGCCGGACACTGCTTCTCAGTCCCTTTGGCTGGACCCTAACCCAGCATGCTCCGGGGCTCAAGCTTTGGTCTGCTTCCCTTCTCCCTCCACACCTACTCCCAGGTGATCTCCCCCAGACCTGTGGCTTTAGTACCCTCTATATGCTGGCAGCTCCCAGATGTATAACTTGGGCCCAGTCTTGCCCATTTCCAGACTCATATAACTAGCATTCGTATACCCTTAACATATCCAGAGCAGAATCCCTAATTTCCCCTCTGAAAGATGCTCCACCCACAACTCTTCCCAACTGCAAATGGCAACAACATCCTCTGGTTGCTCAGGCCAAAAACGTTGGAATCAATCTTAACTTCTCTTTGTCTTTCATACTTCACATCTAATCCATCAACAAACCCTTTGGTTTTCCCAGGACCTGAGTGATCCCCATTGCCTCCAGCCAGCCCAAACTCTTATCTCATGTAGATTATTGCAATAGCGTCTAACCATCCTTCCAGCTTCCACTCTTGCTGCCCTTCAGTCTATGACACAGCATGGTGCTCCCCAACCCCTCCATCCTGGTCACTCTTCTATCCATGCTGGCCTCCATGTTTTTTCTCCATCATGCCCAGTGTGCTTCAGCCCCAGGGCTTTTGCACCTGCTGCTTCTTTTCCCTGGATCACCATATGTCTTTCTTCCTTATTTCCTTCAGGCCTGTGTTCAAATGATTCCTTATCCCGAGGATTTCCACAACCACCCTACAGATCATCGCAACCCTCACTTCCACACTCCCTACATGCCTTATGCTGCTTCTTTTTGCCCCATAGCACTTACCTCCATTTGACATACTATATATTCATTTGTTCGCTCATTGTCTGTCTCCCCCAAATAGGATGTCATCTCCATGAAGGCAGAGACTTGCCTGTTTTGTTTGCTGCTATATCTCCAGCACCAGGAATAATGCCTGCACAAAATAGGATGTCTCACGAACATTTGTTGAAGTAAAGAACTATTTTTTCTTTTGCATTTATGGGTTGACTCTAATGCCAGAGAATTTTACATGTATATCTCACTTTTATCCTTGAAAAATATTTGCAATGGAAAAGAGGACAGAATCATAGATGATGCTTTTCTTTTTCTTTCCTTCCTTTCTTTCTCTTTCTTTCTTTCTTTCTTTCTTTCTTTCTTTCTTTCTTTCTTTCTTCTTTCTTTCTTTTCTTTTTTTCTTCTTTCTTTCTTTCTTTTCCCCCCTCACAGATGTGAAAGCTGAAGCCCAGAGAGCCTCAGGGATTTCTCAAGGTCAGGAGCCAGTTGATGGTTGTGTTGGGGTTGAATCTATACCTCGTGTAGACCTGAGGGACTCCCAGGGTATCAGGGGCTGGGGAGCTGTCTGCAGCTGGAAGCATGGATCAGGTGAGATGAGAAGACTCTGTGACCCATCCTCCCTTACCTGCTGTCCTACTTTCTTAGAGATAAGACATTAGACAAGCCATTCGAGAGAGCACAGGTGGAGGTTCTGGCTTTGTAATCAGTTGTTGACTCTGGGCGCTTGTAAACCAGGATGTTCCTATCTTGTGTGTGCTGACCACCTGCTGTTGGCCTCTCCGGGCCCCTCTCCACCCTTCCTCATCCTGCTCTGGCCCACCCCACCCCTAGGCTCGCCCACTTGCACAGAGTCAATGAGCTTCCTTTCTCCTTGGCCCCAGATTGCTCTCTTGCAGGTGGCACCGACACAATTTTGGAGGACAGAACAGTAAGGTCTCGGATTTATTCCCCTGACTCCCTCCTTGCAGGATCCCCACAAGCCGGCTGTGTCCCTTGACTAACGGCCACAGCTCCTATCAGGCAGCCCCCTCCCCACCGCCCTGAAAGTTACTCTCTCCCTGCGCCAGTAAGTTCTCCTTTTGTCATCCCTTCAGGCCCAGGGGAGGTGAGGGACCCTGCTGTTGCCAGTCTAGGGACGCTGCACTGGCCTTGGTTAGTTTCCTTAACCCTGCCTGCACCTCTGTAAATAGTTGTCAACTTCATGGGATGGAGATTGAGTGTGCCACCGCCCCCCTGGGGTCCCCGACTGACATTATGGCTCTAAGGACTCCACAAGGTAACGTAAGTGCCAGAGACAGCCCTTGGCACAAAGCAGAGGTTCTCCAAATGACCCTCTTCTCTTCTGGGAGAGCTGAAAGGGATGGTCGAAAGGCAGGACATGGAGGACGGGGCTGCAGGGGGGAGACCCGGGCTCTGCATCGTGGTGTAAGCACCACAGAAGAGAGAGGACCACTTCCAGGGCAGCGTGAGAGGAGCTCGGGTCCCCTCCTCCTCCTCACCTGTGTCCTGCAGTCAGGCCGACTCTGTAGTTGCTTTCAGGGCAGGAGGTGCAAGGTGAAGGAGGCAGGTGGGGATGGGGGAGGGTGGAGGCAACTTCCTGCAAACCTGCTCTGCTGCCATCTCGTAGCAATTAACAGCTCCTCGGTCCCACTGGCCTCCCCCAGGCCACCAGCGGGCTGAGACACAGCTGCCCATCCCCAGCCCTCCCTGCCCCGAGCTGCAGCCTGGCAGCCTCCGTCCGTGCCCCAGCCTGGCAGCGGGAGAAAGGGCTGTCAGATTGCATCACATCACTGCTTGCGCAGGAATCCCAGCTGGGCCAAGTGACCTTGTAGGTTTTGAGGATCATGGGTGGTGGGGAAGGAGATAAATAGCCTGGCTGGATGTATAGCAACTTTCCAGCCAGAGGGAGGTAGGAGCCAGCTCTCCCTTGAATACCAGCCACTCTCCCCCCTCCCCACCATCTTGCAATCACTCTTTGGGATCTGTACCTTCAGGGACCTTGCAGCAGGTGGGAGTCAGGCTAGACTTCAGGGTGACCATTCTGATTCTCAAGGCGACAAAGAATTCCTTAACGAGGGAAGGAGAGGTTGTTCAGGGTAAGGAAGGTTCAACTCCTCTTGGAGCCCACATTCTCCGATGAGTGGTTGAATTACCACAGTTCACTTCTGCCAAGCACTTTGGTGTTTTAAATGCATGATCTCTCTTGAGCTTCACAACACCCCCACAAGGCAGGAATATTTAGCAGTATTTACTATAGCGGAGGAACCAGAAGCCCAGAGAAAGTTAAATGAACTGTTCAAGAGGCAGAGAGGAGACTCGAATCCAACTTGGCGGACTCCATAACCAGATGACGACTTTCTCTGCAGGTTATTTTAAGTGATGAGATCATTCATTTGCCTTTCTCTTCCTCCTCCCTCCAGCTCATTGACTGTGGGCAGCATGGAAACCAAAGTTAAGTCAAGGTTTGGTTTAATCTCATCTAGGTCAACTTCCTGGAAGAGGTGATAGGAAGGAGGTACGGTTGAGAATACCTTCTGTAGATTGGGGATCTTGAAAAAGAACAGCCATTCTGAATCTCGAAGGCCTGCTCCAGAGAGTTCACCGATCATCCCGAAGGAGCCCTTCCCCAGCTCGCCTCTCCCGTGGCACGTGCACTGTTTTCCTTCCCCCATCTCTTTGGTGTCTTGGCAACAGAAGGGATTTCAGCTAGACTTTGGGAAGGACTTCCTTATTCTTCCATTGAGAACCATCTTGTGCATCTTTATAACCTTCCAGGGAGATCACGGTGTGGATCAGGTTGCCGTTATTTGCCATTGTATTTGGGTTGAGCCAGTTCTCCTTTTGTCTTTTGTTTTTGCTTTTTCCCCCCTAGTTGCCTATAGGCTTCCCTGATGCAGAGCAATCACCCCATGGGGCATGGCCCCGAAGCTGAGGGGTGGAGTGGAAGCTGTGTTTGAGGGTGACGGTGACATAATCTTGAAAAAGCTCCATCTGTCATCTCTGGCCTTTTACTGTTGTAACAGCACTTATGGTCCCCGCCAACTGCTGAGGAATCTGTCGGTGGTTTAATTAGCCTATAACTCCAGCCTCCCCCACCATGCAAGAAAGCAATAAACAGCTTCCATCCTCTTAGTGGGGCTGGGCAACCACGGCAGGGGGAGCCACATGAGGCTCAGGGCCAGTGAGGTCTTTGAGGGCAAATGAAGGACTCAGGGACCTGCAGGGAATGAGTCTTGACTCCCGCCTCCCCTCCCTGCTCGGGCCATGGGAGACCAGTTGGTGCGTTCAAAGGAAACATTAACAACGACAATATAACAATCCCTCGTGTATCTACGGTGTTTTCCATTCAGCAAGAGCTTTCTCTGACACTTTCTCATTAGGTACCACTCTGGACCTCAGTTTCTTCTTCTATGAAATGAAGGCATTGGGCTCAACGATTCCTGAAGTCTTTTCCCCATCTGGACTTTCTGTGGTTTCCATTATCCTAATAAAACCCCAGGGACGCAACTGGATCTGGTGTCAGTAGCCTCATTTTATAATTGAGAATACCGAGGAGCAGAGAAGGGAAGTGATTTGCCCTAGGTCACTCAGAGAACCCTGCCAGAGCCGGGCCTGGCATGCGGTGAGGTGGCAAGAGGAAGGAGACACACCTTGACTTCTCAGCTCAAGGAGAGAGGAGGCAGAGGGGTGCTTGGAGGCCCTGAAGCTGTTCCTGGACCATTTTTGAGGAGGGGCCTGCCCTACTGCCCTGCAAGGAAGGGTGGCTGGGGAGCTCTGGGTGGTGGGGGACATAGCCAGGAATTTGTGCCCGAGAGCCTCCTTTAGAATGCCTGCTCCGCAGGGATGGTCTGTCCTGTTCACTGCCATCTCGCCACGGCCTAGAACAGTGTCTGCATGTAGGGGTGTTCCAAAAATGCTAGTCAGTGAATGTGAGTGCATGGGCCCGGTGCCTGTGATCTCAGGGCCCCCTTCGCAATGCCCTGTTCTCCTTATGCGGGGCCTGGACACCGGAGTGCGTGCTGTCAGCAGAACATACTGGCCTTGGAGGGTTCTGAGATCAGACAAAATTCCCACATTTTTCTGGCTGCCTATAAGCACCCCCTGACTTCCTGCTTGCTTCCCTCACTTCACCCAGGCCCCTCAGAATGTGTGATGGATGCTCTGCCAGGGAGGAAGGGTTCGATCTGGGTTTCCAATCTCCTCTGGATGCACCACCGCCAAAATACAATACACAATTATGGGGATACGATACATCAGTGATCACTGAGGAAAAGAAACCCCATTTGGACGGCAGAGCTAACGGCTGGTATCTAAACTTATGACTAGAGTCAGCTCTGAGCCCCTCTGGTTCTGCAGCAGGAAGCCAGTAGTCGCCCCCAGGGAACAACCCGGCATTCCTTCACAAAGCCCAGCCACGTCCCGTCCCTCCTTCCAGGCCCCAGAGCCCCAGCTCCTTCCATTTCCCCTCCGGTGTGGCTGCTCGGGCCCTCGGGCTTCTCTGCCCTCCAGCATGCCTATTGCAGGCACATAATCTTCCTGATTGCCCCTCTTTGCTGCCTTCCAGAGCCAGAACAAAAGACCCTCTCCTTCCAGGAGATGATCTGCTGGGCCACTTGGAGAACACAGTGGAGGTGACCAAGATCCCACCAGATAAGAGGCAGCTGTGGGGGCACCACACGGATCCGAGGGCCACGGTTCCTGGCCTCTACCCTGCTGACCACTGGCCTCTCTTCTGCCCAGAGACCCAGAGGCCTGAAATCACAACCAGGGGAGCACAGGAAATAAAAACAAGAGCCCACTCCAGAGCCTGCCTGTCTCAGGGGCTGACCAGCTTCTGGATGGCCTCCTGCCATCTGTCTGGAGGCTGCATCTTCCTCCGTGGGGTACACCCAGATCAGCCCAACAGAGCAGGTCCTCCCCTCAACATGCCCTCTTCTTCGGAGTTTTGAGACCTGGGGTGCATGGTCAGGAACCATTGAAAGTGCACCACAGCTTGGGTGCATGTGTATGTCTGTACTTTTTCTGGCAAGAGTTTTCATAGCCTTCATCAGTTTCCCCCAGCCCTTTAGGACAAAAACATTGCCTCTGCCTATGAAGGTGAGCAAGAAAGCAGAGCTACCTCAAATTGTGAGTAGGCGTTTTGAAGTTTATTTTATTGCCTTGAGCCTTGAATTACATTTTCTTGGCACGTGGATGGGTCCTCTTTTCTGGTTTGATAAATAGGTTGGTCATTTGCACCCAGGTGCACACACAGAACTAACCTGCCCCGGAGCCTGGGTCACGATTCAACCTTGGAACAAGGAGGACACCAGCTAAACAACATCAGAGTGGAACCCAAGCCCCATCACAGCCCACCCAGCCCCAGGACCCAGTGCGCAGTTGATAACCAGACTGGACACCCACTGGGGTGACTGCCGTCCCAGGCCAGGGGTCCTTGGAGCACACCCTCTTTCCCCAAACCTGTGGGCTTTTGGGGAGACATAGCTGAGCCCCACTGCTAGCCAGCCCATGAGGACCCCAGGCAAAGCTGCTCATTTGTTTATGATAAGGCCTTCAGTCTCTGGATATTCCAGGAAGATAGCACTGAGCTCACTTGTCTCGCTGAGAAAACAGAGGCCTGGAGACCAAGAAGCATCCTCGAGGTCTGTTGATAAATACCACAGCTTTTCAGCCTGGTGAGACTCTATGATCTTTGTTGAATCACCTAATCTACTCAGCTAATTATGCCCCTTTTCCCTTCTCTCTCTCTCTCCTACTCTCCCTTCCTCGTCACAATGTGGCACTTCAGAAACCCTCTCAGAGGAATTTCAAGGAGCCGGCTGGGTCTCTGTGTAGTACACCGCATTATCTCATTACCATCTCGCCTGGTGATCGGATTCCGTTAGCTGACTCTCTTTATTAGCAGGCAAAGGCAAACTTATGAAATACCTTTAAACCTGGATTTCCTTAACAATATATCATTGGAGAACTGACAGCCCTTGCTCGCTTCCCTCTGCCAGAAAGAATTAAGATTGTTCCCAATTTAATCTCTCTTCTGCATCGGAGGTGGATATTTGTTGTTTCAGCAGCAAACTTGTAGTAGAGGTTCTGGGGGAGGAGGCTTTGGATTGTCTCAGAATAGCTTTGATAGGTGTCCCGTGTGCCGTTAGCGGACAGGGCTGGCCCTGGCTTCGAGGAGCCTGGGCAGAGGTCCCCAGTTCTACCCTTGATGGAAACGGCTACCGTCTCTTAGTTCCAGGGACAGGTGTTGGGGTGATGGCTGGGCTCTCACAGACACTTCTCACTGTAATGCACGGTAGTTCCTTGGCCTTCTGGCTTTCTGGAAGTCAGAGTCACCAGGCTGGCTCTTGATGGGGTTCTGACTGAGTGGTGCCCTAGCTCTAAACCCCGGGGTACGGTGCAGGGGTGCTCTTGGTGCCCTGCTCAGATCCCCATAGCTGGACTGGTGCACTCACCCCCCAGCTGAGTGTCGGCTGCTAAAGCTCATAGCTGTCCCCCTTCTCTAGAGAAAGAGCCTTAGATGAATAGGAGCCACCTGACCCCAGAGGGTAGCAACACACTGCACTGCTCACCTTGCCTTAAGCCATTAGACTACGACTGACTCACATAGGGGCACAAAAGACCAGCCCCCTTGCCCCAAGGTGAGTCCGATTTTGCGGTATAACCCATGCTCCTGGGGTCCCAGTGGGACCAGGCTGAAGCTGATCTCAGCCCAGACCTCGTTCCCTCACCTGCTTCTCTTCTGCTTCCCCAGTAACTCACATTCCCTAGGCTCAGCTTCTAGGAAATGGTTGCATTTGGGCTGCTTGGATTTCTGGGCCCTGATGGGCCTCATCTGGAGTCAGACTCGGTGCGTGTGGCAGGGAGTCACCATGGACAGTCAAGGCTGGTGGGACCGTGCAGTCAAGCCATGAGCAGTCACTGAGGCCCCATGGGCACTTCCCGAGCACCTTACCCCCATAATGGACAGGTGTGGCTGGGAATGCCGGGGCCCCTAGCCTGCCTGGCAGGGGCTGCCTAAGACGCTGTCCCCCCCCACCTCCCTGCCCACCCACCCTCGCCCCTGCCACCTGCTAGTGGAGCACATAAGCCTCCCTTCGAGGCAGCTCTGAACCATGGCCTCTTAGATCTGCACGGCCCCCGCCAGAGCCGTGGAGCCTGACCAGGGCGCACCCTGCCAAGCACATCACATCCCTCCAGGCGCTCTGCATGGAGATGTGGAAGGCTGCAGAGGAGAGGGGGGAGGAACTGTGATGGAAAATCCTATTATCTAGCCAGGCCCCCATTGATAGCCCATGCATGAAACCAATTTACAAAGTGTTGAGTCAAAGCCTCGTGGACCGCCTGTTCTCACGGGAGCCCGGCAATCACCCTGCCCATGGCCTCCGCACACAGAATGCCAGGCCGCCCGCCGTCCACGCTGGCTCGCTCCAGAGCTGTCAGTCAGTGCCCTGGCTCCTGCTAATGTCGGGAGAATTTATTACTGTGACAGAAGAGAGACACTTGGAGGAAAGCATGATGATTTTCTGATCTCCACTTTGCTGGTGGCTTAAGCGAGCCCAAGTGAGATTCTTGGGACTGTGAGCGTTTTCAGAAGGTCATACTGTCTGTCCGTCTTCTGTCACTGGATTTGGGCAATGCCGTGGAGGCTCAGGTGGCACTTGTGATCTGGGACAAGGCACTTAACCTCCCTGAGCCTTGGCTTCCTTCTCTGGAAAAGGGAATGCCCTTCCCAGCTGAGGTCAGGACTATACGAGATGGTTGGTGCCCACAAAAGTGTCCGGCGCGTAGTAGGTCCTCACAGACACGTTTATTATCATTTTTCACCTCAGCCAAAACAGTTCATACAGTGGGCCAGGGAAGAAGAGGCTACTGCTTTTCTTTGTAGAATATTCTCTTAGGTCTTACATGTGTAACAGTCAAGAAACTCGTTTATTTAGCCGCGGTGTCTCCTGCTGGAAATTATTCTGGCCTCAAAAGAGACTACTACTCCTACTAGCTACTGCCACTATGGTCTTGACTGTGTGCTGGGCCCTGTTCCGAGTATTGCGCACACATTAAACTACCTCAGCCTCCCCATGTCCCTACGTGCTGGGTACCGTTACTGTCCTATTTTATGGGGAAAACGAAGAGCAGCAATTGCCCAAAGCCATAGACCATAAGATGCATATCTTAAAGATTTTTTTTTTTTTTAATTTCACAGAGAGAGAGACAGTGAGAGAGGGAACACAAGCAGGGGGAGTGGGAGAGGGAGAAGCAGGCTTCCTGCTGAGCAGAGAGCCCGATGCGGGGCTCGATCCCAGGACCCTGGGATCATGACCTGAGCCGAAGGCAGACACTTAACGACTGAGCCACCCAGGTGCCCCAAGATGCATATCTTAAATTCATTTAGCTGATTCGTGAGCTTCTCCCCTTCTATGGGAGAGTCTCCGCTCTGCTTCACCTTGTGAAGTGGACCCACCATCCCCTCAAGACTGCTTCCCTCCACAAATTTCTGTCAGATTTGAACAGAAATTGGGCCACCTCATCTTTGACCTTAGCCCCTTCCTAAAATGTCCTGGTGGAGTGGGGAGGGCGTCAGAGACAAGGGCCGGGCTGGGTCTATCAACCTCGCCTCCCTGCTCCAAACTGGGGCTCTGTCCGCTAGGTCATATTTCACTCAACAGTCAATAAGGCTCCTCTTCCCCAGTCTCCCTCTCCAGGGGTCCTGCTCCTCAGTGGAGTGTATCCATCCCCCAGGGAGAGGGGCTCTGGTGCTTTCACCCAGGCAGTAAGAGTGTGCCTCCGGTCTTAGTGCTGAGCGTTCTGGAGCTGACACAGAAGAACACACCAACACAACATGCAGGCTCTTGATGCAAGTCAAAACCAGGGCCTCAAATTCCCCATCTGTAAAATGGGCCTGAGAAAACAATAGCAGTATTGGGGGTGGGGTGGGAGGATTTAATGTGTCAAATGCAGTATCTGGCACATAGGTTAAATAAAGCTTGGCCATTACAGTAGCCAGACTCAAGATTACAAACTGCCTTTCCTCCGCAGTTCGGGTCATCCCATTTATCCAGAGGAAAGTTCACATTTTTTTTTGTTCAAAACAGCCATAAAATTCAGTGCATCGAAATCAGTGTGAGGCCTTTTTCTCCCAGCTTGGTCTACAACTCAATGCCAAGCGAGAGAGGAGAGTGGGAGGGAGGAGGGGTCTGGAGTGAGTGGGCAGGCCCGGGTACAGAGAGGAGAGATGTCCCTGGAGCTCAGATGTTTAGCGGTCTCCAGGTGAGTCTGTGGAGACCAGAGCTTGTTAGAAGCCTTTGCCAGCTGGCAGCAAACCAGGCCCCATTAGCTAACTAGGCCATCTCTGATGGGGCTTAGGAGGGCGGCCCTGACGGTCCGAGTGCATGACATCCTCTAGACGCAGCTACACGACTCTTGTTCTGTGTGACAGTTTGCGGACCATCGATGCAGGACCCCTCCCGGCCCTCCAGACTCCCCCAGCTGTCTGGGTGGGAGCAGGCGTGGAGAGCCCCCAGAGACTGAAGAAGGAGCACGGCTGGCTGCAGGTTCCCAGGATCGTGACCCTGCTCCGCGATCTACAGAACCCGAGCTAGCCTGGACAAATGCCCTCTTCATGGAACACAGAAGACCGCATCATGGAGGGAGAGCAGATTTTCCCAAAGGGGACCCTGCATCTCTTCTGTGACAGGGGAGGTCCCATCAGTCTCTCAGCCTGGTGCTCTGCCCCCCAGAGCTGGGCACCAGCCTCTGTTCTTTCTGTCACGAGGGTCCTCAGAATGGATCCCCGACTCTGTGTTCCGAGAGGTTGCTGACCTGGACGGACACCGTGGGCCTCTTTGTAAAAGCCAGGCAGGCCTGGGGAACCCCGGGGGGGCCGCCGAGGGGCATCTGAACTATGTGAAATGTGGATCTGCTCTGAAAGGAGTTTCTCAGCCACACAGACAAGAGGGCACCTGAGCCTATGGAGAGCAGGTAGCCGAAACGAAGGCCTCCGTTGACGGCTAGCACCAGTCCTGCCTGCCTCCCGGCCTTGGCTTTGAGGGGTGAGAAAATGCAGAGGAGAAGCCGCAGGGCCTATCCTCCCTTGGAGAGTGTCGTGGCTCTTGCTGAGCTGGATTTAGAGCCAGCAGGTCAGAGAGAGCTTCCGAATTTCTCTCTACCCGAGCAGGGCCTCTGGGTGCCCTCACGTTCTCACGGGCCGGCCTCCACCTACCGCCTACGACCCTGGTTGGAATTACCTGGGGGCTTTAAAAAAATACTGATGTCTGGTCCCCACCCAGAAATTCTCATTTTAGTTAGAATGAGGTGTGGCCTGGGCACTGAGATTGTTAAAAGCTGCCTGGCCACATTCAATGTACAGCCAAGTCTGAGAACCACTGGGGTCTCCACACACATAAAGACAGGGAGGGTTCTGGATTCTGGCTTTGTAACAGAGTATCTATCTCATCTCAAAAGTTGTCCTCAACTTCCCCAAATAGTGTTAGTATACCTTACTTAACAAGGAAATATTTTGTATGAGATTATTTTGGAGGAAATTGAGAAATTAAGCAAAGAAGGAGTGCCTTTCATTAATAATAGAGAATTAATTGTATAATAATTAAGTATACAGAAAACTGTGCTCAACAGACAACATCTGTGGATTGTAACCAGAGGGTGGGGTTACATGTCGGGAGACAGGTGGTCTGATGTAAATTACAAGTGCACGTCCTTGAGGCCTTGGAAAAAACAAGAGAGTTTTATTTGTATTTATTTATTTATTTATTTATTTATTTGAGAAAGAGAGCACGAGCAGGGTAGGAGAGGGGAGCAGAGGGAGAGGAAGAGAAACTCAAGCAGACTCCCTGCTGAGCACAGACCCCACGGGGCTCTGTCTCACGACCCTGAGATCATGACCTGAGCTGAAATCAAGAGTTGGACACGTAACCGACTGAGCCACCCAGGCGCCCCAAAACAAGACAATTTTTTAAAAATGCTTTTTAGGGCGCCTGGGTGGCTCAGTTGGTTAAGCGACTGCCTTCGGCTCAGGTCATGATCCTGGAGTCCCGGGATCGAGTCCCGCATCGGGCTCCCTGCTCGGCAGGGAGTCTGCTTCTCCCTCTGACCCTCCTCCCTCTCATGCTCTCTGTCTCTCATTCTCTCTCTCTCAAATAAATAAATAAAATCTTTAAAAAAAAAAATAAATAAATAAAAATGCTTTTTACTTTGAAAAAGTTATGGTTTCACAGGAAGTTACAAAAATGGGAGGTCGCATGGGCCTTTCGCCCAGCTTCCCCCCAACAGTCACATTTTATAGAACTATACATAATATAAAAACTAGGAAGTACACATGGGTGAATCCACAGACCTTATTAAAATCACAGACTTTTGGTTGACCTTTCATTCCTTGGTTTCTTCATTCCTTCAAAAAACCTTGATCAAGGTACCTGCACAGTTGTATCCAAGTGTGGCCTGTGGATCACATGCGTCAGATTCATCTGAGAAACTCATGAGAAATGCAAATTCCTGGACGCCAGGCTCAGACCTACTGGATCACATGGCACGGGAGTGGAACTGGAAAGTCAGCATTTTTAGCAAGTTTCCCAAGTAGTTCTTAGGTTCACAAAAGTTGGCAAGCCTCTAACCAGCTCTGTGGCTGACACTGGGCTTAGCACAGGAGAGACACTTAGGAAAGACTGGTTGTTGCCCTCCCAGGATAGAGGAGACAGGTCCTAACAGCAATGACAGGGGCTGAAAGAGAGCCATGGGATCTAGCCATGTGCTGTGAGAGCACAGGGGAAAGATCTTTTGGGGTGGGGGGGATGGGCAGGAGTTGTGTAGGTTGGGCATATTTAAGTTGGGTCTTGACGGATGAGTAGAAGTTTGATAGTTGGACAAGACTGTAAAATCTCAACCATAGCTTTGGCACATTGTCTCCCGCTGCCTTTGAAGCTGATTTCCTGCCATGTGGGCTCCTTCCCAGCAGGGAGGTGTCTTGTCCATCTGCATATCCCTGATGCCTGGCACACTGAAGGTGCTCAATAGATGTTTGATGAATCGAAGCACGAAAGCTCGGGCTGGCTGGGAGGATGGCGGGTGACCGAGTGGATGGGTGGGTGAATAGCTGGGGGATGGCTGGGTCCTTGCCTGAGCAGCCAGAGTGCAGCTGGGAGAGGCTGCATCCTGTCCCGAAAGGCTCAGCGGTGCTATGCCCTGAAGCCCTAAGGGGAGGAGCCGGAAGCCGTGTGAGAAGATGCAGCAGGGCTCATCTTGTAGAACTACGCCCTGCACCCCCAAGAACCCAGGGAGACGGCTGACTTGGAGTGTGAGCTAAGTGGCCTTCACCCTGGGGAGAAAAATAAAAAAGACATTTACCCTGAAAGCACTCTCCTGCTCCTTAATAAGTATATTAATTTTAAATGCCAGAGGCAGACTCGTAAACTCTTTCTTGGAGGATTATGGCCAGAGCCCCGCTTGCTGGAGAGAGCTGAGAGCCGGCCACTCCCGCTCCGGTTAGCAGAGAGAGCTGGAGTCCGCCGTTTCACACGGGGCCTTGCAAAGGTCATCCCTGCCATGTGGCGGACTCGGAAGGAGCCGAGGACCTCTGTTGCCTCTTTATTCTCCTCGCCTCTCTTGCTGGGCCTCGGGAGTCGTGAAGGAGGGCCTCTGGGTGCCAGCACTGGATCAGAGGATCCTGGGAGGAGGGGGGGCACATCTGACCGGAGGCAGAACGAACGGCTGGGGGGAGCTCTCTGTTCTGAGGAACCCAAAGTATGATGCTTCAGCACCTGCACCTTAGCCTCCGACGATGCTTCTAGAAGATGCAGTCTGCAGTGCTGCCGGATCAGACTCCTGGGGTGGTGAGCACCCCAAAACTGCCTGTCTGCCATGCTTCTCAAGTAAATCACAGGCACGCCAAAGTGTGAGAACTTTGCTGTGGGGAGACCTTCTCACCAAGGCTGGATCTAAACAGCCCCGGAGGTGGTTGTAGGAGACAGCTGAGGTTGCCAGCAAAGGAGGCAGCTGGTGAAGCCGGAACCGCTCAACCTCTCTGAGACCCTATTTGTCCGTTAATAAAACGGGAGTCACGGCCCCTACCTCAGAGGGTGGCGTGCAGATGAAGGGGGAGTTCTGAGCAGAGCGCCGGTGCGTAGAGGCCCCGAGTGTCGGCTGGGACAGGGCCAGACACCGGAAAGCGAAGCCGGTCCCAGGGCTGGTGACTCGGGCCTGCAAGAAGTAGTGTGAGTTTCAAGAAATATATGTGCTGGGGGCGCCTGGGTGGCTCAGTCGGTTAAGCGTCTGCCTTCGGCTCAGGTCATGATCCCAGGGGCCTGGGATCGAGCCCTGCATCGGGCTTCCCGCTCAGCGGGAAGCCTGCCACTCTGCCTACTTGAGCTCTCTATCTCTCTGTCAAATAAATAAGTGAAATCTTTAAAAAAAAAAAAAAAAGAAATATATGCGCTGGCCCCCCCCTGAAATTTGTCATCTACCTTACATCCATTTCTCTTTTGCCAGCTGGGCTCTTTTTATGGATTCTGTTCTGTTATCTATAAAAGTTTAGGGACTGCTAGCCAATGATGTCCTGCTTGACCCCAAGCCATGCACTCGACATTTGTCATTAAGCATATTGTTTTATGGGGTGCCTGGGTGGCTCAGTTGGTTAAGCGACTGCCTTCGGCTCAGGTCATGATCCTGGAGTCCAGGGATCGAGTCCCACATCGGGCACCCTGCTCAGCGGGGAGTCTGCTTCTCCCTCTGACCCTGCTCTCTCTCTCTCCTCTCATTCTCTCTCTCTCAAATAAATAAATAAAATCTTTTAAAAAAAAAAAGAGCATGTTGTTTTACTTAATGATCTTGTGTGCTTGGTCTAGGAGGGCCCTTGTCCCCTATCAGTAAAGAATGTGAGAAGCTTTGTTGAAAGGTGAAAAGCCAAGGTGCTTCTCGGATGAGGTCCCTGCGGGGAAAGAACGAGAAAGAAAGTTTCAACCGTTATTCCAGTCAGAAGTGCATGAACCATCATAAGAGTCTGTATTGCTAACTTTTCAAGACAGGTTTATTGCATAACATATTGGGGAACGTTATCAACATGGTTTATTTACTTCATTCTTGTGCCCATCCCATCTCTGACTGGAGGACACTTGTCAGAGGAACTCACCAGAATGTTTTCTCAGCACTGAGAGACCCACAGGGTTGGATGCCCTGTAATTCATTACCTTTTTTTTTTTTTTTTAAGATTTTATTTATTTATTTGACAGAGAGAGCACAAGCAGAGGGAGCAGGAGAAGGAGAGGGAGAAGCAGGCCCCCCGCCGAGCAGGGAGCCCGAAGCGGGGCTCAATCCCAGGACCCCGGGACCATGACGCTCAACCATCTGAGCCACCCAGGTGCCCCCTCATTACCTTTTTTTTATTTTTATTTTTTTCCTGAGGAAATCTGAACACAGAGAAGTTGAACCTGTGGGGGGTGGAGGGGAGACTTCTGATCTATCCTAGGACATATAGACATTCAGACAATGGGGCCAGGAGGATTGGGCGGGTGACAAGGGGAGACTGTGCTCAGTTCCCATCGATGAAATGCCCAGCTCAGTGGAATCTCATATTTTAGAGAATTGCAGAGCTATTTGGTAATAATAAAGTCACGGTTTCAGAAGTGATTCACAGACTTGGATGAACATGAGGCATGATTTAGGTTTTGGGGTCATTTTTGGAGGTCCAACGTCAGGACATTCTGAAATGTCATAGCTTGTCACTAAGACTCCACAGTATCTCCAGAACTGTGGACTCAAATGTGTGACCCTTAGGCCCATCTTTGGACCATAGCAAGTTCTAGGAAAGCATCTTCTTAAACCTGGAGGCAGAAATGAACACATTCCACCATTCTTCGAAGAGTTCCGGGCATTAAAAAACAATATTCTCAGCTACTTGATCAAAACTGATCGATGACCGGCACCAGGCCCATAACCATGCACTTCGATAGGAATAAAATTAATTAAATGGAGTGTGCGTTTTTTCACCCTTCAACATTTGTACTGCTGCTAAAAAATCTATACTTTTAAATATACTTCATTGTTATTCATTAAAACTGCATGCGATCTGTAGTTACAGAGCCTCAATCACACAGGCCATCGCGGAAAAACCCGGGTATCTCAGGCTAATGTGCTTCCAGCAAGCAGATTGCTGTGTTCCCCAAACTGAGCAGCATTCTGCTTGAGGAGACAGAATAGTCATACGGCTAGGTTGAGCTGGCTCTTTCATAAACCTGGCAGAACATGATCCACAGACCCCAGAGGATTCACTGTTAAACTGGGGCTGCAATAAATTGGCGGGCATAAATCAGGGCCAGGGATTTAGAGCGGTCGCTTTCATATACTGTGATGGGCCATCATTCCTTCCTTGTAACTCCGGCTCCCTCCCCGGCCTGCAGCTGCCCCTGGGTCTCCAGCCCTCTGTGGGATTCTCAGGACATTGTTTTTCCTTTAGCCCTTGCTTCTTCGGGGTCTCCCATCCCACATCTCCCGGTCCCCATTGTTCTCCAGGTCCGGCCCCTCTCCCCTGGCCTGCCTCCTCTAGCTTGGGCTGGCTTCCTCCCTCCTCCCCTCTGAGTTACTTCCAGAATGTTCACTGTCTGGGGGGGAAAGTGTCCTTTGATGCCCATGGTTTTTCTATGATTCTAGCAAAGACGAAAGAGATGGACCAAATGCCTGTGGTCACAATCAAGTGAAGTTCATGGGCAAAGTGTGCCCCAAAGAAGCAAAGCCTAGAATGATCCATTACAGGCAATGGATTAATATCCGTGCTTGTTCTGTGCCTCGTGTCAAGGAGAGAGAGCATTCCCCTGCACTGTGCTTGGTGGTTCAGCTGATGCACGCCCCATGACAGGGAAGCAGGAAGCAGCACCCAGAGATCTGGGGTTATAGCCAAAGAGTTGCTAGCATTACAAAGAGTTGCTTTGATGTTTCCTATTTTGCCTTTACAGTTCATTAAAATGATACAGGTGTCCCCAGAATGTCTTTGTTTAATATAGTCCTTTTCTCTAATATCTTTGGGTAAAATATATGCTTGAGGAAAATACACACCTCCCACCATATCACCTCGTAGGCCTAGGGTCACAGCTCCCTGTTTGAGAAACAGACGTTCATTATCACAATTAATTTTTACCCGTAATTCAGTCGTGCCCATGAGGCGAGTGAGGGAACTGAGACTCATGAAGGTCAAGTGACTTTTTTCTGGGGTCATCCAAGCCTCGGATTAAAAATGTCATCCCAAATCCTGATGCCTACCCACTCCCATTCAATTGCTGTACTTTGCTTTCCTGTCCTGCAGGCCGTCCTTGTCACTTGAAGAAGCAGCCTAAAACTTCCAAGCTGCTCAGGACACCCAGTTTTCAGAGAGTGTGGAGGGTGACCCCCCAAACCCCTGCTCCCCATGTCCCTGCAGCCACAGTGACAGCACGCAGCTGACCTGTCCCTTAGAGAGGCAGCTGGAAGTTCGGAGGGAGCGGAACATCCGTATAGTCAGATGGTGGATTCAGCTGTTGCCTCCAGGAATGACAATGGTCAGAGTCACTGGGGGCTGGGTAAGTTGGGTGCCCTTCGCAGAGAGGGGCTGTCCGGACGCCCTGGGGGCTCCCCTGCGGAGGCTCCTCCGGTCCCTGGCAGCCTGGACCAAAGCACGGCTCTTGCTTGGCCTCCTGCTCCTGCCCGCGGAAGCCAGGTCACGGCTGGGGCCCTTTCTCCTTCAGGCATCAGCCCAGGCAGGGCCAGCTTGGGGGGTGGGGCAGGTGGTGGCGGCCGCGGAGGTGGTAGCCTGCGGCCCCCCGTAGGGCTGACCCCTGGCTGCGGTCTGATGTCGGGCAGCCAGGAGGGAAGCAGGGCCGGCTCTGGAGCTCTCCCCACACAGCCTCCCGGGGCTGCAGCCTCCGTCACCTCCGTCAAAGTCTTGATGAAGTTCAGGAGGACTGTTTGATGACATAGACTCCTGGCCACCCTTTGATGGACCCCCCTGCCCCCCAGGATGCAGTCCAAGTGCCTCCATCCAGCATGGTGAATTCCTCTCTGGCTCATTGCCCACCCTTCCTCCCCTCACTGACCCTTAGCCGCCCCAAAGCTACCACTCCCTCGTGCTGCCCTGGTCCATGCTGGCCCCCGCTTATAGGGTAAGATTCAGCTTGAGCACTGCCTCTTCCAGGAAGGCCTCCCTGACCATCCCAGCCAGGGGCAGGCAGTTGGACTCTGTGCACCCACAGCCTTCACCCCATTCACAGCTGTTAGCTCTCCTCCTGTGTCTCTAGCACTGGACTTTGAGCTCCTTGAGACCCCTTCTTCTCCGGTGCCATGTGGGAGGTGCTGAGTAAAAGTTTTTGGGTAAATAAACTTGCTACCGCATGGATTTGGCCAACAAGGAACCATGGGAGCGTGCCAACAATAGGCTGCCATTTATTGACCACAGACTGCGAGCCAGGCCCTGTGTGGGCAGGTGACACATATCAGCTCCTCAAATTCTCAGTGCAGCCCCGTGAGATCTGTCATTCCCATTTCCCAAGTCTGGAAATGGAGCCTTAGTTTGCCTGAGGCCACGAGGCAAGGGGGCAGCACAGCCAAGATTTCCACGGAGGTCTGTCTGATGGAAAAGTCCACGCTTTGAGGCAGCATCAGACTTAGCAGGTGCCCAGTGTCCCTGGGTTCCCCATGCCACAGCCTACAGTGTGGGCTTGACTCGCATAACCCCTTGCAGACATCTGGGACAGCGCCTAGGACCCCAGGAGGCCTGGGGACATCTTCCCTGGGGACCTGCCACAGCAACGGTGTCTCTGTGACTGAGTTGCTTGGTGCCCTCTGCTCTCCCTGGTGGCTTTGGTCCCCACAGCCCCCAGCCCCGCCCCGTCTCACTGCGGGGGAGGAGAAGATAAGTGTTAATATTATATGATCCACGATGGTTTGTGTGACAAGGAGTCGATGCGTCTCTGAGGAGACTCGTCCCGGCCCGAGCAACGCTGGGCCTTGTCCTGTCTGTGGGAGCCCTGACGTTGATGAATGAGTCTTTCAAAGTCAGTCCCCGCTTGCAGGAGAAGCCACGTCTCCCAAGGAGTGTGGTGGCCAGCCCCGGTCCACAGCCCTGTGGGCAAGGTTGTGGCAGTTGGCTGGATGCCCCAGGAACCAGTCCTCAGAGAAGCAGAGGAGGGAGAGGACAAGGTGGCCCTCGTCCCTAACGTCACATTGCAATGTTGTCTCCACCTTGGGCATCACTTTCCCCTCCTAACCACAGCTCCTGAGCCAGCAAGCCTGGGCCAGCCCTTAATCATGTGTGCTAACAGCAGGGGCGTTGTGGCCTGGACAGTTGACAATGGCAGATCATTCAAACTCAGTCCCCATCTTCTCTGCACTGCGGTTACTCGGTTTGCAGCCTGTGTCTGGACACTGGCCACCTTGGTGCTGACGAAGCTCAGAACGCAGGCACTTTTTGCAGAAGATGAGAGCTGCCATCTTGCTCCCAGACCTCCCGCTCCTGCTTTGCAGTCTACGCTGGGGTGTGGCCGCTCAGGGGGAGCGGGGAGGAGCCGAGGAAGGCAATGTGGCATGGGTTATTAGTTGACAAATGGGACTTTCACTATTGCTTCACTGAGGCTCCAAGCTGAGGACGGTGGGTGACAAGTTCCTGCACATCGTGAAGACAGGGGAGTGCGCTGGATATCCCCCCCTCCCCCCAGTGTATCCCTGGAGCACAATTCTTCTCCACCCTGGTCCTGCCTGGCTGACCTCTACAGGCAGCATCAGCTGGCCTCCTTGGCCCTGGGTTTCGGGCTGACCTCAGCCAATGGGAGGCACCTGCAGGAGAGCGGAGGGCAGGAGGACAGAGGCCACGGTGTTTATTCCTCTGGTTCCTCTCTGCTTGGCCATGCTTTGAGAGGGGCTGGATCCTTCTAGTAAAGGCTGTGCACCTGTGTGACAGTCCTAGATCTCCTAAGGGTCCAGAAACATCTCCCTCCCTTTGCCCCTTACACTCAAGATGTTTCCCAATCCCTCATAGTTTCCCGAACCCTGCCCACAGCTTTATAAACAATCTCTTCAGTTCTCTTCAGTTGTCCCCTCTGAGCATGCCCTGTTTCCTGCCAGGACCTGGCCCCGGAGACGCACTGCCAGACATAGCCAAAGCCTTACCAAGAGAGGGGGAAACAGGTTCTGCAGCCCTCATCCCATCAGGCACCCCTCCTTGCAGAAGGAAGACAGTCTGACACTGAGAATTTTGGAGGAGAGCTGGTACTGTGAGTTTCCATTCCTCTGTCTATCCCAAGCCAAGTAAAGGAAGCTTCCAGAAAATCACATGTAGAAAGATTTTGTCTCCAAGCAGGAACAGTGGCACCCCGCCCCCCCCCCCCCAACGCCTTGCTGGATGCTTACACTGTAGAAACTGAGAGACCTGTTTCTAATTCTCTTGGAGTGGAGCTCAGTCAAGCACCCGGAAGCTGCCTACATAGACAGAGCTTGGAGGTGCAAGGTTACCTCCTGAAGGCCAGATGGGTCATTACAGGTTGGCCAGGCTTGAGCTGTCTTGAAAGGTGCTACAGTGAACACTGGCTGGAAGGGGAGACCAGGCAGGATGTGTGGGGGCACCGCTGAGTTGCAGATGATGGGGAGTCCTGAGAGATCAGTGGGGAGCCCCCTGCCCCTGTCAGGGAACCGTCTTATGCAGAAACTGTCTTGTTTCCCGGAGAATATCTCAAAGGCCCCACAAAATCTCCACCCACCCGAGACAAAGCTTGCCTTTGGACATCTACCTGGTCATTCGGTAACCAGAGAGCCAACAACAGCTTAAACCAAGTAAAAGGATCCTGGTCTCCCTGCCCTGACCATGGAGGAGCCAAATGAAGCAGAGAGTCGGGGCGGAGGAAGAGAAGGGCCAGGAGGAAGGATAAGCAGCAAGCTGCTTCCCTTCCCCACTGCAGGGTCTCAAGCCTGGGGCGGGTGCGGCCGGGGAAAGTGGGGAGAGCTTTCAATTGGATAGGAGACTGCGGTTTTTATTTGGGTTGAAATGGATTTTTTTTAACAAGTGAAAATAGACAATACTGAAGTTGATGGAAAAGTTATAGGATCATTTGATAGTTCAATTTTAAATTTTTGGAGGAACCACTATACTGCTTTCCATAGCAGCTCTACCATTCGCATCTGCACCAAGAGCATACAAAGGCCTCCTTTTCTCCACATCCTCACTGACATTTCTTATCTCTTGTCTTTTTTATAATAGCTATCCCAATAGGGGTGAGGTGATAACTTGTGGTTTCAATTTGCCTTTCCCTGATGATGAGTGATGCTGAGCGCCTTTTCATATACCCACTGGATTTGTATGTCTTCTTTGGGAAAATGTCTATTCAGATTCTTTGTTCACTTTTTAATTGGATTATTTGCTCTTTTTTTTTTTTTTTTTTTTTGCTATTGAGTTGTATGAGTTTGTTATATATTTTGGATATTACTCTTTCTATATGGTTCGTGAATATCTTCTCCCATTCCATATGTTGCCTTTGCAATTTACTGATTGTTTCCTTTGCTGTGCAAAAGCTCTTTAGTTTAATGGGAGTGTATCTGAAGGAATTGAAATCAGTATCTTGAGGGGGTATTTGTACACCCATGTTCATTGCGGGACTAATCACAACTGCCAAGCTATGGAAGCAACCTAAATGTCCTTCAGTAGATGGGGAGCCTGGGTGGCCCAGTCTGTTGAGTATCCGACTCTTGATCTCAGGTCTTGATCTCAGAGTCGTGAGTTCAAACCCCACATTGGGCTCTATGCTGGGCATGGAGCCTATTTTAAAAAAATGTCCTTCAGTGGATGAATGGATGAAGAAAATGTGATATACACATATAATGGAATATTATTCAGCCATGAGAAAGAAGGGAGTTCTACCATTTGCGACAACATGGATGAATCTGGAAGGCATTGTGCTAAGTAAAGTAAGCCAGAAAGAGAAAGAAAAATACTGTGTGGTATTACTTATATATAGAATCTTTTTTAAAAAAGCCAATTTCCTAGAAAGAGAGAATAGAATGGTGGTTTCTAGGGGTCGGGGGAAAGAAGACATGGGGTGCTATAGGTCAAAGGGTACAAATTTTCAGTTATAAGAAGAATAAGTTTGGAGGATCTAATGTACAGCATGTGACTGTAGTTAATAACATGGTATTATATCCTTGGAAGTTGCTGAGAGCAGACCTTAGTATTTTTACCAGACACACACATACGCACACGCAAAGAGTTAATTATGTTAACTAGGGGAGGTGATGGATGTGTTAATTATCTTGGTCTTGGCAATCATTCTACAATGTATATGTATATCAAATCATCACATTGTATACTTTAAATACATACAATTATGTTTGTCACAAAAAAGAAAAAAAGAAAATTTCTAGAATCTGCTTCTTGTGATGTGGGTGGGTGTGTGGGCAGGGAGAGGACATCTGAGAGAGCAGGTCTGAATGTGGTAGAGAGGGGGAAAAGCTGTATCCTCATTTTCCCACCCAGCCCAGTCATTTGATAAATTGGCTTTAAAGTCATTTAAGTCTTCGGGATTCTACGGACTAAATAAAAATATAAAAGGAAGTAGTTATCCAACACAGGACTGAAACATATAGAGCAGGTGCTGATGTGACTACAAAATTGAAGGGAGAGTGACAGGTCACCACCTGCAACCCAGGTCAGAGGACAAACTGCAGGTGGGATCTGCGTTCGTCAACATGGCTCTTATAACTCGTACTGAGCAGGGGCTAGGCTGTGCATCACTGGGGGACATGTGTGCCTCGGACAGAGACACAGACATGAATGCCAGCCCGGCCTCTGGGAACTCGCGGTCCAGTGGGATAGTTGATTAATCTGGTCCTTTATTGTTCTATAATTGTTCCCTTTGTTTCCCCCAAAGTAGTCAACTCCTGAGAACAGAATCCACAGCAGACAATCGCTTACACATTTACTGAACATCTACCACAGGCCAAGCTCTGCACTGACCTCGGACCTGACCAGGCACCAGCCTGTCCTAAGTCATGTGACTCTTAGCGCATGCTGGGCTCATGGCAGACACGCAATCAAAACTTCCATTTCCCTGCATAGATATGATGGACAGCAAGCAAACCCATCTGGGCAGGGGTGTGCAGGGTCTGTGTGAGTCCCTGGTTTCTTCTGGGCTGGCTTCATGCACCATCCTGGATGTTTATTTTCCAAGCTTTGCTCGAAGTCCTATTCTTTTTTTTTTTTTTAAAGATTTTATTTATTTGACAGAAAGAGACACAGCGAGAGAGGGAACACAAGCAGGAGGAGTGGGAGGGGAGAAGCAGGCTTCCCGTGGAGCAGGGAGCCCGATGTGGGGCTCGATCCCAGGACCCTGGGATCATGACCTGAGCCGAAGGCAGACACTTAATGACTGAGCCACCCAGGCACCCCTCGAAGTCCTATTCTATACGAGGTACACGGGAACATAACCATGAATAAGACCCGATCCCTGCCTTCAAAGAACTTGGTACCCAGCATGAGAGATGATAAGTAAGCCCTAAGAGCAAACACACATTAGGCGCCACATAGAAGGTTGGGCTTCAGGGGAGTGTGGCGAGGGCAGGGATGGTTGGACCAGGAGAGGCTTCTAGGGAGGCAATGCTGAAGCTGAAAAGTGAAGGAAGAGAAGAGCATTCCAGGCAGAAGGAGCTGCTCAGGGAAATCCCAGAGTGCACTGGGGAAACGGTGGGTGCGGGGAGCTGGGCGAGGGGCACACCTGGAGCCGTGGACAAGGGCCACATCATGCTCCACTTACAGCCCGTGCTAAGGGGTTTGGATGTCCCTCTTCCAGAAGCTACCTGTAAGTTTTTTTTTTTTCTTTTTTCTTTTTTTCTTTTATTTATTTGATAGAGAGAGACAGTGAGAGCAGGAACACAAGCAGGGGGAGAGGGAGAAGCAGGCTTCCCGCTGAGCAGGGAACCCGATGCGGGGCTCGATCCCAGGACCCCGGGATCATGACCTGAGCTGAAGGCAGACGCTTAACGGCTGAGCCACCCAGGCGCCCCTACCTGTAAGTTTTAATTTAAGGAGGTGCTAGCGTCCAATTTTCATCTGGAAAGATATCCTCTGGTGGCTGAGTGGAGCATGGGGTGTCAGGGAGGACGGAAAGTAGGAGGACTGGTTAGGAAGCTTGAAGCTGTGGTGATCATCCCGTCGAGACACAGGATGCAGAGGTAAGCCCAGAGGCCAGAACTTTCCAGACAAAGAATTGACCAGAACTAGCAGAAGAGTTGGGGGACTTGGAGGGGAGTCCAAATGGCTGGCGGACAGGTGGGGAAGCCTCATTCCAGCTGGTTCTGATCTGGCCACACTCCTGGAAGTAAACAAACCCCATAGCATAGGGAGGGAAGGCTAGGACCCCACCTGGGTGCTCAGAATCAACCAGGCCAAGCCCCCAGGGCCCAGGGCTGGCATCTGTGGGGCCCAGGATGGGCATCTGTGCCCCAAGCAGGCATCCTACAGGTCCTCTGCCTGGCCCAGCTCTGTCTCCAGGCCTGGAGGCTGCAGCAGTGTTCCACAAAATTACATTTTCCTCTTTGAAGGCAGCCTTCGCAAACAGAGCATTACTTAATCGAGAAGATATTTAGATCTGTGTATCTCTTGTAAGGTACACGGCTCCCCATGGTGACATCTTAATGACCAGGGGCATGAAGAGGCAGGTAAATAATCTTTACCTTTGCTGCAGCCTGGGAATTCTCCTCGTTTGTCAGATATGATTAGCTGTTACCCTTCTGGTCCCCGCTTGTCATTCAGGTCCCTGCTTGTCACAGTCACACCCCTTTGGATGCTCACGCCTTGCTTTCTCTCCAGCTCTCTCTCCCTCTGGTGGCACCCTGACTGGCTAGTAATTTATGTATGACAATATGAGACTAATTCGGTTATTATGTCAAAGGGAAATTGAATCTAGGGTTTTAGTGCTGCATCTGGGAGAAATCTTCAAATGAATCTGGAGTGGAGAAAAAAGCCTCCGAGTTCGATTCATCCGCTTGTCACCCTGTCGGCAAGATTAAGTCATTATAGAGGGCTAAGCCAGGGCCAGAAATGGGAAAGGAGAGGAAGGAGATAAAGGGAATGGGAAGGGGGTGGGGGAGCCAACCGAGCACAGGGGGAGGAGGAGGAGAAGGCTGGTGCTGGGCTGGGCTGTGGGAGCGGAAGCCTGGATGCAGCGGGCCTGGGAGGAGGAGGAGGAGGGCTTCCTGCCTCTCTGGGGACTCCTTTATTTACCCACAATGCCGGTCCTAGCTGTGTGAGAGCCAGGGGACAGATGGACAAGGAGGAGGTTCAGTGGGAGGGCATTTATGCAAACATTAGCTTGTCTCTGCTCTCGGGTGTCTTAAACATTGTCTGAGTTAAAATCGGCCTCTCCTGCCTTCTGGGATGAGGGCGCTTTGCTCGGAGACAAAGTGGGCTGGTAGCATTTCTGGAGGCACCTAAGCTGCGGGATGAGGGGTTCCCCAGCCTCCGCACAGCAGCGGGGCCAAGGTGCACAGTGCACCATGGGCTCGCGTGTCTAGGGGGCCGTGTGCATGTTCACTTTCAGTCCGGCGAGAGAAGAGGAGGTGGATGAGGCGGGTTCCTGGGAGCCTGGGTTGGAATAGTGGGGAAAGTGGACCCGTCAATGTACCTGCGACTTGAGGATCAAGGGATCTGATTCTCGGGAATTATGAGAATATTTTATAAGGTTTTCTGCCCTCCGAGACACTCAAACTCTGCTTACATTGGTCCAGTTGTTAATTCGATTTATTTTCGCTGCCATGATGGTATTCTCCACTCTTGAGCTTGTGGACACGTTTAGGTTCACTCTCACTAGTGGGTACGTTTCATTTCTCTCTCCCATACTATGGCTCTCCCACTCTTGGTGAACTAAGGTCTCTAAGTAACTCCTTCTAGCTGCTGGTCCTTCCTTCCCCAAAGGAAGATCATGGGGGGATTTGGCAAAGGGAGCCACCTTCACACCAAGAACATGAGTTGCCATGTTGGTTTCCTGTGGAAATTTGGGTACCCAGATTTGAGTGTTTTCCTAAACTTCGGATTCCGATTCTCATACATTGGGAGCACCTACTCACATGGGGAAACTGAATCGCATGGCTACCATGACAACAGGTCTCCCCTCCAGCCTCAAAGTCATCCTTCTTGCTCCTTAGACTCTCCCTCCCAGCCAGGAGGGGGCGCCAGAAAAGGATGCCAGAGGGTCCTCGACCTTGCCACTTCCTCTAGGCAGGATTTCAGGGGAATGATCAGGCCAGGAATGAATCAAGGCTCATTCCTACGTTTGTCCTTCTCTACCAGCCCTCTTCTTTCCCCTTTCCTGGCCTCTCCACAGAAAAACAACTCCCCCCCCCCCCGCAAGAAAAAGGAGGAAGCTCAAATTAAAAAAGAAAGAAAGAATTCAAAATAACCCTCAGTTCTTAACTCACGTCAATTTGACTGTTTCTTCCACCACCCACACATCGGCTTCGACCAGACACCCACCTACCAGTACTTATGCAAAAGATATTGGCAACTGCTACTAACCCGAGAAACGTCTCGGCTCTGATTGGTTTTGTCACCATCCCTCTCTCAGGTCTTTGTGCGTCGGGGGCTTTTTTCCATTCTAATGAGGGTCCTGGTGCCCTCAGAAGGACCTTGGGCTATTGCAATCTTGCACCCTCACTTCCTGAGCAAGTAAGATGCGTAAGCGACTACCCCATCTCCGTCCCCCTCCACCACGCTGTCTAATACTAAGCTTCTGTTAATTGGACTGTGTGATCTCAGGGATGGTTATTTATTAATAGGTAATTTGGAGCCCTGGACAAGTTCATCATTACAACCCGAGGATCTGAGAGAAGCCAAGGAACAGATTGGTGTTGCTGAGCGTCAGAGGTGGGGTCTGTCTGAATTCCAGGCAGACCCTACCTTGAGTGTGGTGGAGAACCAAACCCTTCGTAATTCTCGGAGGGAAGTGGTCTCTATCCATATTAAAGCATATTAAAGTATTAAGTCCATGTGGTAGGCCTGCCCAACCCCATGGAGGGGCAGATGTCTCCTTAAGTTCATGGACATCCCAGGAGCCCTCAAATCCGCATTCCTGATAAGCTCGGTGTTCCTAGAAGGGCAAATTCTAGGGGAGAGCAAGCTTGTTGCAACCACAACACTTCGTTCCAGTCTGATGGGTCCTGGCATGGGCTTGTCATCAGGGGGCATTTCGTTCATTCTCCTGCTTCCCGGCCCAACTACAGATAAAATAGTCCGACAAACTATTGGGGGTGCGGGGGGCAGAAGGAGCTCTCCTCCTTCTAGAATATTCTGGGGAAAGAGATGACACGGCTCCCTACAGTCGAGCACAGCAATGCTGGCAGACCCACTCCTGAAATCCTCCCCAAAGCATCATACTGCAGATTCAGCCAGAAGAACCAGACGGTCAGAGTAGTCTGAGTAGACAGGTAGGAGGTGGCGATGCCCAGCCAAGGGACCTCATGCTGACTGCCCCCCTGCCCCGTCTCCCATCCTGGCTGTGCACTAGCTCTGCTCCCAGAATGTCCCTCATGGGAGACTGAAACCAACACCCAAGCCACCTGTCAGTGTAGACCTTCCTGAGACCATGCAGGTAGTCCATTCAGGCCACTTGCTTCAGGGCAAGGGGGCCAAGCATGGCATTTCTGGAGACCCCAGCAGAACCCGCACGCCCTTCCCACTGTTGCTGGGAGGGGACCACCAGTGTCGGCTATCACTCTTGTACCAGTGGGGCCAGCGGGGGATATAGCCCCAGGAGCAGGGCCCAAACTAGGCAGCGAAGACAAGAGGAGGGGCACTTGGATGAGATCCAAGTAGAGAGACTTTGGGTCTGCAATAAGGACAGGACCCCAGGGCACTGGCTGTGGGACATAGTTCTAGGACAGAACTAGGGACCGAAGACTTTTAGGGGCTGGGTTGAGGCTTGTGGGGGAGGCTGGGACTGCGGCTGAAACCAAGGGCCTTCAGCTGAGGAGGGAGGAGGGGCTCTGAGGGAGGAGTGAGGAGACATGCAGACTATTTCTGAGGAGGACTGATGCCCAGCCAGAGAAAAACCCAAATAAACCAAGGCTGGATTTAGGGATGAACTGGTTTACATTTTGTTAGTGGATCATTCTCTCTAGCTTTGCTTTCCTTAGGAATGTATTTAATTTTTAATTTTACGAGTAATACATGAATACATTCTTGTAAAAATTCAAAGAATACAAGGGAAGCAAAAGTCTTCATTACCTCCCTCCATCCCTCTCCCATCCTTGAAGGAAATCCCCATTTTCAGTTCACTGTTTAGATAGATGGGTAGGTAGGTAGATAATAGCTAGAGATAAGGAGATACAGGGGGGTCAATGTTTATGGGGCTTGCCGTTTTCACTTGACAACTTCCTTGGTGTGATTTCCATGCCAGTGAAGAGATCCCCCTCATTCACTTAATTGTTTCATGGTGTTCCATCAGTAAGTGGTACCCACGTTTAACTGGAACCCTATTGATGGATATTTACTTTGTTGCTGTTGTTCTCTTATTATGTACAATAAGCATCCTTTTACACGGCTATGGCGGATTTGAAGATGGGTTTAGGGGTGACGGGTGGAGATAGGAGGCCCTTGGGATCGTTGGGGGGCCTGAGGTGTGGAGAAACTGGGCTGGGATTGAAGCAGGCCACAGAACACTCTCCAGACCACGCCTGTACCTTGGCCAACTTCTCAGAGCAGCTGCTTCCAGTGGAGCCTGGGTGGCTCGTGCGGTTGGGTCTCAGTGCTGCCCCTCGATGGCAACCTGGAGACCCAGACTGTAGCTGGTACAAGAGGCCACGTTCCACCGTGACCATCTTGCAGGACATGTGCCAACTCTGCAGCCCAGCCAGCCTCAGGCCAGTTAGAGTTTGAGCCTGACCCTGGCGTGAGAGCCTGAGAATCATTCTCTACCTGCACCGATTTCCAACAGACTCGTTCTTTCTCGAAAAGGATCACAAACCATATTCCTGCAGCGGCCTCAGCTGAGGGACAGGTGCTATTTTGAGCTGTTTTCAGGAATTGGTTAATGCAGGGATGAGTGGGAAGGAAGGTACAAGGGCCTTTCTGGATGCAGGGCTGACGTCATGAGTGAGTTTACAGAGACGTGGTTTCCTGTGTGGCTTTGGGAACTGTTTCTTCCCCTGATCACGTGTTTCTGGGACAGTTGGGGAGGAGGTGACTTCTTTGTTTGCAAACCTTTCATGCAGCCTCAGGCCACCTTGGCCTTTGGTCTTGGTGGGCCATCTTAGTCAGAGTCAGGTGAAAGACATAGGCAGCCTGCCCAGGAGCCCAGAGAAAAGCAGTGAAGGGCAGGGGGTCTCCTTGTTTGTGTGCTATGACATCTGTTGCGATCCCTTGTCTTTCTCCTGCTCCCCAATCTACCTGCCGATTGATGGACCTCCTCCCATGGCCCCAGCCTAGGGCAAGATGCTGTCCATGCTGCTGGCTGGCCTTGGAGAGGTAAGAGCAAGGGCGCTGGAGTCCCACATCAACTGAGTTTATATCTCGCCTCGTATTCTTGACACCTAACGTCTCTGTGCCTTGATGTTTCCATCTGAAAAATGGGTGCAATTATTAACCTACTTCTCCCCAGAGGGTTATAGTCCGGGCTTGGTGAGAGGGAGCAAATGCATCTGGGAGCGCAGTGCCTGGCAGATGGCAAATGCATAAGAGCTGGCATGATTATTGCATTGTGTTGTAATGCTCTCTTTAGCTTTCTGTTTCTTCCACCAGGTTTTGAGTCCTTTCCAAAGGTCAGAATCATCTTCCTTGTCTCCTCAACACAGGTCCTCAAAATGGGTTTAATGAAAGGAAGTGCAGTGGGGGAAATATGGCCTCACTTCCTTTGCAGTTCCTCCCACCGAGGGTCTATTTCCCTGCCCCTCATCTAGTCTGGCCATGCAACCTGCTTTGACCAGTAGAATCCAGCAGAAGTGATGCCACGTGACCTCAGAGCCCAGACCTTACAAGTACTTGCAGCTTCTATGCCTTGGTTCTTGCTACCCTGTGGCTACCAGGTAAGGAAGCCTCCTGGAGGGTGTGAGACAGGTGGGGACAGAGGCCAGGCCACCGTCCCAACCATCCTTGCCATCCTGCTAGCCTCCAGGCATGCGAGTGAGGTGCCTGGAAGAAGCCTGTCCCCCAGCCATGTCTCCGATGGCAGTCACCAACCTGAGACCTGGTGAGACCAGCAGAAGCCCAGCCCAAACTGCAGAATCATAAGCAAATAGATGGTTGCCATTTTAAAACACTGAGTACTGGGGTGGGTTTTTTTTTTTTTTAAATGTAGCCATAGACAAATGATATGGGAAGCTTGGGGCAAAGCCTTAGAGTTCATAAGTGACGAGAGGGAAAGCTAGGCATAGTCAGAATGGACCATAGAATTTCAGCTGGTAGAGTCGCCCAGGTTCAGAGAAAACAGTGTCAGTCCTATGGGCAGAGGCTGTACAAGGGAAGATGGCTCGGGAGGGCTGAGAGGCTCCCAAACACTGAGTTCGGATGCTGTGATCACAAATGAGGCTGATGGAAAAAGGGAGGCAGCATGTAGGGCAATGCCCCAGTCCAGGAAGAGCTCTGTGGTGAGCTCAGGCTGTAACAGGGGGCATGTTTCAAAACAGAGGGGAGGTGGGTGGGGAGGAGGGTCCACATCCCAGGCAACCAGCAGCTTCGGGAAGGGTACAGTGACACCACAGTCCCGGGTGGCCTGGGAACACCAGGGACAGTGGGTACATTAAAGATTTTTAAAGCCATTACAAGTGAGTGAGCCCCATTCTTTAGGGAGGATATTATAACATTGAGAGAGGCCCAAGTGAAACCACATCCCTACCCTGCTTGTTTCCTATGAAGGAAAACATTCAGCATACGTGTTGCAGGGAGCCATGATTAAGGCAGCGGGCCCCTGGAGCAGTGAGTGGCGCCACCACGCTCCTACCCGGGGAACTGCACGCAGCCTCTCAGCCTCCAGCCGCCATAGTTTTTGGACTGTCCGTGAGCATCTGGGCTTCATCTCAATTTCTTTTGTGCATCCATTAGGAAGACATGTCCTAAGGTATCAGAAAAGCCTAAGAGAGGTTATTTTTGGGGGTCTGGGCACACCTAGACATTTTTCCATATAAATGAATGGTAATGGCTTCTCCACTTTGCACCACTTTGGTTTACAAAAGGTTTCATAGGAACGCTACTTTTGGATAGCAGAGGAAACCTGTATTTGCTTGGGATTTTTATTTCCAGGCTAAAGTGTGTTTCATCCCAATGCTCAGGAAGAGCTTCACGCAGGATGGACACATCGTCATCATCCCAGGGTGGTTGACCCACTGGCATCAGAATCCACCTGGACACTCTCGTTGAGAGCAGATTCCTGCCCTCAGCCTTCCCTTACCCAGCCTGAATCATCAGTCTCTAAGGTTGGGGACTGGAGACATCTATTTATTTAGCCAACACACACATACCACTTACTGGCACCATTCTAAACAATTTATACATACCTCTCCTTTAATCATCATAATGATTCCATGTGGGAGATCCTCTCGTTACTTCTATTTTAGAGATAAGACAGCGGAGGCCTGGAGAGACTGAGTCACAGTAAGTGACAGAGCCCAGATTTGAGCATGGGCAATCTGGCTTCTGAATCCCCCATGCTGTGAACCACGATATGCCATGCAGCCACTGGTAGATTTTAAACACAGGTATCCCTCTGGCACACTTACATTTGCAAATCACTGCTTTAAAGGATCCTGGGACCAGAAGAGGTAAATGGTGCCCCCATTTATTTCAAAAATGGGAGGGAGAAGAAGATCCCAGAGGCTGTCATCCTTGGTAAAACTCTAGCATTGGTTTTTTAAATAATAGATGGTTTATTTGGACACGAAGGGAAATGGTGAACCCCAGGAACCAACGCGGGCTCACGAAGCACGAGCCAAGCCAAAATCATCTCATTTATTTCTCAAGAGTGTGGCTGGACTAGAGGGTTGGAACGTAGTGAACATTTCCTGACATCGCTTCCACCCCCAGATGACTGGTTCAGTTTGAGGCAGACCTAAGAGAACCGAGCCAAGGAGACATGAAGACAGACTTGCTCAGAGCTTTGGAGAAGAGACAGTTTCTCTCTCCCTGGATGGGAATGAGGTGTGTTGCTCCAATTACTCTGGGAGCCAGCTTGTGAGCATGAGGGTAATCAGACTTGAAGAAGCTAATGCTGTGTGTCTCTTCCACAAACAGTGTTGGGAAAACTGGACAGCAGCATGCAGAAGAATGAAACTGGACCACTTTCTTATACCATACACAAGAATAAACTCAAAATGGATTACAGACCTGCATGTGAGACCTGAAACCATAAAAATCCTAGAAGAGAACACAGGCAATAACTTCTTTGACATCGTCCGTAGCAATTTCTTTCTAGATATGTCTCCTTGAAGCAAGAGAAACAAAAGCAAAAATAAGGTACTGGGACTACATCAAAGTAAAAAACTTCTGCACAGCGAAGGAAACAATCAACAAAACTAAAAAACAACCTACTGAATGGGAGAAGATATTTGCAAATGATGTATCTGATAGTGGATTAGTATCCAAAATATATAAAGAACATATAAGACTCAACACCTCAAAACCAAATAATCCAATTAGAAAGTGGGCAGAGGACATGAATAGACATTTTCCAAAAAAAGACATACAGATGACCAACAGACACATGAGAAAATGCTCATCATCACTTACCATCAGGGAAATGCAAATCAAAACTACAGTGAGATATCACCTCACACCTGTCAGAATGGCTAAAATCAACAACACAAGAAACAACAGGTATTGGTAAGGATGTGGGAAGAAAGGAACACTCATGCACTGTTGGTGGGAATGCAAACTGGTACAGCCACTCTGGAAAACAGTATGGGGGGTTCCTCAAAAAATTAAAAATAGAACCACCCCATGATCCAGCAATCGCATTACTATTTACCCAAAGAATACAAAAACACTCATTCAGAGGTATACGGGCACCCCTATGCTTACAGTAGCATTATCTATAATAGACGACTTATGGAAACAACCCCAGTGTCTATCAATTAATGAATGGATAAAGAAGATGTAATATATACGATGGGATATTACTCGGCCATAAAAAAGAACGAAATCTTGCCATTTGCAATGACATGGATGGAACTAGAGAGTATTATGCTAAGCAAAATAAGTCAGAGAGATAAATACCATATGATTTCATGCATATGTGGAATTTAAGAAACAAAACAACAAGCAAAGGGGAAAAAAAGAGAAAGGGGGGCAAACCAAGAAACAGACTCTTAACTGTAGAGAGCAAACTGCTGGTGACCAGAGGGGAGGTGGGTGGGGGATGGGTGAACTAGGTGATGGGGATGAAGGAGGACACTTGTGATGAGCACCGGGTGATGTATGGAAGTGATAAATCACTATATTTGTACACTCGGAGCTAATATTACACTATATGTTAACTAACTGGAACTTAAATGAAAACAAACAAACAAAACAAAGCAAACAAACAAAAAGGTAATGTTGTGGATGGCAGACGAGATGGATAGAATCTGAGCCTCTGGGGATATCATCAAGCTACCGCATAGACCAATCCCGAAGCTGCATCCATCTCTGGGCTTCTTGTTATGTGAGACCAACAATCCCCTTACTGTTTAAACCAATTTGATTTAGGGTTTCTATAACCTGCAGGGAAAAGTCATCCTGATATAAGGGGAATGAATGCCTTACCTATGAAACACTTCAATTTTAGAAAGTTATTGACCACAGTTTTCATCCTTATGGGCAAAATGGAGAAACAAGGGCTAAATAATATCATCAAGAAGATTCACAACCAGTAGATCTAAAGTTGACCAGAGGCCAGGTAGAACAAGGCAGGTGGTACCTTTAGAGACAGCCAGGTGCGCACTCAGAAAGGCATACCTGTGCCTTTAAAAGGAGCCCCAGGCAGTAGGATTCAATCTTCTGGAATTCATTTGGACATTGCCTAAATGGGCTCATTTGTGGTGCATGCCTTAAACTCTAACTTTGGTATATAATCCCCTGAGCTACTGGCATTTCCAGACCTGATGCCACGACCCGGCACCCTTGCCTCCCGGACAGGTGTGATTTTTACCGAGTTTGGCATTTCTCCCTTGACCTTACCCTTTTCTTCTGGATTGGAATTGACCTTTGCCCTCCACTTCTCCCAAAGCGACCCCTGGCGTATCTCTAGTCTTAGTCCAAACAGAGCTGTGACTGGCCTTTGACATCGGGACTGGAGTAATGTTTCATAGATCAGTGTCACCTGGTAGGCAGTCTCTAGTAGATGGTACCAGTCTCAGCCCTTGAATCTTGGCCTGGCTTTGATCAATGACTTGGCATAGAAACTCAGCTTACCCGATTTGCAAACACCTCAAGCTGCAAGGCTAATGTACCACCTGACAAACTCTACTTCAAAACGATCTTAAACATAGCTGGAACAATAAGCCGAAAGCATTGTTTTTGTTTTGTTTTGTTTTTTTAATCTCAACTACCGAAGTAGCTGATAGTAGTTTATGTAAAATAAAATCAACTAAGTCAAATAAAACCCCACAGTTTGTTTAAAACGGTCAATGATGTGATGTTGCTGCCCAAAAGGTCAGTGGCATTTTAGGGATGCGCCCTCCAAGTAAGGTGTCCAAACGATGGAGGTGATATCCCACAGAAAACAGAATTCTTTTGGGGGCTGTGTTTGGAAAAGGGCATCAAAGGAGAAGGACAAGTGTGGAGAGAAGGGAGGTATGGGTGGGGACAGGTGGGAGCCTCTGCAAAGCTTGAGGTCAGATCTGGGGTCAGTTATAGGAAAGCAGAGTCTGGTTTATCCTGAGCAACAGTTTCCTACACAATATAACTTAAGGCAAGTTAGTGTGACCTGACAGGGCAAGGACTATGGAGTCAGACAGCCCCAGGTTCAAATCCCAGCTCTGCCCCACCCTAGATGCGTCACCGTGGACAAGCCAGTTTTTATGAGGCGCAGTCTAAGCTCCCGTTAGACGGAGATTAGAAAGCTTACCTCGCTGGCTCAGCTGCCAGTCTACCTCACGTGCTTAGCATGGCACCGGGCACACGCTCCGTTCTCAAGAAATGATAGTTCTTAATAACAACAGTCAGATGGGGTTCCAAGTCGGGTAATAGGTTCTCCATCATTGCGGTGTTAAGCAGAGGCTATGTGTCAACACGTCAGGATGTTAGAGAGGATTTTTATGCTCTAGGTTGGAGGTTGAAATAGCTGATTTGTAAGGCCCCTTCGAACTAGAATTTTGTGATTTTAAGTCATTATGAGAGCCCAGACTTCTGGTGGGGTCAGGGACAGTAATCTATTAGTGGGATGGAAATCCCCTGGTGGCCCAAGCGGAGAGAAGTTTCGCTGTGTGAATTACTGTTCAAACATGCCACGTGCATGCGAGTGTATCTGTGTGCGTGTGCCCTTACACGGGTATCTACGTGCACCTGTGTCTCCGTCCACGTGGGAGCGTGTGCGTGCCTGTGTTTGCGTGGGAGCGAGCACCACGCCAGACAACACCCATGCATCGTGTGTGGCAACACTCTACTTGATGGCATAATACAAGTAGATTCTGCAGTGACCCGGGTCCATGTTCATCCCTGCGCCTCTGCCGCATCTACTGGCGGGAGGCGTGTCCCTCTGTTGATTTCTGGGATGTTTGTACTTGGAGGGGAAGTTTATCAATAAGGGCCACTGAGGGTCAGCCCTGTGAGCTGGCATCTGAATGCTTGGGGTTGGTACCCTAGGCTGGCCCTTCCAAAAACATTCTTCAAGCACCTGGACTTTGGGTTCAGCCCTATGAATTCCTTCTCTAGACTTCCTAGACTTTCCCTTCAGTCCCACTGATTCCCTTTCTAGAATTTCTAGACTTTCCCTTCAGCTCCATGGATTCCTTCTCTAGAATTTTCCCCCTTTAAGAAGTTTTTCCCGAACCCACCTGAGGCACCGTGTACCAATCTGCTATGTCACCCACCCCCTCCTGGAGGAAAAGCCTTTGACAGACACAGCATTGCTGGTGGTTTGTGCCCGAGGAGACCCACCTTTACCCACGGGATCACTCGCTCACTGAGCACAAGCATGCGTCAAGACTGTGCCTACTACCACCAGCAACATAGGGGCTTACAACTCACCAGGAAAGTCAGAGGCCAACAACCCCGTAGTATAAAAATGTTTCAGCCGTGGCTCAGAGGCCAGGTTAAGGAATGGGGAGGAAGGAGCCAATCCCATCTCTCCTAGGACCCAGCGTCTCCATTCACTTCTGCCCCGGGGTGGATGAAGGTCGGAATGCTGGTCCTGGGGTAACTTGGGTGTGGCAAAAATACCTTGGAAAAGGAGGCGTTCCTGGGAGACTGCCCATCATCCCACACGGGTAAGTGTCCAATAAAAACTGAATATTTTGCAGCAAGCTTCTGCAGTCTTCTCTCAGGTGATGTCTCGTAGCCACAAATTAGCTAGCACAGTCTCCATTTTGCAGACATGAAGCCCAAGGCTCAGGGTGGTGGTGTGACTAGGCTTTCACCAGGTATGAGGTTCCAGAGCCAGGACTTCAAACCAAGTCCTTGAATTCCACATCCCATGTCCTTTCCAGCACATCTGCTCTCTCCTGCAAGCTGCCAGCGGGATGGGCCCTGGCTGTGGCTGGTCCATCCCGCGCTGTGGCATCTATCCCTCCTGGGCTCTCCCACACATGACTGGTGACTGGCTTGAGGGCCCTTGGGTGGTATTTCACTTGGCTGCATCTCGAGCTTGTTGACACCATGCACCACCTCTGGGGAACTCCTTTAGCTTAGCCTACTCACTCACTTCCCGTCCCAGCTCCTAGCATAGGCAGGTTCCCTTTAGAATGCCATCTGGAACACCCATGGCCACTGGACAGGCTGGTCATGCAGCGGGGTGGTCGCTCCCCAGAGCAAGCCTAGAGGCTGAGTGGATGTGGGCAGCATGGAAGCCTCTCTCTGTTTCTGCATAATTTGGCCCTGCTGCCATGGGGTCCTTTATAGACTCTCTCTTGAGTTATTCCCTATTTATTGTTGTTATTACTATTGATCCAGCCTCTAAATAGCAGAGACCCCAAGGCTCAATTGAAACCATCAGTCACATCGATAATTCCCTTATTTGTAATACTGTCACTTCTGAGACTCTTGGGTTGCCTCCCAATATCCTCGAGAGGTGAAGGAACTGGAAAAGACTATTTCTCCGAGGGAAACTGAGGCACAGAGAGATGAAGAGTTTGGCCAAAGTCCACAGAACAGAACGGGCCCCAGGCTCCTGATACTTCGCTTCCTTGCTCAGCTCCTGATAGTCTTGTCTCCTCTCCTGTTATGGGATGTTCTGAGCTGGGTTGAGATTCTCAGCTCAGTCGAAGATTCCCCAGGGTCCCCACAAAGGCAAGGTGCCCTTAACAACAGAGTGTAGGCCTTCTGTATCTGTCTCTATTCCCCCAAGGCCCTGGTGGGCCTCAGCCCTGCCTCCCTGCTTTGCACTTCAGACTCAAAGGGGATACAGTGAAGAGCTTTCCTGTTTTCTTCCATCCCAACCCCCGCCCCCCGGATATTGAGAGCTGCTTTGTGAAAGCCACAAGACTCTTTTTTGTAAATAGGGTTGGGGGGGGGAGAGCTGGGGGTGGGTGTAACATCACAGATGCTTGCCTTTTCCATTCTGAGAATATTGGCAGGAGAAGAGGAGTTAAGGTGGTATGTGGGTACCAGAGTTTCCTTATATGCACAGAACAATGTGTCTTCCGGTGGGGGCATGATAACCTCTTTCGGCAGCCAGTGGGGAGCTGTTCTCTTCTTGGGGTCCACAGGCTGGCAACAGTGGCACCATCCCCATCCTCCTGTTTCGAGGGAGAAGCTGGTGGCAAATGTGCGCAGTGTTCATGCTGGTTATTCAGCTCCAAAGTGTTTATACAAGCAGCATCCAAGACAGCTTCCGTGGGGGACAACCACCAAGTACCTGCCTCTTCTCTAACATACTACTTCGCTCTTCCTTGGTCCTGTTTGTTTGAGTTCTAGGGGCATTTGTGCCCCTTCGAGCAGCCACGCCCTTCCCTGAGCCCCCATTTCAACTTCAGGCCAAGGGAACCTCACCTGTTGGGAGAAGCCGGCACGAATCAAGCCCCCGTTTCCAACCTTCCGGGCTCATAAAACTCACCACTCCATGCAGGATGGGGTGGTTCATCCCCTATTTCATCTCTGGGGGAGAGCAGGCGCAGATGCCGCTGATGGATGGGAAGTTTAGAAAACGAAGTCTTGGAAATCGATAGAAGAATATACAAGCTATGTATCATGTGAGCGCCTCTTCTCTGCTTGGCCGTAAATCAAAAGTAATGAATGGCAGCCTTCCGCAACCCAGGACCCCTGCCCTTCCCTGAGGGTGGGGCTGGCTTCGTGCTTGGGTTTTCATAGTATGAGCACATATTTTCTACTTCAATAGGCCTAAAAATAAGGGCTTTTACTGATTTTTTTCTTTTAGTGTCTCTGCCCCCACCTCAGCCCTTTTCCTCCATAATTTCCACGGCGCAGGCACTTGGCGTCCCTTGTAGAGGAGGGATGTATTTCGAGATAAGCGGCCTCTGTGGCTTCGCGAATGGCCGGCTCATCCCCTGGGCTGTGTTCCTGCGATATTAGCAAACTCTGATCCTGCTGCAGTTTGAACACCTCGGCGCCTCCAAGATGATTATCTCTCAGGTTCCTCAGACACGGGGCTGCGAGCAGCACTTGGCTAAGGAGCCACTCTGAGGAGATTTGCCCGGGGGGTTGGAGAGAAAGGGGGCAGCTGGAGGGCCTGGGGCCACACCTTCCCTGGGACCCCTGCAGACCAGGTGGGGTCCATGCCTCTGGCTCACAATCGGCTGTTCTCTCCCCCGCACCCCGACCATCCGTCCACACACCAGCCTCCCTCTGCCTCTTCTTTGAACACACCCTTCCCTCTTTCGCTAACTGAACCCCCCCCCTCTGGCTTCCTCCCCACGGCCCCCCACACATAGGGGCCTGTTTTCTTTCCCTCCATCCTGGGGCTGGAGGCAGAGGAGGGTCCTCCTGGCTTCTCACTGCTCAACTCCCTGCCAATATCCTTCCCTCCTCCTGACAAACACCCAGATCTGAATCTAGGGTCAAAGACTCCACCACTTTAAATTTATGATCCCTCAACTCAAGTGGGTGTTGGCTGCCGGCTGGCATCATTCATCATTTCTCTGGTCCATTCATTCTCCCATTCACCCTTCCTCTCTCTCTTTAAACCTCCAACTCCTCCCCTGCATCCTCATCTCCACGAATAACTTTGCTATCTAGTCACTGGAGAAGTGGGAAGGGCTTGAAGACAACCACAAACTCTCTTCTCTACAACTGCCCTCCCACCTCCTCTGTTTGCAAATTCTGCACCCGTGCTGTGGACTGACCGCCCCTGCTCCTGGCCATGGCCAGCTCCCACCTGGCTTGTGCACCAGCCCCCACCGTCCCCCAGGCAGGGTCATCACCTGAGCATGGTCCCTACCCTACCCTACCTACATCACTAGTTTCTTATTCTTTCCTGGGCCACTCCTATCAACGTGCAAACCTGCTGTTATTTCTCCCCCATGAGAAAACAAAAGAACAAAAAAGAAAAGAGGAAAAGCACTCTGTGCCCAACTTCCTCCTCCAGCGGACAGCTACACTCCTCGAAAGAGCTGTCCACCTTCGCGCCTCTCATTCTTTGCCTCCGTTCTCCTTTAGAGCATTCAGAGGCTCGTCCTGCCAGCCTGCTCTGCCCCTGCATTCTTGTCAAGTCCAGAACGCTACATTCCCCCGTGAGCCCCTAGTCTCCACTCTACTTGACCCATCGGCAGCGTCTGGTGGTATTGATCACTCCCTACTTGTTCAAATGCTCTCTTCACAAGAGTGCAGGACCCCACACACTCCCGGTTTTCCTCTTTCATCGCTGGCTCCCCTTCATCTTGACATTGGAGGCCCCCAGCGCTTAGCCTGTGTGCCGTTTCTATTTTTCTCTCTGCACACAGCCTCTGGGTAATCTCATCCAGACACACGGCTTTAAGTTGGCTTTATGTAAAATCTATATGGTGGCGACTCCAAATTTATGGCTCCTCTGAACTCTGAAGCGCACCTTGGACATGTCACTCCCGGCCTAAGCCCTTCGGTGATTCTCACTGCCTGCAGAATAAAGCCCCAAAGCCTGAATGGCCCATAAAGGTTCCTTTAGGCTTTTCCCCACTCCCTTTATTTCCCATCCTGAACTCTTGGTCTGGCCCTGCCCTGCCCTCCTTGACACTCTGATTCTGTGGCCATGCCACGCTGCCACTCATTCAGGCCCTTGCACACTGTTGTCCCCACCACAGACCCCAGCAATGCTCCCTCTCCTCCTCTGCTTGGCTAACTTCTACTTCTTCAGGTTGCACGGGCCCCTGGGGTGCTGTTCCTGCCACCACCCTCCCGGGGTGAGGGTAGATGCCCCTCCTAATGCTCACACGGCACCCTGGATTCCGGACTCTGGTGATGTGGAAACAAACAAGAGTGCACTCCCCTCAGGCTAACCCTCTCCACTTACTTTCCTGTGATCCACAGATCCAGAAAAGATCCGGTTCCTTTTCTGCTGAACACAATCCTAACCCAAACCCATCCCCAGTGCTGGTGGTGCTCCCAGCCTCTGGAAGACGTGATGGTGAGGTGCAGGACTGGAAGGACCTACTGTTCTCCAAACCTACACCCTTCTGGCCCATTTTCATCTACCGAAAAGAAATTTCTCTTTCACCTCCCAGCAGGTATGCCTCCTCTTTAAGTTGGCGCTCACTCTTTCCAACCTCTGCGCTCCCAGATTTATTAATGTTTCCCACCCATCTGCTGGCTCAACCCCTATGACTGGCACTGTGGCCACTCACGGCCGATTCGGGACTCCCTGCTTAGAACGTGTATCTACCCCTCTGCATCCCCCACCCCATCCAGAGCCAGAACCCCTGCCTTCCACATCATAGGTCATCAATAAGTGTTTTTTTTTTTTTTTTGGGTGAAAGGTGTGCTGTTCAGTGACTCAACCCACCTTCTCAGGGAAATTGTTCCTGACCGTGGCCCCCACTTCCCGCGTGGCTCTTCCAGTGACTCGTTTCTGTTGCTTAGAAATACATGGAAAGCCCCAGTTTGGCAGGAAGCACATCCAAGTCTGCGTCTCTGCTCTCTCCTCCCCATCCCCCAGGCATCACCGGCGCCTCGTAGGTAGTGGGGGCAAAGCATGCTCCAACTGGGGCCGAGGCTGACGATTGCTGTTGCTGGGGGGGGCACAAAGCCTGCCTGCCTTTCTGTCCGAAGGCCTTCTAGACGCATAGGACGGTTTTCAGAGCCTTGATTCCTAAGACCTCATGCAGAGATTCCAGAAGCACTCTGGAGACTGGCTTGTATTTCTCAAAGCAGGCTTCCTACAGCTCATCGCAATTCTTGGTGGCACAGTCTCTTTTGACCCACCACACGCCCCTAGTTTGTCATCAGGTCGGTCCTCTCTCATCCACTTCCTCAGGGGCCCTTCTTTTGTCATAGGATTCTGGCTATGAGGGAGCTTCCCACTGGAGGGGAAGGGGCAGATTAATTCTAGGAATCTCTCTAGGGGCCTCCCTAAAAGTGTAATTCAAGACAAAATGAAACCCCAGGACCTCATCCTTCAGAGCTCAGAGGCAGGAGATAGTCCCCGGAAACAGAAGTATTTAGCCAGTGAATTTGAGGAAGAATCTGTGCCCTTGATTCTTGGAAATATGAGCCCATAGACTGATTGAGCAGAGGATGTAAGAGATCATTTGGTTCAGGGGCCCAAAATCAGATGCCACAGGGACCAGGAAGGGGATGGGAATGAGTAAATATAGGGTTCAGATGATAAATGACAACTGACACATGTCTTTAATGGTGGAGATTGTCTTTGCTTGGCTTCCCCCAGAAAGCAGAGCCCGAGGCAGAGGCTTATGTGCCATGATTTTATCAGGGAGTGCAAGAGTGAGGGCAAAGGGAGAGAGGCAGGGAAGAATGGTGAGGCGATATGAGGGTGTGTTATCCAGCTGGCTACCACCATGGGCCACTCATTGCTCAATCTTAAAGAGTTACTCTCCAAAACCTGCAAAAACTGTCTGTCCAGGGTGAGACAGAAGGAAGATTTAGCCACCAGTTCCAGTATCCTGTTAGTCAAAGGTTGGCCCCACTGAGCACAAACTTCCCTTCTCTTCTGGACTGTAATCCATGAATGCCTATCCCCTCGGCACCCCGAGTCATGGTGTCAGCAGGGCTGGGGGTGAGAGACATGCAGCGGGCAGCGCAGACCCGAGGCAAGACCCTCTCGGGTAGCACCTGCGTGGTGTCTTCTGACCCCACGCAGAGATGCTCACCACTGCAGCAGGAAGAGATGTGGGTCAAGGCCAAAGGCATCTGAAGTGGTGCCTAAGAGATGTAGATATAGTCCACCCCTGGCCAGATCCACCTTGACTTTCCGACATATCTGGCACTCAAAATACAAAATAAGACCTCTTTTTTTGTGAGCAGAGAACTTCCCCCTTTTCTGAAGAGGGGATGTCCTAGAATGTTCCAGACTCCTAGACCCACAATGTGGCAGACCCCTGGCTTTTTGTCTGGTTATCTCCCACTTGTGGTTAACGAGTGTCTTACCAGGGCCTCCAGGTACAATCGGCATGAAGGCATCGTTGCAGTGAAACGGTGTGATGTTCTGCAGAATTCAAAATGATCCGGGTCCCTTTGGACTGCATTGTGACAGAGAACAAGAGAGTTAGCGTAGCCCTGGGGGAAGACAACAAATGTGTCCCCAGCACATGAAAATGAACTGCTTTTGATCCTCCCTATGGATGCAGAAATAGGCGTTTGCTTGATCAATAGTCTCATACAAATGCCAGGGGCTATTTGACCTACTCTAGTACAAGTACCACATCTGGCAGGGAAGCTGCAAGCGCGGCTGCCACCTGGTTAGGTTTATGTTCGTCCATAGCCGCTCCCCATGATCAATTTGGTCTTAGCAGGGCCAGAACGGTGAGCCGAATGAGGATGTGATGGGGAGCACCAGTTCTACATCCTCTAAGTTTTTAGTGGTGGCACCAATCTCTGCAATTTCTCCCACAATGTGGCAATAATTCTTCTGATTTACTATCTTGGCTGGAACTGAGCTGGAGGGTAGTTTCAGAGCCTCCCACTTGGCCCATCCTACCATAATGGCCCTTCAGTCACATTAGTGGAACCAAATGCGAGGCTTCTTCCAGCTCCTTAGTATATCTATCCCAATCACACACTCAGGAACCAGGGAAATAACCACGGGGTTGGCCCATGGATCCATTAAAAGACAGACTTGGACCAAAGTCCCTTTGCCACCTGAGCTCCAGAAGCCCCCACACTAACTGGGTGCCCACGATGGCAGGCAGGTCAAGTCCCATGTCAGTGTTGGCTCAGATGCAGTACCCAACAGTCCCTGGAAATGTGGGTGACATTGCCCAGGGCCTTAGATCTGGAAACCAAGGGAGGGTCTGATGTCATCCTTCTGCTTACCATTTCTTGATATTTAAAAATGTTACATAAGTTAAGGACTACCCTTGCCCACTGTCCCTTGTTCTCACATCATGGCTGATTAGTCACCACCAAGTATTCTTACAGGTCAAGGCACCCTGGTTGCTATTCTAGCCTTGGTCCCCATTTTGTCTCAGACACTGCAGTGTTCCTACCTGGCCTCTGCCCTTCTAAAATCCTATCGTGTCCATTAGAGACAGGGAGCCCAGTTTGACCATCAGCTCCAGCCTGGGGGTGTTGCCCCCTGTCCCAGCCCCACCGGGGCATCCCTTATTGTCTTAGTGAGGGGCAGTTCCTCTGGGCATTCCTGGAGTTTCCAGGGCTGCCATAACAAAATACCAGAACCAGGAGGTTTAAAACAACAGAAATTTATTCTCTCACAATTTTGGAGGCCAGAAGTCTGAAATCAAGGTGTTGGCAGGCTCTCTCCGAAGGCCCTAAGGGAGGATCCTTCCTTGACTCTTCCAGTTCCCTGGGCTGTGGCCACATAACTCCAGTCTCTGTCTTTCCTTCTCTGTGTGTCCTCTCCTTATAAGGACACCAATTATATTAGGACTCACCCTAAGGACCTCATTTTAACTTGATTACATCTCCAAAGACCCTATTTCCACACAAGATCACATTCACAGGTGCTGGGAGTTAGGACTTCAACACATCTTTTTGGAGGACACAGTCAACTATAACTGTTGACAACAGTTTCCAGGTCCTATATAGAAAATCCATTCTAGAATTCTCTCTGAGCCTCCTGACCCCTTCTTTGATGATAAGCCAAGGAAATTCTGGCGTTTCTACTCAATTTCTGTAGCTTGTTGTCATGGCCAACTCTAAGACGCCATCCCATCATACCATCAGGACCAGCTGTGAGATGACACTCGATCCTGAGTCCAGGGTGAGTGCTCCCACGTACTACATTCTCCCCTGTGTAGCTTCCCCTCCCCCGCCACCTTCCTCCCCCCAACACTGTCAAGCCCACGTCCACCTGTGCTCATCTAGCCCTGGCAGCTCTCGCTAGTCAGGACCTGCCATTCATTCAGCATATAAGCTCATTCCTCCTGGAGCAGGACTGTATTTTCCAGCTCAGGCTCTTTGGAGACCTAACCCTGGTCATTGGCCCAGAGGCAACAAATGGTGATGGGGCAGATTTTGAGGGAAACAAGAATCATCTTGAGAGGTCCCTATCTCAGGTGAAGTCACTGCATGCTCTCCAGGCCAGGGGAGGCTTCTCCCTCTTCAGGGGGAAGGTGAATCCATTTGCCAGCATGACATGGCCAGGGCCCTGGAGATTTAAGATTCTCAGGCTCATCCATCCATATATTCCCATCCTGCGGGCTTCAGGATTCCGTGCTTGAGTTAGCAAGAGCCTATCCTTTCTTTTTTTTTTTCCCAAGGCTTTCGAAATGCAGTTGGTAAAAGGTTTTGTGCCACACAATCATTACTATTACTATTGCTCCAATACTGTTCAGATACCATGGCCCCGGTATATTCCAATGCTTTACCTTCTGCCTGCTCATCTACCTAGGATTCCATAGTAAATGATGCCTCTGCATGCCAGGGGTTTTCCACCCAGCTGATCACCAAGCGATGGGGTTCTTAATGCCAGACCTCAGTGAGTAACCCAACTCTAAAACCCCACATTTAGGGGCAGCAGTCTACGGCCACTCCTGATACCAGTGTCTTGGCGTGGGTTTCCGGAAAGCAGAGCCCGAAGCAACGGTCCATGCACTAGCTACTTCTTTACTAGGGAGTGCAATCCCAAGAAGGAAGAGGAGGCAGGGAGGGGAGAGCCACTAGAAGGACACATTACCGAGCAGGCTGCTGCCAAGTGCGACTGATTGCTCAATCTTGCAAGACCATTTCGAGAAGCTGTATGTCTCAGGAGCATCTGCGGTGAGGGAGAAAGGGAAGAATTTTCCGCTAGCTCCCACTGTCCATTGATCAAAGTTTTGCCTCACTGAGCATTAACTCCCCCCACTTTTAGGTTGCACAAGTGTGGGTGCCGAGAGGGGTTCTGCAGGGTCCATAGCTCAACATGGCAAGGGAAACCCAGGGGTAGGTGGCGAGGGGCCGGGGTACAAGGTGCAAGCCCCGACTAGGCTCTGCCTATGTCACCTGCATGAGGTCAGGCGGAACCCACCCAGGGCTGGGAGCGGCGAAGGCTTTGAGACTGGAGACAGGCGGGGCCAAGAGGATGGAAGGTGCTGCATGCTCAGGGCTCAGGGAGGGATTACAGTCCCGTGGGGCCCATGGCAAAGCGGACAATGTGTGCTTCCTAAGGGAAGGAGCTGTATGTAGCCCCAGCTGACTGCACGATCTGCTAGTTGTTTTTCAAGGAAGCTAGTGAGCTGAGTTTTCTTTTAACGTTGACCATGAATTCAGATTTACAATATGATGTTTGCCAACACTGTGCGGGTCCAAGGAAGCATGTCTCACTTTTGCTGGGGTCGGGGTGGGGGAGCGGGGGGCGGTGGGGAGGGGGATGTCTGCTGGTTCGTGATTTCCTGTTCACTCATCTTATGAAACCAGGGCCACGAGGGGGGAAGGGGGTGGGTCGGGATCTGGTGTTAGGCCTGCTGCTCCCAGACCAGCGCTCTTTACTTTGGCAAGGTGCTGTCTTAGCGCTCACGGCCCCTAGCCTCTAGAAAGATCCCTCATCTTCCCTGAGCTGCCTCAGGGGCCTTTCTTCCACTGGGACCTAACTGCACAGGGGTGAAGCATCTTTTGGCCGCAAAGTGAATCCACCCCCTGCCCCGTCCCTCGCAGTGACGGCCCCTTGGCATCACATTGGTGCCGAGTACACACGCCCCTGTGACTCTCAGCCTTGTTGGCCTGGCTAATGAGATCGAGCCGGTGGCTTCCCACCAACACTGCCAACCTGAGACCCGGGACCCATCCATCCTGCTTCCCCATTGCTGAGGATGCCCAAGTGATGGATGAAGGGCCCCGGCCATGAATCATCTCCCTTACATTTCCCCATCTCCCAGCCAGCCTCGCAGAGCAAGGAAGATGAATGTCTGCAGAATCTCACCTGCTCTCTTGAATAATTCCCCTTTAAAAGAGGCCACTTATCAGTAATTCATTACTGGGCTTTGTTAGCATAAACAAGGCCTGGGAGGTGGGGAGGGGGAGGGCTGCTCCCCGCTCCTCTTCCCAGCCCCCGCCACTTCTGCTTCCATCAGTCCCGTCACATGGGTTGACCTCCAACCTCAGCTCCACCTTCCTGCTGTGGAGAAAAGCAGAGCCAGGGTCTTGAGGAGAGCTGCTCCAGCTGGTGGTACCCATTCCGGCAGATGGCATACAGCTGTTTCTGGTGACATCTGGATGAGCACAATCAGTTCCAATTGACAATTTCTTTTAATCTTGAATTAAATGTCACATGTTGCCTCTTTCTCTTATGGCCCATATTCACCCCTGTCTTGTGTTGACTATAACCATGGCATAAGATATTACTGGCTGGGGACCACTTTTCTGGAAGGCAACCTTGTCCCTCTGTAGCCTCTGTCAGTAGGAGCGTGAGGAAGTACCTGGAACAGCAGGACTGAGCCTGGGAAGGATGAACATCCAAATCACAAAACAAGGGCCATAGCAAATGGAGGTCAGTCTGGGCTGGTCCTGCTCCCCTGGGGACCTTCTTGGCGGGGGTGGGGGCACCTGGAGGTGGTGGTTTCTGCAGTAGGTACATATCAGAGGGGTGATTCCAGAGGTGCCCTGTGGGGGCCCAGACAGGCAGGCAGGCCCCACTCCTCCTACTCCACGCAAAAGCAAAGAAGACAAGAAGAGGACCTCAGATCTCAGCTTAGTTTGTCCCCCAGTTGGAGACCATAGCTAACTTTTTTATGCTGCTACCAGGGGACCGGGAAGCAGAGATTTTTCTTGTGACCTCATCCCTCAGATCCAAGTCCCCCTACCCCCACCCCCCGCCCCGCTTCTCATATCTGGCATCCCACAATGACCATGTTAGCATCACAGGGGCCATTCAAGGACACCAGTTTTATAGCTCTCCCCTACCCCATCCATTCTCCAGCAGCTGTGGGGACATCTTGAAATCATAAATCTGAACATGCCACCCGTTCGATTAAAAACCTTGAATGGTTTCTAGTCACTGCCTTCAGGATCAAGCCCAACGTCCTGAATATGGCCTCTCATGTGCCCTGGCCTTTGCCTCCCCTTGACTCTCATCCTGCCCCTCCTTATCCTCCTCCTCGTTCATGCCACACAGGTCTTCTTGCAGTCTCTAGGGAGCCGTTAGCTTTTCCAACCCCAGGACCTTTGCACTTACTAGTGCCTCTGCCTGGAATGCACTTCCACTAACATAACTCCTATTTATCTTTTAGGTCTTAGCTTAAGTGCCAGGGCCCCAGGACGCCTCCTTACTGCCCCAGACTAGACTAGACGTGCCGTGTTCTCCTGAAGCTCCCTGACTTCTCCCTTTCGTCAGTGCACCTAAAAATGGTTTGCTTATCCATTCTCCCCACCAGACCGCATGTCCACGAGACACGGGCACTGTGTCCTGTTCCTGCTCCTTCCCCAGTGGTGAGTACAGAGATGGCCACAGAAGGGCCCTTGGTGGAATGAATGAATGAGGGAGCACGCACACGTGGGAGAATCGAACCCCAGGCCTGACCAACATCTTCATGGTGGTCTCCCCACAGACTCCCCTCTCCCAGGCTCTGCCTCCACCATCCAAGAGGTCTGCCCTCTGTTCACACTCCCTCAGCCATAGCCATGTCTCCTGGTCTTTTCTGGTTCCTGGAAGGGCAAGGTCCTGGCTCTGACCTCAAGCCCACCTCCTCTCAGGCTTCAGGGTGAAATGGCTTTTTAAGGCCCAAGGACCCCAGCCCCACTGGCCTCTTCCTCCGGGGAGGGCGTCAGACGGCAGCCTCCCCACCTGGCCCAGCTGTGTCTCCTCCTCCCTCAGAAGTCTGGGTCCTCCACGGCTGGCCGGCTTCCACCCCCTCTCAGGGAAAGGCCCAGAGCTCACACTGCCTGTCATCTGGCTTTTCAGACTCCCGTCTGGGGTCATAGTTCATCTCAGACAGCACTGGCAGAGATTAAACAATACAGCACATTTGCAATTCAATTGCCACTCCATCCTTTTGTCTCCGCTGGCCTGAACTGAGACCTCAGTGTGGCATGATTTTAGGGAGGTTGGAGGATGTTTGTCACTGGATGGTGGTGTAATGACTGGTATCCTTGCTGCTAGAGGCCTGCTGTCCAGCGCTGGGTGCTAATATCCTTTCTCTGGGAACCCTGAGAGCATGGCTGTGGCATCATTTGCATAGATTTGCATATCCACTGCTGCCCTCTCACCCAGGATCTGCAACCTGGGGCTGGACAGCCAAGCTGGTCCTGGTCGTGGACTCTGCTGCTACCCCTTCCGTGACCCTCGCAGGCCACTCTGATGGTGTTGCTGCCGCTTGCTCATCCATGGTCCACCAGACAACGGCCGCTCACCTGTGCCTCCCAGGGGTCCCCAGCCCACCCATGGGCACTGATACCCTGGACCTCTCCCAGGAGGACAGGAGTCCCCACCCAAAAAAGCCTCCTGGAACCAGCCCCTGCATTTCCTAGGAGCAGAGAGGGGCTTCTCACTCCCATGGGCACGTTGGGGTCTCAATAACCGTTTTTCTTTCTTGACTTCTGATCCCAAAATGTGAAAGGCAGACAGGGCAGCAAGGAGGGAAACTGACCATGAAGTTACTCAGGGTTGGCAATGGGAGAGCCAAGTTCCAGAATGGGCCCAGTCCTGGGGAACTCTTGGGGGACTCTGGTCATGGCCCAGCCTCTCTGAGCAGGGTTGTCTTCTGGCCAATCCCGAAGAGGCCAAGACACTAGGCAACGGTCTGAAGGCTTCAGTGGGCAAGGGCAGTTTCCCTTTCCTAGGCCTACAGAGGTAGAGACTTCATCAACATCTTTCCTCTGGGGTGGTCTCTCCTCCTCCACTCCCTGTTTCTGTTGGAGACCCCTGCAGCTCCCATTCCTCCTTCTAGGACACTGCCCTCCCTCATATGGCAGCCCACGTCCAGAACGTCACCACATCCTGTCCTGTCCCACTGTCTCTGCTACCATACTAGCTGAGGCTGGAAGGATCTCTTGCTGCTGCCACGAGTGCAGGCTTTTAGCCCATCTTCCTGCCCTTTGATCCCATGGCCAGGTTAAAATTCCTAAAACAAAATCGTATCAGCACCTTTTCATTCAAACACTTTCAGTGCTTCCCTAAAGCCCACAGAATAAAGTCACTTTTCACTCTTAGGCCACAGGTTTTCTTGTAGCACCTAGCACAGTGCCTACTACAAGGAATAGCAATGATGGTTAACATTTTGGTATAATTACTATGTGCTAAGCACTATTTTAACTGTCTTATATATCTCATCTCTTGTAATCTATTCAGCAATCTGAGAGGTAGCTACTAATTATTACATTTTTACAAATGAGTAAACTCAGGCCCCAAATGATTAGGAAACTTGCCCAAAGTCCCATAGCCACTAAGTGGTGGAGCGGGGATGTAAAGCCTGTGGTCTGACCCCAGAGCCCCCCGCTTTCAGCCACCATGCAGAATACACGAATACACCCAGAGAGGTAGAGTTAACATGTCTTGTGAATCCACACATGCATTCATGAATCAGTAAGTGAAAAAATGAGTGAAGGAATGAATGAAGTTACTCCACCCCTATGTCAGCAGACAAATGTTCTAAAAGAGTCTTAGTCTGTCCTCTTCTGAGTAGAGACAGTATAGCATCATGGTTAGGGATGTGGGCTATGGAGTCAGACGGACCTGGGTTTGAATCCCAGCGCCATCTTTTATTGGCTAGGTCAATGGGGCAAATTATTTAAGCTCTGCAAGACTCCACTGCACATCTGAACGTGGGAATGACGAGAGCACTTCTTGCGGATGAAATGATATTAGGTGTATCCGGCACATCACATGGTGCTTGGTACACCGTAGGACCTTAATACTTGGCCGCCATCATTCCCATGGGAGACTGTCCCTTGCTTCCCACTGCTCCTATGGACAGTCTGAGCAGAAAGTTTAAAAGGTAGAAAAAGTGATTGTTTTCTGTGAGCTAGCGACAGCAGGTAGGATGGGTGATGATGAGGACACCTAGGGACAGAGAGGGGCCGTAGGAAGAAGGTGACCCCAGCGAGATTCAGGACAGGGCTCCAGCTTGGAAGGAGGGTGGATAAACAGGAGAGAGGAAACGCCCACCATTCAGTACTCTCCTCACACAAAGAGGGTTCTGCAAAGGCTCTCCCCTGTCCTTCTGATTCATATGAAGCACAGTGAGCATCAATGGAGTCATTTTTCAAACCATAAAGCACTGCAAACACATTTGTAATATTTTTCTTCTGTGCCATAGGTAGTGTTTGGGTTTTTCTTTTTTCTTTTTTTTTCAGATTCTCTGCTGTTTAGCAAACACAAACTGTCTTCCCCAAAATGTAATTCTGGGGATGGACACCTTTAAAAATGTTATGCTCTGGTCAAATCCGTAATGACTATTTTGTTCTATTGATGACTCCTCGTTTCAGTGAGTCACTGGCCAAGAAAACTCACCTGGAGGCCAGAATTGTCTCTAATGGCCAGTCTAAGACAAGCATCCCAGCTTGAATCCTCTCCCTCCCAGGTGGTAAGCTGCTTGGGAACTAGGATTGGATCCTTCCCATCTTTTATCTCGAGAACCCAGCACAGTGTCTGGCCCGGGTCAGACTCTCGGTGAGAGCATGGGGGATTCTGGTTTTGAAGCTCTACCACTCATTGTGTGAAGTTATTTCATGCTTTTGTGCCTCAATTTTCTATCTGTAAAATGGGAATGATCTTAGTAACCTATTTTATAGGGTTATCGTGATGATTTCTCCCTCCCTCCCTCCTTCCCTTCTCTCTCTGCCTCTTTCTCTCTCCCAATTGGACCCAAACAGTTGTTCTGGCACTCAAAATCCCATGTGCCCTATAGCACGCTGCAGTCCACAGGGGCTCTCAAATACATTATCTCATTTATTCTGAAATAAGGGAACAAGAGCTTTTCCACCTCTCAGATGAGGATGCTGAGTTCAGATGTGGCCAGGACCATATAGCTAGTAGTTAGCAGATGTAGGACTCAAACCAGGTTTTCTGACACCAAGTCTCGATTCCTTTGGGTTAAAAAAAGCCAGGCAGTAGTTCTGACATAAATGACATTTCCTCAGTCTGGTTCTAATACAGCTCCCAGATAGCCTGTCACTTCACATGGGGAGAAATCAGTCAAACTGGGTGTTTGGCACGGAGGGAAGCAAACAACCAGTGAAAAGGCTGAATTTTCCCTTTTTCCCCAGGGGGCTTTTGGGGCGGGGCTCGGGGGCAGCCAGTGGAGGCAGGAGCTCAGTTTGACGTCCATCAGGAAAGAGCTGTGGGCGTGTCTGCAAGTGACCTCTGAGAATCGGCTGCCTTCAGATGCTGGGTTCCCCAAGATGAAGCAGGGAAAGAAGGGGACACTCACCGAGGGATTTCTCTGGGACAGGAGTGTCCCTGTGTGGGAGCACCTCTCACCCTCCTGACCACTTTCCTAAGAAGATAAGATGGTGACTGCTCTGGTTTCCCATTTTTAAGATGGATAAACTGAGGCTTGGCTTGCTCAAGGTCACGCAGCTAGTAGGTAATGAACACCCCACCGGCTGGGCGCACCCTCTCTTGTCTTGTTCTACAGCCCACCCTGGTTGTTTCTGGGCTCCAGAAGGGGCTCATGGACACCAGATGGCTCCAGTCACCAAGCGAGTCTCTGTGACGGGCCGGGCATACAAGCCGGGTATGTGGCCTCCCAGCCCCAGGCTGCTTCTTCGACCTCCCTTGAGGGTTTTCGGCACCGAAGAGGGAGCACTGGCTGCAAGACCCTGGGAGTCCTGGAATCCCAGCCCTACCTGAGAAAGGAAAGTTCCCGTCCGCCAAGGAGGAGCGGGGCTCCTGCGAGGCGCGAGCTTCTGGGGCGGCTACGAAACGTCTGGTGACAACATTCGTGTCTAAAAATACAGCAGCCGAGAACCAGCTAATTACAGCCTCTGGAGTCATTCATAACTTGGCGCGTCCCTGTTAAGCCGATCTCTCGCACAGCTCCTCCACGGCAGCAACGACAAAGGAGGCCTCGTGTCAGGAGGGCCCAGGAGCGGCCCTCAGCCCATCCATCCTTCCATCCTGGTAGCTGCCCCCTCCCACTGGTGCCAGAGAGCAGGAGTTTCTCGAGCCAGCTCCGCACCCCCACGCATGCACACACACATGCCCTTGGCCACGCACCTGTCGGGGGGGGCCTACCCCACCTGCCGGGGCCCTCCAAAGGTCAACGGTCTGGGTGTAACCTCATGAGGAGTGAGCTCAGGAGAGATGCTCAGGGCCCAGCAGCGTGTTGCTGGGGGGCCTCTCTCCTGGGGCTGATGCAGGGTGCAGAGGTGCTGTGGGACTGGCATGGGGGCTAAGCAGGCATCGGACCTACCCCTCCCTGCTCTGGACCCCCCTCTCTCCTAGCGCCTCTCTCAGATGGTTGGAGCCTCTCCTATCAGGAGGCAGGCCATGACTCAGTTGCAGAAAGGGTTGAATGATCTGAGGGGAGACCAGGCACAGCCCCTAGGGTGCCTCATTCCTGCCTGAATGCTCACAGTGGACACGGGGCACAGCAGAAGTGGGAGAACGAATCCCACGTGAGGGGATGTCCCCACCCCCTCCAGGAGAAGGGATTCTTTTTAAATGAGGGAGGCATTCGGGGCGCCTGGGTGGCTCAGTCGGTTAAGCATCTGCTTTCGGTTCAGGTCATGATCCCAGGGTCCTGGGATCATGCCCTGCCCCAGGTTGCTTTGTGGCTTCAAGCTCCCTGCTCAGTGGGGAGTCTGCTTCTCCCCCTCTCTCTGCCCCTCCCCCTGCTCGTGCATAGGCTCTTGTTCTCTCTCTCTTTCTCAAGTAAATAAAAAAATCTTTTAAAAAAATAAATAAATCAGGGAGGCATTTGAAAATACAAGGCCTAACTAACACTTGGATGGTATGTTTGATTTGCTGTCATAGACACAGTGCTCTGTGGTTCCCATATTAATTAGATGCAGTGGTATCTATGATTATGTCCACTTTATAGATAATTAAACAGAGATGCTGAGATGCTAAGTCATTTCCCAAGGTTACCCAAGTCATGACTAGCCTTGACCTCAAGGCTCAGCCTCACCTCCAGGAATCTTCCTGCTACACCCACAGGCCCAACTACTGCACCCCATGCCCACCTTTGAAGCTCGGATCGCCAGGCTGATTGCAGAAGACGCCACACTTGCTACTCCCTCCACACGGCACCATATTCAACCTAAATTCAGCTGTTTGGCTTCGGAAATACATTTTAATCTCCCTGGGAAGCTGGATCCATTAGCCTATGACCTAGAAGAATAAGCCAGAGCCTAAGAGAAAGCAGGCAAAGGGAGAATAGGCAGGAAGGGAAACATCGCAAGAGTTTTCCAGAGGGAGGCCATCTGCTTGTTGGTCAGCGCCTCTGACGTGCCTGAGCCAGGTCAGCTGGGGCTCCGAGGGGTCAGGAGAGCACCAGGCCTGGCCCCTGGCTGTGAGAGGCTGGGCTGTGGACGACACCTGACCCCCCAGGAGAGCAGCGCCCCAGGAACGGGCTGTTGCACACCTTCTTGCTAATCAGCACCAGGCGTGATGGAGCACCTTGACATTCTTTAGCGAAAGTTCAGCAGGACCACGACTCAGGGCTCTGCATGAGGAATGAGGCTTAGGTGCAATCCTGGAATCCAGAAATTACAGATGAGAAAGAATGCCGAGGTCAGAAGCAGCCCGTCCCCAGGGGCCGCGTGCAAGTTCTTCCCGGTAATAGACTTCCCCCTTATTCCTCCCGTTGGGGCTGCTACCTCCCTGAAGACCACTCTCCGGTGTTTGTGGAGAAGACACAGTTTGTAGGAATGAGAGGTCTGCGCCGATCCGTACTTGATTTGTTATGCAATGTATTAATCATTCAGAAGCCAGTGAATAGGGGCGGACCGAGAGGCCTGAGCAGGGCAGGGAGGAGCACTGGAACATTCCGGAGCTGGCTGCCGCCCCGGGGCAGTGGGGCACCGTGCGGTCTGAGCACTCACTTGCTGTGCAAACTTGGGCAAAATGTGAACCTCTCTGAGCCTCTGTTTCCCTATCTGCAACCTAGGCTGATGAGGTTCATGCACAGGGCTGCAGGGAAGATTAGGGGGAGTTAGTAAAGGAGAGCCTCGCTTGTGCCCGGCCCGTGGGAACTACTCCACACATTATTATCATCATTCCCCTTCCCTTTCCAGATCCACCTCTGTGTCTGTCAAACAGGGCTAATCAGGCTCTTTGTTTTGCTCACTGCTCACTCCACATTCCACCAACTTTTGCAGAGACACTCCTACACGTCACACTCGCAGAGTAATGATGATGGAGACAGACAGGTTCTCTGACCTCACTGAGCCTACTGTCTTTATGAGTTTTCTGGAAAAAAATGGCTAAGAAGCTAATAAGGATGCTTCCCATTGGATGTGATGGCTGTCCTGCACAGGTCGTGACCCTGTGACCCCTTGGGGACAAGAGACGGGTCACAGAAACAGGACGGCATTCCAAAGACAGTGTGGAGTGTGGTCGTGCAGCTTTCCCCCTCTGCCCCCTCCAGTGGCATGACTCCAGCACCATCCTATCCCAGCTGCTTCCCTCGGGCCCAAGGTCACCATATCCCCAAGCACACCTCGGCTGGTATCGGCCGGAGGATGCTTCTACACACACACACACACACACCTTCTAGTAGCATCTAAATCGGTCACTCTTAACCTTGCTGCACATCAGTGGTTCCCACCCAAGGCTGATGCCCAGCCACATCCAAGTCAGTTAAGTCAGAATGTATAGGAGTGGGACCTAGTCATCAGAATTATTTCCAGGGGCACCTGGGTGGATCAGTCTGTTGAGTGTCTGACTCTTGATTTTGGCTCAGGTCATGATCTCAGGGTCCTGAGATCGAGTCCCAAATTGGGCTCTGTGCTCAGTGCGGAGTCTGCTTGAGATTCTTTCTCTCCCTCTGCCTCTGCCCCTTATCCCTGCTCTCTCTTTCTCTCTCTCTAAAATAAATAAATAAATCTTTAAGAAAAAAAGAATTAATACTACTAACTAATACTCCTCTCACCAGGCGACAGTGAAGGTGAAACCAGACTTTGGGAGGGTGCTCTGGGAAGGCCTGCAGTGTGAGCCGCCTGGGCCCTCTGACCCTCCCAGCAGACGCAGGCCAGGGAAAAGCAGCAGGTATGAACATTTCCTTGGGGGCTAAGCACTGAGCGCACACCCAGGGATTGCATTGCCCAAGGGGATGCTGGGAGGGTCACCTTGGTGAGTGTCCCATGCAGAGCTCCCTTCTGACTAATGGGGACAGTCACCCTGAAGCTGAACTGTCAGCCCCCCTGCCTCCCCTCCTCCACCTTCTCGCCTTGTCCTCTCTCCGCTCCTCCATCCTGGCCCCGGTCCTGCTATCTCTAGATGCTGCATTTCCAGTACCTTCTGCCCAATAAATATTTGTCGCCGGCAGGTGTCAGGGTTCAAAAGGGGCCTGTATTAATCACAGTGAGATACGTCCTGTCACGAGTGCAGCCAAGGTCGTTTGAAGAGCGCTGGAGGGGAGCTGCCAGCCGCTGGCCGGGCCCACCAGACCAGTGCACGGAGCCCTGTCTGTGGCCTCAGGCCTGGACGGTCACCAAGAGGGCCGCCCGGATAGTACAGAGCCGTCCCTGACCTCACCTCCTTTATAACCTATATCGGGAGTGACACACGCCGGGCTTTAAAATGCTTGCAAAGCAACATACAGACAAGTGCAAAGTAGTGAATCAGGGCTGAGGAAGTGGTGAGGAGGAAATTTCAGGTGAGCAGACCTGGGGGGTGGGAGGGTGGGGTAGGAAGAGGCCTAGATACGGAGTATCAGAGGAGGTTATGCCCTGCTAGTGGGGAGACCATAGGGAGGGGAGGCGAGGGCATTTGCAGGCAGTTTTATGAAACTTTCGTTTCAGTTTTGTGGGATGTGCATGCATGCATGTGGGTGCACTAGGCCCTGATAGAAAATGTATTTCTTACCGTGAATTGTGGTCTAAAAAGTGTGCATCACGGGGAGTCGGGGAGTCAAAGCTCTGGGTTTGAGATGAGCACAGGACTGACTTTGGTCCACGTGACTTCACCTTTCAGCAACTCCCTTCCCTGCCAGAAAAATGTGAATGCCTCCCCCTTCCCCACTCTTTACCTTCCCGGATTTGCTATGAGGCTGAAATAAGAATCTATACATGGAAGTGCTTTGTGTGCTGAAAATTCCAAGTAAGAAGAATCCATTCTCATTAGGTGAAATCACTCAGAAACCTATTCATAAGAGGCAGAGATAGACCTGGATTCTGAAGAAGATGGTGATAATGATGATCAGGACAGCCCGGCCTCAGACGGAGCTTGCCAGGTGCCTAGCATTGTCCTAGGAAGGGGCAGAATGTGGCCTGGGGGCAAGGAGGAGGCCAGAGAATCGGGACCAAGCCAGGTAACCAGAAAGCCTGGGTGCTGGGCCAGCAGCACATGGTGAGTTACAGCAAACGGAAATGCTAAGATGGGGTGCTGGGTGCTCCTCGGCACAAGGACAGCTAATCTGGAGAATGAATCAGCTAGCTACATTGGGGTGTCCCCAAAGCCCCCAGCAGGGGTGTGCTGAAATGTGTCCATCGGGTTCCCTTGCTGCAGGAGAGAGAAGAGCTGCAACCTTACTTTGAAGCCTGGTGACCTCCTTCAGTAAGCACCTGTTAGCTGTGAAGCTACTTGGAGCCAGAGTCTCTCCTCAGGAAAACCAGAGGCATCGCTCTGGGCAGACAGGCCCACCTGCAGCCAGGGAGATACTCTTCTTCCTGGCCAGGGGCCCGCGCCCGCCTCGGATGAGCCTGCCGAGGAGAAATCCCAGACCCCAGTCGGAAGGTTGTGATCAAGGAGCAATTGAACACTTGCTGCAGGAAATTGGAGCTGCCAATCCCCTAACAATTGGGGTATTTTTTTACACTCAGCATTTCACGAATGTATGGTAAGTGCTTGGGAATCACAAAGGTCCTATAAGTGCTCTGTATTACAAGTCAAATCCTGTTACCGCAAGTACCATTGCAATGAAACTTTCTGTATGACAAAAGCAATTTCCATGTCCTAGTCGATGGCGCACTTATTTCAAACAATATTCAATATGCTGACAGGGATAGTTCCCTTCTCTGAGCGCTCGGCTTGCTGATTGTCCATTCTACTCACTCTTTAATGCGCGCATGTACCATCTTGAACCATTCACTGTTGTTGGATGCTTATTATTCTTGCCGGCCCATCTGGATGAAGAAGTCCTCAAGGACGGAGCTGGTCCTGCCCTGAGGACCAGCATGTGTGGAGTGGAGCATGCTAGGCCTTTGCTGGTTCCCGCACCATATGTTTCCTGCTCATCCACTACAAGTGTTACACTGGGTATGAGATGACCATACCAGTAAGATGCAGGTCCTGCTCTCAAGGGGCTCCCAGACTGGCAGGGGGAATAGACAGCTAATTCAGGATGAGAAGTCCATCTTATAACAGGGCTCAGAGCAGGAATACCTGGAAGTGGCACCTCACACAGATCAAAGGGATCCAGGAAGACTTCCTGGAGGAGGTGACACCTAAAATACAACTTGACAGATGAGCAGGAGGTATCCAGGCAGGTTGTGGAGGGGGAGGGTCAGGGCAGTGGAGGGAGCTGGACTAGAATCCAGGGGTTGCATCAACACCACAGTAACAGCTCACTTTTATTAAATTCTTGCCATTTCCAGCTCGAAATATAGGCTGTGATGATTTTATTTCATTTAAGCCTCACATCGACCGTACTATCCCCATTCTACAGATGAGGAAACTGAGGTTTTAAGAGGCTAAATATTTTGCCTAATTAATTTGCACAATCTGAGTATTAGCTGTCATTATTATTATCATAATAATCACTGTCAGTCTCCCAGCCTAAATTCACCTCTTCTGGTAAATTAGATTTCTGATTAACCTCACCTACGGACAAGGTCGCACTGCTAGTAGAGGGCAGTGTTAGGTTTTGAACCCAGTACTTAAGGCTGCAGAGGTGAGATCAGGACCCAGAATGGCTCCGGCAGGGGTGGGCGGGGCTGGTCACAAGGTAGGCAGGGTTGGCCGTGAGTGGCAGCCCTCCAAGGGGTCCAGGTGCAAAGGACATGCCCACCTGGGGCTTTAGAAAGAGTCCTCTGGCTTCACCACAAGGAATGTGTTTCGGGGGCACCTCTGGAAGCAGGGAGACAGGTTAGGAGCTGTTTTCTCATCTGAGCAAGAGAGGTGGGCAGCCGAATTCAGGCCTCATCTGCATTGAGAAGGGAATGATGAGGGAGCATTGCAGGAGGTGGGTGAGGCGGGGCCCCAGCCACACCGGCTGGTGCGGAGAAGGCAGCGCGGGCCAGGGAAGAGACCCAATTCCAGAGGCTGGCTCTGCGGGGCGGGGCGGGCATCCGGAGGTCCCACTGCCCATGCCCAAGGGCGCTGGCGAGGCAGAAGGGGCTCTGGTGGCATGGTGGATATTTGGGTGGCAGGTGATGCTTACAGCCAAGCGGCAGTGGCCTCTGGTTCTGCGGGACCATCCCCTTCACCGCAGTGAAGACCGCAGTGAAGTCCCCAGCTCCCCGGTGAGGATAAGGGTAGGCATCAGGTAAAGCCAGGCAGGCTACTTTCCAAATAGTCGGGAGTCAGAGGGTTAGGTCCAAAAAACAAGGACTAACTGGATCACCATGAGCAGGTTAGGGTAAGAAGTGTTAGGGCTGCAACCCTGGGGTTTCGGGGTGCCTGGCGCGCCCCACAGATAAAGACAGGGCTGGATTCATGGTGCACCCAAGGCAGCTGCCATCCTTCCTGAGGACCAGGGCACCAGTGACTCTATCTGGCTGGGCCCACAGGGGCGGCGTCTTTGTCGGGCCCAGCCCAGTGGGGAGGGGAGCGTGGTGGGCGCCTGGCAGGTGCAGGTTAGAGCTGCGGTCTGGTATCAATTCCCAACTTACATCCCCACCCCCAACTTTTGAAGTCTGTGGTATTGACACTGTGTAGTGTTTGGAAATCCTAGAAGGAGACAAAGTGCTCAAGGGGATGATTCTAAAATAGGTAGTGATGCTCCCCAGCCAATATTTTGTGTGTTGTGGGGAGAGAAATATATCCAGAGACGGTGACACGAGAGCGCTACAGGAAAGCTCTAGAGAGAAGCGTCTCTTCTCCCCCTCATTAGGAGAGCACAGCAGTGTTCTAAATTCTTTAAAGTGGCTCTTCAGTCAAGGAGGAGTTTATAAAAATAATTTCTGCAGCAGGGAGGACAGCGGGTGACAGGCAGCAGCTGGGCGAGAGGTTGAGAGGTTGAGAGGCAGTTGCTGGTGGGTAAACAGGGCAGAGCCCTTAACCCCAGGGTTGAGCGGGGCAGGCTCCATCACAGGCAGCGTTGGGCGGCCACGCGGCCCGCAGCAGGGAGGGGCTCGGCGGGCTGATGGCTGGGCTGACAACTGGCGGGTCCCCACCGCTGGCCTCTCAAGTCCATCAGGGCTGGCTTCAGGTTGGTCACTCCTAGTCCATACAGAGCCTCTCCAAGTGGTAGGGCCAGGAGAGCCCGCTGGGCAGGTGCAGCTCTGTCCCAGGATGCAAGCAAGGCACAGCCGAATCTGAGCCCCTTGGCCGGGTGCCCTGGTGTCGCGGTCCCCCGGGGACAGAAGGGGCATCCTGGTGACACGCTGGGAAAGAGAGCCTGCAAGCAGAACTGGAAAATCATAGCAACCCAAGAGGAATGAAGGCATTTTAAATGGGAAAAAAAAGAAAAAAGTACAGAAGCAGAGAAGTCTCCTGATTAGGCAAGGCAGCAATGGGGCATGGGGCAGGGGGAGGGGACAGCCGGAGCAGTCCCTTCCCCAGCTAGAGCGGGCTGCCAGTGGCCGGGTGCTATATTAACCGTAGCCTCGCTAAATCTGCACCCATAAACGCCTGGTGGAGGGAATGTTGTAGAAGAGGAAAACACAACTCAGGGGTTCTCGTGATTTCCCGAGTCCTTTCAACAAGGCCAAGGAGAAATGGGAACGCAGGTCATCTGACTTCAAACCCAGCCCTTGTGTTAGGCAGCCTCCATGGTGTGCCAGATTGCAAAGGTGGCCACCAAGGCGTCTCCCCTCCCTGGACCTGTCTGCCCCTTCTCCGTTAAGAGGTCAGATTTATTCCCCGTCCCCTTGACCTAGGCTGGCCCTGTAACTGGGCTTTGGCCAACGGAATGCGGCAGAAGTGACCCGGAGCCGGGTCTAGGCCTAAAATCGGCACCATGCAGAGACACACAGGCTGGACTGCTGGCTGCCGACAGACCACACGGCTCGGTGGGGCACAGGGAGAGGCAGAAGCCGGGCAGCCCTCCAGTCACCCCGCGTGCCAGACGCGGCAGCGAGGCCCTCTTGGATGCTCCAGCCCCAGCTAAAGGCAGCCTCACGAGGAGCCAGGCTGACACCGCACGGAGTAGAAGAGCTGCCCAGCGGAGCCCAGCTGCCCCCGGAATGGTGGTAAATAAGTCACTGCTACTTCTTACACTGCGCCGCACAACCAAGACACCCAATTAGCGCCAGCCTCTCCCCCTGGGGGGCTGATATTGGAAGGGTGCCCAGGCTGCCTTCCTGGCTCTGGTAACTGAACGACACCAGCCGGGAATGCTCTAGAGCGACTTGACGGCCATTCCTCTTGTCCTTGTTTATCTAGAGAGACCCCGCTCTGCATCTAGGACTGTGCCTGCCCTGCCCTTCTTCCTCTCTGTCCTCTTGCCCACCTTGGGCTGGGAACTCCGCGAGGAGAGGACAGTGCTGTGCTCTGCTTTCTCTCCAGACGTGCTGACAATTCTCTACACACCAAGGGTGCTTGGGTGTGATGTCGGCCTATTAGTCTGCCCGTCTAACTGGCTGACTATTAAGGTAAATACCCAAATCAGACTCCGCTGACCATCCACTGGAAGGAGCTCTTTAGTGGGTGACTTATTTCAGTGGGATGATTCAATTTCAGTTTGTATTTTGCTGTTAGAGCAGGAGAGCTTGGTCCGGCTGAGGAGGGCAGGCTTTTCAGCTTTTGCTGTATTGGTCTTTGCTCCATGGAAGCCATCCTAAGCGACCCAGAGGTTCCAGAATATGGCCCCACTCCCACCCCACCATCCACTAACTGGTGGTACCTTGTCATGCATGCTGCGTCCCAGCTAATAACGTGTTGTCATGTAAATTAATTATAAAATGACTAATGTCAGTTTCCCTTTCATCGGGGCCAGCAGAAGGACTGGGCACCTGGGGAGGGGATAGGAGAACCGTAAATGGAGCCACATCTTTTCCGTGGAGAGAAAACTCCACAGGATCCGGGCACTCCCAGCATTTCTCCACCTCCAGCCGCCTCCGTGAGCCTCTGCAGGGAGATTTTTCTGAATAATGGAACATTTTCTTGTTTTAATCAGATGCAATTTTGCAAGCAGTTTTTATGATTTAGCAAGTTCATTAAAACTGGCATTTGTTCTGCTCTGACACTCGAAAGGGGCTCCACAGAGCATAAACATTGGAAATTACTTGTAGGGAAAGACAGTATGAAAATTCCCCAGCCTGGGCCTGTTGTCTGAGAAATTCTGTTATCAAGCATCATGCCAGCTACCATGAGAGTCGCATGAGATATATGCTGCGTCCTCTTCACACACTAGCTGGGGGTGCTGGAGCTCAGGCAGCAATAAAGACTGGATGTTGTTCTCTTTCAGCACTTTTGGGCATCAGGAGGTGAGTAGGTTTTAAAGGGAACTCACTGGAAGGGCAGGTCATAAAGTGCAAAATCTCAAGGAAGAGGGTGGGTGAGCACATGCTTAAGGGCAAGCCTGGAAATTGCTTTCCGGCCCACAGTGAATGATAGGGTATATCAGTACGTAATTAAGAAGGTCAGTTTATCAATTACACTTGGTAGTCAGTTCTCAATTATCCGTGTACCGACAGATGACCGGGGTCAAATGAAAACTCTAATGAAACTCTCCTTTTGCTCTCTCTGCTTCCCATCGGCCCTTGTCTCTGCACTGTCTTTGGGGAGCGTTTCTGCTTTCCCAATCAAGGCAAAAGCAACAGCAGAAAGGTAAAACCTGGCAGATCTAACTACATAAAAATAAGAATTTATGCAAAAACCAAACACTTCTATGAAAAAACAAACAGTGCCGGGCCAGCACAATAATCGATGTTATTGACCCACTATAGTACACTATAAAAAAATTTTTTTTTAATTTAAAAACAAGACTAAAGAAAAATATTTGCTCCCAACCTTCAGGCCAAGTGTTAATGTTTGAATATAAATAATTGATATGTAAATTGAAAGGAACATTCTAACAGTCAAGATGGGGTAGGGGTGGGGTGTGGAGAACAAACACAAAACAGGTAAAGGATATGAATGGCAATGCAAAGTTTTTTTTTAAATGAACATATGTTAGAAAGCGCAAGCTCACTTGTAATTAAAGAAATGTGAATATAAGATATAATTTGGACTTCCAGCTAACCATGGAGGATTGGGCATGTGTTTATTTCCTCTCCCTTCCAAATCCCCACTGCACTGAAAATAAGGAATAAAAGAAAGGCATAAACTCACAAGAGCCCAAAGAATAGGAGGGGAGGTGGTGGAGGAAGCCAAACACTGAAAAGAGTCTTCGGGAGGATGGGCAAAAGCCTGGGGGTTCGCCACTAAGCCCCAAAGCTCAGGAACTAGAAAGCGCCAGGGCTCAGGAATGGCCAGGAAAAACTCGGGGGGCAGAGCAGAGGTTGGAGAGGGCTGGAGAGAAGGATGTAGGGGTGGGTCGTTGTGGGATTTAGGGCTCAGAAAGAAGGGGCAGGACTTTCAGTTCAGCAGTGGGATGGCCTAGATAAGCAGATGCATGCCCAGGACAAAGACCTAGAAAGGCAAGTAACCCAACTGACTTTTAAGACAGTAAGAAAATTCACCTGAGAGCCAGACACAAGGCACCTGGGACAGAGCAGGAGGCACTCGAATTGACACGTAGCAATTGTGTGATTTTGCCAGCTTCGGTGACCCAGGATTTGGGGTTAGTGCTTACGTGGGGCCTGAGGACGAGGCTTTGGGCCTTCTCAGAAGGAGTGCTGGAATTGAGATCCCTGCATAGAGCCTTGGCCCTCAAGCGGTTATACTTCCACTGAAGAATGGGATAGAAAAGTCCACTGCCAGTGCAGAAGGATGACAAGGAAGCTTGTCCCAGGAAGAGTGGGGTAGAGGTCTCAACTGGTAATTTATAACCAGGGACCAATTCCTCATGCAGAATTGGTCTTCGACTTCATCCTAGCTTCATGCACAGAAATAAACAAGCTGATTAATTTATATTAAAAAGTGGTCCTGGGGGGCGCCTGGGTGACTTAGTTGTTAAGCGTCTGCCTTCGGCTCAGGTCATGATCCCAGGGTCCGGGGATCGAGCCCCGCATCGGGCTCCCTGCTCCGTGGGAAGCCTGCTTCTCCCTCTCCCACTCCCCCTGCTTGTGTTCCCTCTCTCGCTGTCTCTCTCTCTGTCAAATAAATAAATAAATAAATAAATAAATAAATAAATAAATATCTTTAAAAAAATAAATAAATAAAAAGTGGTCCTGGGTTGGTGGATAGATTTGGGACTCCTAACATAGGCAAACACGAGATGTCCTTAAAAGGACATTTTCTCATCTGGGGTTGCCCAGGATCCTAGAGATGAAATGCTGGGAGAGATGCATTTACAACACAAGTTAAAAACACATGAAGACCTTGGTGGTAGACGAAGGGAAGAAAGACGATTGCCACAGTGGAGACAAGAATGGGAATGTTTGACAGGTCTCACAGTAGTTAAAGGGGGGCAGGTTAGGGACGTGAGGGCAGATGGTGGTTGAGAATTTGCTGGAATTTATGAAGAATCCCAAGTAGGATAGATGAAACTAAATGCACACCAGGAAACATTACTGTGAAATTTCAGAGCACTAAAGGCAAAAAAGATCTTTGAAATCAGCAGAGATAAAAGACACAGATTATCTAAAAGAACATTTGTACTGAAAATAGTGGAAGATTTGTCCAGAAAATACCAGAAGAATATATCTAAAGTTTGGAGAGAAAATAACTGCCAACCTTGAATTTTATACAACTCGAAGTCATTTTTTTCAAGAGTGAGGGTGAAGTAAAGACATTTTCAGATATGAAATGATGGAGAGTCTTTAACTGTAGGGCTTTGTTGAAAGTACTACTATGGAATGCACAAAAACACAGCAAAACCATCATAAAAAACATGGTACATGTCAACAAAATGAAAGAATCCTATGCTGCTCTTTAAAATAAAAGAGACAGACCACATAGTAATAATGACAAATTGAAGATAGGAATCAAAGAAGAGTTAAACAAGAACAGGATAGAGAGGTTGGGGAAGGGGTGATGGGAGTTAAAATGAGGAGTTCCGAGATCCTCATTTTAGTTGAGAGGAAAACAGAGACACTGATTAACTTTGGATTTTATGTTACATATAGATATTAAAAATTTAAGGGTGCACACTTTTTTTTAAAGATTTTTTTATTTTTAAGTAATCTCTACATCCAGCATGGGGCTCGAACTCACAACCTCGAGATCAAGAGTCACATGCTCTACTGACTGAACCAGCCAAGAGCCCCAAGTCTACACACTTCTAAAGTCAAAATAGAACGTGTAACTTCCAAAACCGTAGGTGGAATAAGAGGATACTTTTTTACAAGCCTCAATTGTTCCAATAGGAGGCAAGAAAGAAAATAAAGCAAATAAAAAGTAGAGCGTGGTGGGTTATATTTTCTGAAAATGTCTACAACAATATTTCCAATCCCACATGTCCTTCCAGAACGTTGCCACTCCCCACCAAGAGGTAAAGTCTACTACTCCTCGCCTTGAACCTGGGCAGGACCTTGTTATTACCTTGACAAACAGAATGTGGCGGAAATAATGCTCCATGATTTCTGAGGCTTGAGCATAAAAGGCAACATGCCTTCCACTTGGTGCGCTCTCTCAAGATTCTTGCCTTTTGAACTTGGCCACCAGCTTGTGAGGAACCCCCAGCCATACAGACAGCCTGTGTGTAGGTTGTTTGGTCTGATAGTCCCAGCCAACGTCAGCCCCTAGGGGGCAAGTTCTGAGACAAGTCCCACCTTCAGGTGTCCCAGAGGAGGCCCCAGATGTGGTGGAGCTGTGCCCTGTCCAGTTTCTGACCCACAGAATCCAGGAGGATAGTAAGTGTCTGCTCTGTTATGCAAGACATAGCAATTGAAGTACAGTGTGAGTAAAAAAAGCCCAAAATAAGATGACAGCATTAAATCTAATATATAAATAATCATAAGAATGTAAACTGGTGAAACTCACTTGTTAAAACAAAGATTGTCAGGTTGAGTTTTTAAAAAAGGTTCGTGTTGTTTAGAAGTGATACATTGTGAAGAAAAGGCACAGAAAAGTTGAACAAAAAAAATTGGAAAAAAATATACCTGTCACATACCAATCCCAAGAACACTGGTGTGTAAGTATTTTATTGTACATTAACATAGCTGTTATTATTAAGAATAAAGATGGACACACACACAAAAGAATAGAAATGGACACCATATAATATTAAAAGGATCCATTTGCCATGAATATATAGAAATTCTAAATTTGTGTAAAGCTACTAATACAGCCTTAAAATATATAAAGTCAAGATTGACAGAATTCCAAGGAGAAATTTACATATCTAAAATCATAATGACAATTGTAACATAGCCCTCAGCAATTGATAGATTGATAAGCAGATAAAAATGAATAAGGATTAAAGGTTTGAAAAAATAAAACCAAGATTGAGCTGCACTTAACAATTGGAAGACACATCTCCTTTTCAAGTGCTCATAACACACTTATAAAAACAGACCACGTGTGGGGTCCTAAAACAAGTCACAACAAACACCAAGGAACTAATATCATAAAGGCTGTGTACTCTATCCAGAGTATAATTAGGTTAGCAATACATTTTTAAATCTTTTTAGAATATTCCATGCAGTTATAAATTTTTTTTAAGTAGGCTCCACACTGGGCTTGAACACAGGGCTTGAATTCATGACCCTGAGATCAAGACCTGAGCTGAGATCAAGAGTTGGACACCAAACTGACTGAACCACCCAGGTGCCCCCAGTTATACATTTTAAAACATTTTTAAATAACTCGTGGGCCAAAGACAAAATAAAAAGGGGGAATTAGAAGACATTTAGACCTAAAAGAGAACAAATATATGAAGCATCAAAATATGAGGGATGCAGCTCTAGCAGTAATGCATGGGGGAGTATATAGCCTCAGATGCTTAGATCATTAGGAGGAAAGATTAAGCAGTTAATGAGCTAAGAGTTCAATTCAAAACGCTGGAAAAAGAAGACAGCGTAAACCCAAAGAAAGTAGAAAGAAGATAAAGGCAGAAAATAATGAAATAGAAAATGTTTTAAGAGAAGAAGTCAATAAAACCAGAACCTGGTCCTTTGGAAAGACTAATGAAACAGACAAACTTCTGGCAGGATTGATGGGAGGGTAAGGGATGGGGAGACAGGGGGTACACACAAAGGTGGAAACGGAGATGTTACTCCAGATATAGCAGAGAATTGAAAAATCATAAGATTCATATGAATATTTTTTTTAAATAACTAATATTCTAAGAACCATAGATAAAATGTGTTTTCTAGAAAAAAGTAACTACTAAAACTTAGAAGAAAATTAAAAGGCAGAATAAGCCTATAATCATTGAAGAAATTGGATAAGTAACTAAACATTCACCTATATCAACAACCTTAGCCATGACCACAAAACATCGTTCTCAGGTGGTTTTATAGGGCGTGTCTCCCATATATTCCGAGAGACAGAGAATCCCAGTCTTATACAAAATGTTCTAAATCAGTGCTTCTCAAACTTAAATGTGTGATCAAATCACCTGAGTGTTGTTCAAATGTAGATTCGTAGCCTGTGGGTTGAGGGTGGGGCTTAAGATTCCACATTTCTTTTTTTTTTTTTTTAAAGATTTTATTTATTTATTTGGCAGAGAGACACAGCGAGAGAGGGAACACAAGCAGGAGGAGTGGGAGAGGGAGAAGCAGGCTTCCTGCAGAGCAGGGAACCTCATGCGGGGCTCAATCCCAGGACCCTGGGATCATGACCTGAGCCGAAGGCAGACGCTTAACGAATGAGCCACCCAGGCGCCCCAAGATTCCACATTTCTAAAAAGCTCCCAGGTTGTGTAGGTATTAAGGCTTCTAGAAATCACTAAGATAAGGATAAGCCAATAGAAACTTGGGCAAAAGTTATATACAGACATACCTCAGAGATATTGCAGGTTCGGTTCCAGACCACCACAATAAAGCACATATCATGATAAAGTGAGGCAAAGCATTTTTTGGTTTCCCAGTGCCTATAAAAGTTATGTTTACACTATACTGTATTAAAGCGTGCAATAGCATTATGCCTAAAAAAGCAACATACATACCTTAATTTAAACATACTTTATTGCTAAAAAATGCAAACCTCATTTGAGCTTTTAGTGAGTCATCATCTCTTTGCTGGTGGAGGGTCCTGCCTCGGTGTCAACGGCTGCTGACTCATCAGCGTGGAGGTTGCTGAAGGCTGGGGCGGCTGGGGCAAGTTCTTAAAATAAGACAACAATGAGGTCTGCCACTTCGATGGGCTCTTCCTTTCACAAACCATCTCTCTGTAGCATGCGATGCTGTTTGATAGCATTTTACCCACAGTAGAACTTCTTTCATAATTGGAGTCAATCCTCTCAAACCTGCCGCAGCTTTATCAACTAAGTTAATGTAGTATTCTAAATCCTTTGTTGTCATTTCAACAATCTCCACAGCATCTTCCCCAGGAGTAGATTCCATCTCGAGAAACCATTTTCTTTGCTCGTCTGTAAGAAGCAACCCCTCATCTGTTCAGGTTTTTAGCAACTCAGTCCCATCTTCAGGCTCCACTTCTGATTCTAGTTCTCTTGCTGTTTCCACCACATCTGCAGGTACTTCCTCCGCTGAAGTCTTGAACCCCTCAAAGTCTACATACGCGTTGCAATCAAATTCTTCCCAACTCCTGTTAGTGTTGATACACTGACCTCTTCCTGTGAATCACCAATGTTCTTAATGGCTTCTAGAACGGTGAATCTTTTCCAGAGGTTTTTCAATTGATTTTGCCCAGATCCATAGAGGAATCACTATCCATGGTGGTGATAACCTTATAAAATGTATTTCTTGAATAATAAGACTTAAAGTCAAAATTACTTTAATGGTCACGGGCAGCAGAACAGATGCTGTGTTGGCAAGCATGAAAACAACATTCACCTCATACTTCCCCATCAGACCTCCTGGGTGACCATGTGCATTGTCAAAGAGCAATAATGTTTGTTTTTTTTTTTTAAAGATTTTATTTATTTATTTGACAGAGAGAGACACAGCGAGAGAGGGAACACAAGCAGGGGGAGTGGGAGAGAGAGAAGCAGGCTTCCTGCAGAGCAGGGAGCCCGATGCGGGGCTCGATCCCAGCACCCTGGGATCATGACCTGAGCCGAAGGCAGACGCTTAATGACTGAGCCACCCAGGCGCCCTGAGCAATAATGTTTTTTTTTTTTAATTTTTTTATTGTTATGTTAATCCCTATACATTACATCATTAGTTTTAGATATAGTGTTCCATGATTCATTGTTTGTGCATAACACCCAGTGCTCCATGCAGAACGTGCCCTCCTCAATACCCATCACCAGGCTAACCCATCCTCCCAACCCCCTCCCCTCTAGAACCTTCAGTTTGTTTTTCAGAGTCCATCGTCTCTCATGGTTCTTCTCCCCCTCCGATTTCCCCCCCTTCATTCTGCCCCTCCTGCTACATTCTTCTTCTTCTTTTTTTCTTTCTTAACATATATTGCATTATTTGTTTCAGAGGTATAGATCTGAGATTCAACAGTCTTGCACAATTCACAGCGCTTACCAGAACACATACCCTCCCCAGTGTCCATCACCCAGTCACCCCATCCCTCCCACCCCACCCCCCACTCCAGCACCCCTCAGTTTGTTTCCTGAGATTAAGAATTCCTCATATCAGTGAGGTCATATGATACATGTCTTTCTCTGTTTGACTTATTTCGCTCAGCATAATACCCTCCAGTTCCATCCACGTCGTTGAAAATGGCAAGATCTCATTCCTTTTGATGGCTGCATAATATTCCATTGTATATATATACCACCTCTTCTTTATCCATTCATCTGTTGATGGACATCTTGGCTCTTTCCACAGTTTGGCTATTGTGGACATTGCTGCTATAAACATCGGGGTGCACGTACCCTTTCGGGTCCCTACTTTTGTATCTTTGGGGTAAATACCCAGGAGTGCAATTGCTGGATCATATGGTAGCTCTATTTTCAACTTTTTGAGGAACCTCCATACTGTTTTCCAGAGTGGCTGCACCAGCTTGCATTCCCACCAACAGTGGAGGAGGGTTCCCCTTTCTCCGCATCCCCGCCAACATCTGTCATTTCCTGACTTGTTAATTTTAGCCATTCTGACTGGTGTGAGGTGGTATCTCATTGAGGTTTTGATTTGGATTTCCCTGATGCCGAGTGATATTGAACACTTTTTCATGTGTCTGTTGGCCGTTTGGATGTCTTCTTTGGAAAAATGTCTGTTCATGTCTTCTGCCCATTTCTTGATTGGATTCTTTGTTCTTTTGGTGTTGAGTTTGATGAGTTCTTTATAGATTTTGGATACTAGCCCTTTATCTGATATGTCATTTGCAAATATCTTCTCCCATTCTGTCAGTTGTCTTTTGGTTTTGTTGACTGTTTCCTTTGCTTTGCAAAAGCTTTTTATCTTGATAAAGTCCCAATAGTTCATTTTTGCCCTTGCTTCCCTTGCCTTTGGCGATGTTTCTAGGAAGAAGTTGCTGTGGCTGAGGTCGAAGAGGTTGCTGCCTGTGTTCTCCTTTAGGATTTTGAGGGACTCCTATCTCACATTGAGGTCTTTCAACCATTTGGAGTCTATTTTTGTGTGTGGTGTAAGGAAATGGTCCAGTTTCATTCTTCTGCATGTGGCTGTCCAATTTTCCCAACACCATTTGTTGAAGAGACTGTCTTTTTTCCATTGGACATTCTTTCCTGCTTTGTCAAAGATTAGTTGACCATATAGTTGAGGGTCCATTTCTGGGCTCTCTACTCTGTTCCATTGATCTATGTGTCTGTTTTTGTGCCAGTACCATAATGTCTTGATGATGACAGCTTTGTAGTAGAGCTGGAAGTCCGGAATTGTGATGCCGCCAGCTTTGCTTTTCTTTTTCAACATTCCTCTGGCTATGAGGGGTCTTTTCTGGTTCCATACAAATTTTAGGATTATTTGTTCCATTTCTTTGAAGAAAGTGGATGGTATTTTGATGGGGATTGCATTGAATGTGTAGATTGCTCTAGGTAGGATTGACATCTTCACAATATTTGTTCTTCCAATCCATGAGCATGGAATGTTTTTCCATTTCTTTGTGTCTTCCTCAATTTCTTTCATGAGTATTTTATAGTTTTCTGAGTACAGATCCTTTGCCTCTTTGGTTAGATTTATTCCTAGGTATCTTATGGTTTTGGGTGCAATTGTAAATGGGATCGACTCCTTAATTTCTCTTTCTTCTGACTTGTTGTTGGTGTATAGGAATGCCACTGACTTCTGTGCATTGATTTTATATCCTGCCACTTTACTGAATTCCTGTATGAGTTCTAGCAGTTTTGGGGTGGAGTCTTTGGGATTTTCCACATAAAGTATCTTATCATCTGCAAAGAGTGAGAGTTTGACTTCTTCTTTGCCAGTTTGGATGCCTTTGATTTCTTTTTGTTGTCTGATTGCTGTGGCTAGGACTTCCAATACTATGTTGAATAGCAGTGGTGATAGTGGACATCCCTGCCGCGTTCCTGACCTTAGGGGGAAAGCTCTCAGTTTTTCCCCATTGAGAATGATATTCGCTGTAGGTTTTTCATAGATGGCTTTTATGATATTGAGGTATGTACCCTCTATCCCTATACTCTGAAGAGTTTTGATCAAGAAAGGATGCTGTACTTTGTCAAATGCTTTTTCTGCATCTATTGAGAGGATCATATGATTCTTGTTCTTTCTTTTGTTAATGTATTGTAACACGTTGATTGATTTGCAGATGTTGAACCAACCTTGCAGCCCAGGGATAAATCCGACTTGGTCGTGGTGAATAATCCTTTTAATGTACTGTTGGATCCTATTGGCTAGTATTTTGGTGAGAATTTTTGCATCCATGTTCATCAGGGATATTGGTCTGTAATTCTCCTTTTTGATGGGGTCTTTGTCTGGTTTTGGGATCAAGGTAATGCTGGCCTCATAAAATGAGTTTGGAAGTTTTCCTTCCATTTCTATTTTTTGGAACAGTTTCAGAAGGATAGGAATTAATTCTTCTTGAAATGTTTGGTAGAATTCCCCTGGGAAGCCATCTGGCCCTGGGCTTTTGTGTTTTGGGAGATTTTTGATGACTGCTTCTATTTCCTTAGTGGTTATAGGTCTGTTCAGGTTTTCTATTTCTTCCTGGTTCAGTTTTGGTAGTTGATACATCTCTAGGAATGCATCCATTACTTCCAGGTTATCTAATTTGCTGGCATAGAGTTGCTCATAATATGTTCTTATAATTGTTTGTATTTCTTTGGTGTTGGTTGTGATTTCTCCTCTTTCATTCATGATTTTGTTGATTTGGGTCATTTCTCTTTTCTTTTTGATAAGTCTGGCCAGGGGCTTATCAATCTTGTTAATTCTTTCAAAGAACCAGCTCCTAGTTTCGTTGATCTGTTCTACTGTTCTTTTGGTTTCTATTTCATTGATTTCTGCTCTGATCTTTATTATTTCTCTTCTCCTGCTGGGTTTAGGCTTTATTTGCTGTTCTTTCTCCAGCTCCTTTAGGTGTAGGGTTAGGTTGTGTACTTGAGACCTTTCTTGTTTCTTGAGAAAGGCTTGTATTGCTATATACTTTCCTCTTAGGACTGCCTTTGCTGTATCCCAAAGATTTTGAATAGTTGTGTTTTCATTTTCATTGGTTTCCATGAATTTTTTAAATTCTTCTTTAATTTCCTGGTTGACCCATTCATTCTTCAGTAGGATGCTCTTTAGCCTCCATGTATTTGAGTTCTTTCTGACTTTCCTCTTGTGATTGAGTTCTAGTTTCAAAGCATTGTGGTCTGAAAATATGCAGGGGATGATCCCAATCTTCTCGTACCGGTTGAGACCTGATTTATGACCTAGGATGTGATCTATTCTGGAGAATGTTCCATGGGCACTAGAGAAGAATGTGTATTCCGTTGCTTTGGGATGGAATGTTCTGAATATGTCTGTGAAGTCCATTTGGTCCAGTGTGTCATTTAAAGTCTTTATTTCCTTGTTGATCTTTTGCTTAGACGATCTGTCCATTTCAGTGAGGGGGGTGTTAAAGTCCCCCACTATTATTGTATTGTTGTCAATGTGTTTCTTTGCTTTTGTTATTAATTGCCTTATATAATTGGCTGCTCCCATATTAGGGGCATAGATATTTACAATTGTTAGATCTTCTTGTTGGATAGACCCTTTAAGTATGATATAGTGTCCTTCCTCATCTCTTATTACAGTCTTTGGTTTAAAATCTAATTTGTCTGATATAAGGATTGCCACCCCAGCTTTCTTTTGGTGTCCATTAGCATGGTAAATGGTTTTCCACCCCCTCACTTTCAATCTGGGGGTGTCTTTGGGTCTAAAATGAGTCTCTTGCAGACAGCATATCGATGGGTCTTGTTTTTTAATCCAATCTGATAGCCTGTGTCTTTTGATTGGGGCATTTAGCCCATTTACATTCAGGGTAACTATTGAAAGATAGGAATTTAGTGCCATTGTATTGCCTGTAAAGTGACTGTTACTGTATATTGTTTGTGTTCCTTTCTGGTCTATGTTGCTTTTAGGCTCTCTCTTTGCTTAGAGGACCCCTTTCAAGATTTCTTGTAGGGCTGGTTTCGTGTTTGCAAATTCCTTTAGTTTTTGTTTGTCCTGGAAGCTTTTTATCTCTCCTTCAATTTTCAATGACAGCCTAGCTGGATATAGTATTCTTGGCTGCATATTTTTCTCATTTAGTGCTCTGAATATGTCCTGCCAGTCCTTTCTGGCCTGCCAGGTCTCTGTGGATAAGTCTGTTGCCAATCTAATGTTTCTACCATTGTAGGTTACATATCTCTTCTCCCGAGCTGCTTTCAGGATTTTCTCTTTGTCTCTGAGACTCGTAAGTTTTACTATTAGATGTCGGGGTGTTGACCTATTTTTATTGATTTTGAGAGGGGTTCTCTGTGCTTCCTGGGTTTTGATGCCTGTTTCCTTCCCCAAATTAGGGAAGTTCTCTGCTATAATTTGCTCCATTATACCTTCTGCCCCTCTCTCTCTTTCTTCTTCTTCTGGGATCCCAATTATTCTAATGTTGTTTCGTCTTATGGTATCGTTTATCTCTCGAATTCTGCCCTCGTGATCCAGTAGTTGTTTATCTCTCTTTTTCTCAGCTTCTTTATTTTCCATCATTTGGTCTTCTATCTCACTGATTCTTTCTTCTGCCTCATTTATCCTAGCAGTTAGCGCCCCCATATTTGATTGCACCTCATTGATAGCCTTTTTGATTTCTACTTGGTTAGATTTTAGTTCTTTTACTTCTCCAGAAAGGGTTTCTCTAATAACTTCCATGCTTTTTTCAAGCCCAGCTAGTATCTTTAAAGTGATGATTCTGAACTCTAGATCTGACATCGTACTAATGTCCGTATTGAGTAGGTCCCTGGCAGTCGGTACTACCTCTTGTTCTTTTTGTTGAGGTGATTTTTTCCATCTTGTCATTTTGTGCAGAGGAGAATAGATTAATGAGAGAACAAAATGCTAGCAGGGTAACAACGTCCCCAGAAAATATACTCTAAACAAATCAGAAAAGACCTGAAGCAGTGGGAAAAGAAAGGGAAAGAGAGAAAAAAGAAAAAGAAAGAAAAAAAGAAAAAAGATAAAGGTAAAGATAAAGATAAAAACAAACAAAAGCAGAACAAAACAAAACAAAACAAAAACAGAATGTGATCAACTATGATCAGGCTGGTTTATAGATCAGTGCCACCCACTAGATTTTGGGTGTATTTTGGTCTGTTAAAAGAAAGTCCCTCCCAAAATTTTAAAGAAAGAAAAACTTATATATGTACAAAAATAAGGGTTGATATGATGAAGGGAATATGACTGTAAAGATGGAAATTATAAAAAAAATTTATAAAAGGATTTGATAAGTTGTTTGAAAAAAGAAAGAAGAGGATAAAAAAAAAGAAAGAAAGAAAAAAGGGAGAGAATGTGATCAGGCAGGGGAGTAGAAAAAAACCATACACTAGAGATTTAGAGTATATTTTGATCTGTTAGAAGAAACTATCTCAAGATTTTAAAGAGAGAACAACTTATATATATATGCCAAAAATACGGGTAACTACTATGAAGGGATAGAATATGACTTTAAAAATGAAAAATAAAAATGTTTTTTTTTAAAAAAGGGATTGATAAGATGTTGGTTGAAAAAGGGAAAAAGAAAAATTCAAAAAAAAGAAAAAAGAAAAAAGAAAAAAAGACAGTTAAAAAAATAATTTACTTTGAAAGACTAAAGAATCATGGTAAAAAAGCCATGAATTCTATGTGCAGTATTCCCCTAGCGCTGGAGTTCTGCCGTTCTCACTGATCGGTAAACCTGGTCTTGGCTGGCTGTTCTCGCTGATCTTCTGGGGGAGGGGCCTATTGCCGTGGTTCCCAAATGTCTTTGCCGGAGGCAGAATTGCCCCGCCCTTGCCGGTCCAGGCTAAGTAATCTGCTCGGGTTTGCTCTCGGAGCTTTTGTTCCCTGCAAGCTTTCCGTACAGCTTTGGAGGCGGAGAGTGAAAATGGCGGCCTCCCAATCTCCGCCCCGGCGGAGCCGAGAACTCGGGGTCCCGCTCCTCAGCGAGCCCCCAGAGAAAAGCAGCCAGTCACTCCCGTCTCCCCGGTCTCCGGCCACACTCCGCGCTCACCCGGCCTGTGACCGCGCCTTTCTATCTGGCACCCGACCCCGGGTGGAGTCTCCAAACCCAGCAGATCCCTGCGGTGCGCTCCCGCACCTCTCCCCCCGGGGGAAGAAGGTGAGTCTCCCCGGATCTGCCGCTTGTTGGGTCCCTGCTGGAGGAGCAGTGGCCCGACTGTGCCGCGGATCATGGTTTATGGCAACCCCGAGCTGAGAGCCCGCGCCTGGGCTCCGTCTCTGCAGCCGGCTTCCCTGCTCTGACACCTGGGAGCTCTGCCGCACTCAGGCCCCCCCAGTCTTTCTGTGACCCTGAGGGTCCTGAGACCACACTGTCCCGCGAGGGTTCCACCCCCCACTTCGCCACCAGAGTGACGTCCCTCAGCGGAGCAGACTTCTAAAAGTTCCGATTTTGTGCTCCGTGGCTCTATCACTTGCCAGAAGCGGCCGACGGAGGCCCCTCCCCCGCCGTCTATCCTCCCGAGTATCGCCTCGGATTCACTTCTCCGCACGTCCTACCTTCCAGAAAGTGGTCGCTTTTCTGTTCAGAGAGTTGTTGCTATTCTTTTCTTCGATCTCCTGTTGAGTTTGTAGGTGTTCAGAATGGTTTGATCCCTATCCAGCTGAATTCCTGAGAGGAGACGAAATCCAGGTCTCCTACTCCTCCGCCATCTTGCTCCGCCCCCCCCCCCAGCAATAATGTTTTGACATAAATTCTTTTTCTGAGCAGTAGGTCTCAACCGTGGGCTTACAATACTCAGCAAACCATGTTGTAAACAGGCTTTGTTGTTCCATTTATAGAGCTCAGGCAGAGTGGATTTAACATAATTCTTAAGGGCCCTAGGATTCTGGAGTGGTAAATGAGGACTGGCTTCAAGTTAAAGTCACCAGCTGCATGTGCCCCTAACAAGAGAGTCAGACTGAACTTTGAAGCCAGGCTTTGATTTCTCTCTAGCTATGAAAGTCCTAGATGGCATCTTTGTCCAATAGAAGGCTGTGCAGTCTACACTGAAATGTCTGTTGTTCCGTGGAGCCACCTTCACTATCTGAGCTGGATCTTCTGGAGAACTTGCTGCAGCTTCTACATCAGCACTCGCTGCTTCCACCTGCACTTCTACGTTATGGAGACGGCTTCTTTCCTTAAACCTCATGAACCCGCCCCTGCTAGCTTCACGCTTTGCTTCTGCAGCTTCCCCACCTCTCTCAGCCTTCACAGAATTGAAGAGAGTCAGGGCCTTGCTCTGGATTAGGCTTTGGCTTAAGGAAATGTCAGGCTGGTTTGGTCTTCTATCCAGACCACTCACACTTTCTCCACATCAGCAATAAAGCTGTTTTGCTTTTTTATCATCCGTGTATTCACTGGAGTAGCGCCTTTAATTTCCTTTAAGAACTTTTCCTTTGTACTCACAGCTTGGCTAACTGGTGCGAGAGGTGTAGCTTTCAGCCTGTCTCGGGCTCGGACATGCCTTCCTCGCTAAGCTCAATCATTTTGAGCTTTTGATTTAAAGTGAGAGATGTGCAATTCTTCCTTTCCCTTGAACATTTAGAGGCCATTGTAGGGTCATTAATTGGCCTAATTTTAGTATTGCTGCATCTCAGGGACTAGGGAGGCTGGAGGGGAGGGAGAGAGATGGGGGGATGGCCTGGTTGGTGGGGCCGTCAGAACACACACAACATTTATCAGTTAAGTTTGCTGTCTCACGTTGGTGTGATTCGTGGCGTCCCCAAGCAATTATAATCATAATACCAAAGATTGCCCATCACAGATCATAACAAATCTAATAATGATGAAAAAGTTGGAAATGCTGTGAGATTTACCAAAACGTCAGCAGCCCATCCCCACTAAGTGAACAAATACTGTTGGAAAACAGTGCTGAAAGTCTGGCTCAGCACAGGATTGCCACAAACCTTCAATTTGTGAAAATTGCAATATCTGCAAAGCATAATAAAGTGAGGTATGCCTGTGCATTGAGTCCACAGAAGAGGAAGCTTGAATGCCAGTAAAAAGATGCCCAACCTGATTGTTATAAGCAAATGCAAACTAAGAGTAAGCTACTGTTTCACACTAACCAGATTAGCAAATCTGGTTGGCTAAAAATACGAACCACCGGAAAATATGTGGAATAAGAAAGCCTTCCATTGTTGCTGATGGGTGGGAGGATTAATTGGTATATTTACTTTGGGGAACAATTTGCCAACATGTGTGAAGTTGAAAAACTGTATATGCCATGACACAGCATATGGGTCCAGAGAAATTTTGCACATGTACTCAGGGAGAAAAGTACAAGAATGTTCAGACTGGCAACTGTACGTAAGAGTGAGAAATTGGAAACAATTTAAATTTCTGGTAACAGGAGAATAATTGAATGATTAAATGCTACACACCAGGAAGGCTCCATGTTGGACCTCAAAAACTGTTGAAAGAAGTAATTTGAAGATTCTTAGGTATACTTTGATACCCTTATATAAATACAAAATATTTAATGTAATAACATATATTGTATATCACATATATGTAGCAAATTATAAAAACATGCATGGGAGTGAAAAATACCAGTCAGCTGTGGTTGCAACTAGGGAGGCAGGGAAGGAGAATGGGGTAAGGGTTATACGCCAACTAAATCTATCACATTTTATTTATTTATTTTTTTTAAAAGCTAGGAAGCAAATATAGCAAAATGTTATGAATGATTTAACAAAACTGAAGGGAAATATATAAATATTTTGACATTATCCCCCATACTCACCTATATGTTTATAATAATTTATAATTATAATAGTAATAATATATAACAAAGAGAATGAAAGAGGGTATAGCAAATGAGAGATAATCTTAAATGCCTTAAAGGCAACAAGTGATGAGGTGGTCACTGATAAAGCTAGAAAAAGAGGGATCTGCCACAGAGAATGTAGCCAACTTGTCCAGGGGAGCAGATTTTGATCTCAGATGTAAGGGACAACAGAGAATGAGAGTGATATTTGGAGCTATATCAGGGAGGCTGATTGAAAATCCATGTACCAAATACTAGCAGCCCATCCCCACACTGTGTAGAGTTCCTGGCAACCATATTTCTACCCTCCAGATCAAAAAAAGTTTCTTCTAAAAATAAATTGAATAACCCTAAAGCAAAGATCCTGCTTTACTGTGATACTTAGGTGTCTCCCGGTAAAAGGACTGGTTCATAGCCCAATCATCCTGAGATGAAGTGCATCAGCCAGCCAGTCCTGTCCGTGAACACAAAGACCCTAAGTGGCTTTTTATTTTCTCATTCTTATATATGAAAAGATATCCAAGAATCCCAAACACTTGAGACTAAAAAATAATAATAACAACAAAGAAAAACAAACCCCAGAAGATGACAATTCAGGCAACAGAAAATAATTTTAAAACAAATACTAAAAAGATCAATTAGATCCTCAGGGAAATTAAGACGATATTGTGTACATGTAACAAGAAGAGGATGCTATGAAAAAGGAATAATTAAAACAAAAAAGACCGTGAAAATGTATTTTTGTATATATTTAAGATTTCCTAAATTTTAGAAATTTCATAGAAAGTTAATTTCAAAACAGTGTTATAAAAGAATTTCCCAGAATTGGAGAGGATAATTTGGATTCAGTGGTTCTATGGGGCACTCAAGAAAATGAGTGAAAATTGAGAAGGCTAAGGTTAAAGAAAGATGGGGTGGCTAGAACAGTTATATGGGGGGAGGAGATAGTAACAGGTCATCTACAGAGAACTAGCATCGGACTGGTGTCACATTTTTCATCTGTAACATCGGGCTCCAGATGGCATTCAAGCGAGTCTTCAACGATCTGAATGGGAATCACTTTCAACCCCAGGAACCTAGAATTCTATACCGAATTGAGCACAACAGCCAAGCAAATATACTTTCAGGCACACAGGACTCGGGTAATTTATCTTTCATGTGTGCTTTCTTAGGGATTTAGTTGATGGCGTGCTCCTGAAAAATGTAATAAATCAAGAAAGAGGAAGATATGGGCTGGGGAAAGCACCGGATCTAACCCACAAGAACAGTAAGACGTAATCCTGGGATGGCTGTCCTGGTCATCCAAAGAGCAACCAATCCAGATTGGAACAGGATGACTGAGGTGTCCAGGAAGAGGTTTTCAAGAAAAACAAGAACTTATAGAATACCTGATGTGATGAAACACTGGAGAAAAACAAAAACCCAAAAACAAAAACCCGAGGAATTCTATAAAGACAAACAATGCAAGACAAAAAGAAAGGAATTAAAAACTCTAGGGAGAATAAAAAGTTGTACAGAAAGGATGTGCGACTAATTTGATGAGGCAGTAAACAGTATCTCCATAAGCAAAGTAATAATTATTTATTGATTTTTACCAAAAAAAGTAATCGTGGAAAGATGAGAGAAGGAGGAGGTAAGATAATTAAACACTCAACCATCATCACAGGGCATCAATAAATAATGTGTAAAGTACATAAATCAAGACATATCAGTAAAAACAATATTTAGAGATACAAAAGTATTTACCAGAATAAATCAATTTAAAAGATAAAAAATGGTAGCCCCTCGGGAACAGGACTGAAATTGTTGACAAGGGTAGAACCAAAGACTTTTGTGGTTCACGATAAGCCTTCTGGTATTTTTGGCTTTTTAAATCATTTGTCCTGTTGTTTTTGTTTTTTAAATATTTTATTTTATTTTTTTATTTTTAAAAAAGATTTTATTTATTTATTTGTCAGAGAGAGAGAGCAGAAGCTGGGGGAGTGCCATGCAGAGGGAGAAAGAGGCTCCCCGCTGAGTAGGGAGCCCAATGCGGGACTCGATCCCAGGACCCCAGGATCATGACCCGAGCTGAAGGCAGATGCTTAACCGACTGAGCCACCCAGGGCCCCAAAAGATTTTATTTTTAAGTAATCTCTAAAACCAATGTGGGGCTCAAACTCACAACCCTGAGACCAAGAGTCACCTGCTCCGCTGACCCCTTATTTGCCCTGTTCTGATTTTTAAAAGTGGCTTCTTCTTTCAGGTCCTGGCCGGCTTTGAATGCTTCCAGACTAACAGACTGCATTCAATTCTGTATGCACGGGGCAGCCATGGGAGGTTTCAGAAGATAGAAGGGAATAATCAGACCCAGACTCTGGTACAGCAAAGTCCGTCTCGAAATGAGACTCCCGGGGCTGAACACGCTGCACCCAATGTCGACATAGCCAGTGCACAGACCTATAGCAGGGCTACAGCAAAGCAACGGCACTTTTTAAAAATCCAATCTTTTACGCTTCAAACGTCATCAAAACCGTTTTCAGGGGAAAACACAATTTTCTGGACTTTACCTACTCTTACTTTGTGGTCTGCTATTGATTGATTTTGAGCGACCATGAGCAGGTGCCCCGTTATACTTTTTGGTTGCTTAGAGTCCCTAAAGTTTTAGTTCAAGTCTAGCTCTGGAGGAGTTGAGGTCATCTTCACCTCTGTAACCTGGCCCCTGTATTCCATTATCGAAGCCCAAGATTGTGTTGACCTTATCAACAGCCACACATACTCTATGGCTCAAGTTGAACTTCGAGTAGGCTAAAGCCTCACGTTTGTCCCCTCCTTCCCCCATTTCATGAACTGCTGTCGAGTCATAGTATCACTGTTCCTTTTTTGTTTTTTTTTAACAATTCCTTTTTTAACTCAAGTATGGGATTATCCATGCTGCTGTAACATTACTTCTTGGTTTCTGTCCCATATTATAATCTGCTCAGATGGTTTAAAATTTGACTCTAGCATCTTTCCCTCCCGACTTTAGGTCACCTAAAAATTGGATACACCTGCTTTCTAGGTCGATCTTCACTCCAAATCATTGATAAACATGTTGAACAGGATCGAGTACAAAACAGTCCTGTGGCATGTCCCCTAGGACTGCCCTACCAGTTGGGGATGGCTAGTAGGTGGTGTGTGTGTTCTGACTGATGGCTGAGGGCTGCTTGGAGCCCTATGCCAGGAAGGATCACGAAGCTCCATCTGGATTCAGGGGAGAAGAGTGATGCAGTTGCTTAGCAATGCCAGCTTTGGGGAGGGCATGGTGGGGTTGGTGTCACAGATTGTCTTCCCTGCTCCAGAACAGCCTCCCATCCATTAAACAGTGTGATTTGCATTTGTTCAATCTCCCTGAAGTCCACCTTTACCAAGTGCTGTCCCTTGGCCCACATTTCTCCACCTTGTTCATAAGGACCGGAGAGGCTTTGTCAATAATACTGCGGAATCGATACGCATTATGTCTGTAACATTCTCCTTATCTACCCGTCGAGTAACTTCATCCGAGAAGAAAATGAGGAGAGCCTGGGAGACTTCATTCTGGGTGAACCTGAGGCAGAGTTCCTAATGACCATCACTTTATTTTCTAAAATTGGGTGCAACATCTTTAGTTGCCTGTCTCCCAGATATTTTACCAGCTTCCAGGACTTCTCTAGATTTGTAGACAATGGCTCTGACATCCTATTTGTAAGTTTTCAGCACCAGAAAAGTAAGTCACTTGCACCTGGAGAGATGAATAGTGAAAGCAATCAATTCCCTTATTACCTTTACACCTATCAATTGCCATTTGTGTCGCTGTTGTATTCATTATAGAAATAATGCCTGTCTATTAGAGAAAACCTGGACACTATGGAGAGATGGAAGGAAGAAAAATCACCCACGGTTTCAGCTCCTTTTCCCTTGTACGATTCTTAAGAGTTTGCTTTTGTGTCATTTTATAGAGCTGTGACCATAATGTATGGGCGACTTCATCTTTTGAGTTTTCACATAACATTATATCTTCAGAATTTTTCAAGTCGATATTAATTTTTAATCAGCATAATTTTTAATAGCTGCATAATATTCCATCTAGGGGATGTGTCATGGTTTATTTCACCATTCCACGACTACTACTGACCACTGAGGCTGTTTCCATCATTTTCCTACTTAAAATGCCCATTCTTTTATGTATTCATTATTACTAAAGTGGATTATGTGCCAGGCACTATGCTAGATGCAGAGATGAGCAGCCCTCAGGGAGTCAACATGGAATGACAATGGGAGAAGGGCATGTGGGGGGGGGTGCATAAGCCCTCCCCGTGGGCAAGCTCGGGGAGGCTTCCTAGTAGAGGGAGGTGCGTGCAGATGCTTACGAGCTTCTCGTGCCCTGGTAAGGAGTGAGATGCAAACCCAAGCAAGCTGCTAAAGCACTTCAAGCATGGTCAGAAGCCCTAAGTGTGAATTCCAGCTCTGCTCTTGCAAGCCCAGCACCCTTAGGCAACTCACGTAATTCCTGGGTCTCATTTTCTCTTTCTGGAAATTGAGGATACTAATTTATCTGCTACCTGCCTTCCAGTGTTACGGTGAGAATCAAAGGAAGGTAATCGGTATGAGTTTTGTGAACTGGGGAGCACCGTAAAAAATGTGAAGCACTGTAGGAGAGGCTGGATAAATCCTCGTAGAGTTGAATTCAATTCTCTCTCAGAAACCTGACTGCAAGTGGGGGCGGGGAAGGGGAAAGAGAGGACAGGGCTCAGGGGTCTGCTCCTCCTGGACACTTTCAGCACAGTGATGGGAAGGTAGAGGAAGCTTGATCAAAGAGAGGCAATGAGTCAGAGGAGCTGCTTTCCAGACGAAACGTCTAGGCACAGTCCCTGTCCCCAACCCCCCTCCTCCAGGCGTCAGAGCCCAGCTACACCCCTGGTCTCTTGCTTTCCTTCTGGTACCAGGGTATAGAGTGAGAGCAGAGTTACTTCAAAGGCTGGCCTTCCTCCCGAACCCCTCCTACCCCAATTAATTCTTGCCAGGAGGTATTTGAGCTCTTTTGATCTTCTCCAGTCCCACTATGTAGCAATTTACATGGGAGCCTTGGAATGACATCTTGGGGAAGCCAGTTCTCTCTCTGTCCCAGTGGATCATATATAATACATACATTCATGCACACATGTACACACACACACACACACACACACACACTGTGGAAACTTGCTGAAAAGTATCACTTCATAGGGCTGTTTATAAGCATTATCTCATTGGATTCTTACAAGCACTGTAAGAAGAAAATAATGGGATATTATTATCCCTATTTCACATAGGAGGAAGCTGTCAAACAAAATTTGCAAGGAGGCTGCAAGGCAAACAAAATTTATTGGGGTCTTTGGAATTGCAATCCGGGGAGACACAGATTCAGGAAAAAACCCAAATAGTGCTCTCCTGAGCGGGGGAAACAGAGGGTCTTGAAAGGCAAAAAGGGGAATGCCAAGAAGGTTTACATAAATCGTTTGGCAAAAGTACGATTAGCGGAAAGAGTCTAGTATCTGTTGAATTTACATCTTGTTGTCTAGGGTTGCAAGAAGAAAGATACTGCAGTTTGGCAACGAGCTATATACTTGAAGTTCATGTTCTGTGCAGGGGTGGACATGCATAAACCCCACTCCCCTCATGGCTTCCCGGTTCCATTTGAGATGGGCTCTCCCAATGGGAGTGACCCCCATTTCAGGCTTTTCCTTTACAAAACAGAGGCTGAGAGAATTGAGATATCCTGCCCAAGAGCAGACAGTAAAAATAAGAAGTCAGTCTTCTGACGTGATGCCCTGGACTTTTCTTTGCACCCCTCTAGGTCACATCTAGCAGGCAGGACTCAAAAGAGGTGGCCTCCAGCTGGGATAAAAGGATGGTGGGAGATGGACCTTAGCCTCACTCAGGAACCTTACCCCAGCACCCTCCTTCTACCGTTTCCCGGCAACTTCCCCCGTGGGATGAGGGCTCGGAACAGATATTTTAAGTATGAAAATCTGCCCGTGGAAGCCCGGGAAGGCTGCAGTGACCCCAGAAACCCAGAAAGGGCCAGCTCCCCCTTCCTTCAGAATTGGACTTCGCACAACCCTCGAAGCCAGCAGATGAAAGGGGGACCTTGGGATATTTGGTGTGTTGCAATAGCACGACAGACTCCAAACTGTCTTGGCAAGATCAAACCCCAAGGCTAAGGCTATGTAGGTAATTCCATCCTGAGGAATGTCTCTTGTTTCTTTGTTCTGGTTTTCACTTCTAATTTGAGGCAATAGGATAAATAAGCAAACAAATCTGAGTCTTAGGGAAAGAGATGCCTTGGGCTTTGACATTCTCTGCATTTTTGTCCCTAAGCTTTTGCAAGCTACAACTGTCATTGAGGGGACGTGTGGGCTGAGGGTGCCAGAAGGGCCAGATTGTCTTTGTCCAGAACAAAGCCATCCCTGTGGGATCTGAATTCTGGACAGAGGTGTTGGGGGTGATGGCAGGGTGCTCAACCCTACCTCTGCCCAAACTCCCTGCTCTGATTGTCTCAAGGGACAGATAAGAGCTCTGGGGCCCATCTGTTCTCTCTCCCCTCCCCACAGGTATCTTGGGAAGGGCCCCTGAATAGACCAAAAGCCCTGGTGTCCTGTCTAGGGCCCCACATCTGAATTCCCTCTTGGCCCTCATCAAGTCGTGGAGTATTAAAAAATTACTCCGACTCCTGTGCTCAGGCATTTGTAAAGAAAACATCCCTGGTTAATGATTGGATCCATCTTTGGGGGGGAATCTTTGAGTTTAGCTGTGGGGAATGCATCTAAGAAGGTGGCATCTTGCCAGAAAAAATGTGCTATCAAAGAGAAAGAGGGTCTTCCCTCCAAGAGACCTGCATTTGTGAGGGAGACTTGGATGCATGTGATGGGCCCGGATATTGAGGAGAGTGAAGATTTTATCTGAGCTCTGCCAAGTGATGGTCACTAAAATGGTGTCTGCCCCATGGAGGAAAATCCAGAGATACGGAACTCTTGAAACCAATGGGGATAGGATGGGACCTTCAAGCCCTGGAGGGCCAGTCGTAGCTGGAAACAAACGGCCCAGCTGCAACCCATTCTTCCCCTTGGCAATTCCCTAGTTTCTTGAAAGTATTATTGGAACCAAGTTCCAACTTTGTCTTCCCTATGCCATGGGGAAGAAAGAGGAGAATTCTGCCCCTTCCCTGAGGCTGAGTGTTATGAGAAAGCAGGCTAGGGTCAGCTGGAGCCAGATTGGAGGACCCCAAAGTAAAGAAGACTTTTAGATGCAGACAACACACATGGCCATCCACCCCACTGTACCAAGAAAATCTCACCAGGAGCCACTTTGGAAATTCTTGGTCTTATTTTTATTAAAGAAAGATGGCATTTATTTATAGTAGTACACTGATTAAAAGTTCATTTAGAATGATTTTTCCCTTGAACAAAGGGACAAAGGGCGGTAGGGGGCCTAGGAGTGAGAGATAGATACACTGGTTTGCAAACTTTTATGTTAGCCACGGAAACTTCTCCTCTTACCAAGATCTTCTGTGGGATGTCATTATTGAAGACAGAGCAAAGTGGATGTGTTCTGGTTGAAGAGGGACATGAGGAAAAGTCTTTCCCACTTGGACTCTTTCTATTTCTCCTTCATCACCAATCATCCCTGAGGAACTTCCCAGAATCCTCAGGCTCTATAGCAAGCATTTGAGAAGCATTAATTTTATCCAAACTCCCCACTCATAGATGATGAAACCTAAGTCCAGAGAATTGAGGTGACCTGCCCAGGCTGGTTAGCATACCAGTGGGACGCCAGCTCAAGGGTTCCAAAGTAGAGTTTCCCAAACGGTGGGCCACACCGCACTGATGAGCTATTAGTAGGTCTCCAAGCTCGGCAGACCGACAGGTGGGGGTGGGGGCTGCTGAAGTGCCCTTGCTAAGGTTCTTTGGAAAATAGCAGGAGTGGAGCAGGGTATGATGGTGTATCTTGTGGTCCTCCCCAGCAGTGACCCTGAGCAACTCCATCACACTCTGCCACACTGTGACTTGCTAAACCTGGCCCAGGAGATAGATGCTCCTCTACCTGGCTGTCTACTCGAATTGCCAGCTCGGAACAGACCACCGCCATTTAGTTGCTGGGTGAGTTTTGGTTTGGAGCGCCCAAGTGCATGGCATAGACCCCATGGTGCTGCTAGACAGGGCTGGGGGCAGGGAGGGTGGGTGGGGCTGCTGGTAGATGCACTTCCGGCTAGTGTGTCTTCACCATACACTTCAACTCTGTATCTTCACGAATATCAGATGCTTCTAAACATTTACAGCCCCTGCGCCTTTTTAGTGGCATCCAAGCAAAGATGCAGGGCGAACGCTCTAACAATGCACACATCTCCTCCAAATTAGAGCCTCGGCATCATTTTAAATACTTGATATGAAAAAGCTCCATAGCATTCAAATACATTAGCATCATCACAAGATATTTTAACATTACATTTGTCACTGAAAGAAAAGGCAAAGCTCTCCGAGTGGCTTTAAATACAATTTCAACGGCCGTGAAATGTTGAATGTGCTGCTGACTTTTGCACATAAAGTTTCTTGTCAATGAAGATTATCAAGAATTTGAAGAGATCTGTATTGAAAACCTGGAACAAGAATTACATGGAGGCATTTCAAACATAAAACCCAATACAAAAGGTTATGTTCATGGAAACAATATTAAACTACCGTCTAAAAATTAGAAAATGTTTTTGAATTTCCAAAATCTAAATTCTCTGCAAATTTAACTTTTTTAATATCATCCCTGATATTTTGTATTTTTATTCACTCCTTCGACAAATATGATTGGAGAGCCAGGCAATATTCCAGCTTTGGGGAATATATCCCTGAACAAACAGACAAAGACCTCTGTCCTTTGGAGTTTATATTTTAGTGGAGAGAGGCAAAGAAAAAGTAATAATATAATATAGCATGTGAGGTGATGAGTACTAAGGAAAAAATCAAGTGGAGTACAAGAGATGGAGGAAAGTGGTCAGGGCAGGCCTTATCGAGAAGGTGACATTCAAACAAAGATTTGCAAGAAGTGAGGAAGTAAGCCATGCAGACATCTGGGCAGAGGAAAGACCAGGGGCAAAGGCCCTGAGGCAGAGCACGTTTGGCATGTTCAGAGAACATCAAGGAGGCCTCTATGGCTGGAGAGGAGTGAGCATAAGAGAGTAGTTGAAGACAAGGTTAGGGAGGTGATGGAGGACAGATTATAAGGGGGCTTGTGGGACATTTTAAGAATGTCGCTCTTCACTCTGAGTAAACTGGGGAGCCATCTGGGGCTGGTAGCAGAAAAGCAACATTATCTGACACTCTCTAAGGATCACTCTGGCCATTGTATTGGGAAAAGCCTGCAGGCGTGGAGATCAGAGTAGGCGGACTGGTTAGGAGGCTATTGTAAGAATTCAGAGGAAAAGTGACAATGGTTTAGAAGAAAATGAGAGCAGTGAAAGTGGTTAGTTTGTGAACGTATTCCACAGGCAGAGGCCAGAGGATTTTCCGAGGTAGCCCGCGTACATATGTACTACGGAATACACACATCCATAGAATGTGTAGAGGATGTAGAACCTGAAAGAACAAGTAAAAGGTGACTCCACAGGTCTTAGCTTGAGCAGCTAGAAGGATAAACAAGACCATTGACTGAGTTGGGAGAGACAACAGATACAGCGAGCTGGTGGTGACGGCAGGGGGCCCAGGTGTTGAGACGAAGATACGCCATTTCTGAGATATCTATTATACTTGGAAGCGGAGACATCCAGCAGGTGGTTGGCTATCAAAGCCTAGAGTTCAGAGAGATTTTATTTTATTTATACCATAATAATATAATGTAAGGAAAATGTAATGAGCTTTCCCCTACCAAGCCATGCATCTCCCCCACCTCTCTCCCTCCCTCCCTCCTCACCACCCCTCCCTTTCTCAATTGTCTCAAGTTCACCCCAGTGTGCCATCAAGTATTTTCATTTTCTGTGGAGAAGTTTGGGAAGCATGTTCCCAATAACATGGGTTCCTAGGCTTCCAGGAGCCCTGAGTTCTAATTTTGCTTTGCGTGTAGAATGGATAATCAGCATTGGGCACTGCCACGGAGGAACCCTTATTTCTGGTGGTGTTGCCTCAGACTGACCAGAGTCGGTGGCCCACCAGTTGTTTGATATTTTGAACTTCACCACCCTGGGGGCGGTAGAGAGAGCATGTCACTTGGAGCCAGGAAGACATGGCTTTGTGCTTGCTTGACCTCTCACCTGCTGTGTGGTGGCTGGGAACACCGGTCTGGTTTGCTAGGTCATTAGGTGTTGGCGGCTCAGTTCTAGAATCCCCTTTCTGTATTTGGGAGCCCGTCAAGTGATTCTTGGTAGGAGTCGGGATCCGCTGAAGGTGCCCTGACCCTGGCAGCATGACCTACTAACCCTCAGATGATACCACTTGGCACTTTGGATTTTACGATAAGGATATAAAGGCACGGAACTCATTTGAAATGCAGTGGCCAAAGTGCCATCCAATGTCCAGTGTGGTGGTCTCCTGACGACTCTTCTTGGTGTGGTCTTGACCCTCACTCAGCCATCTTGGTTCATGTGTGTCTTCTAAGCTTCCTATCCATTCTGTAAGCTATCAGCATCATCCCCTCAAGTTTTCTCCTCTATTAAGTTAGCTAGAGTCAGTTTTTGTTGCTTGCCATCATGAACTCTGAGGCACCGACCTAGGGCAGGCTACTTACCTCCTCTGAGTCTCAGGTGGCTCTTGTTCTCAGTTCCCTCTACACGGAGGTACTATTGATCGTACAGAATGCAATGAGACAATAGCTTCAAGCACCGAGCATAGCACTTGGCAAACAGTAGCTACTCCAACACCATTATTTCCCGATAATAGAATTCTCTTTCCCTTGGCTGCCCTTGGTTCCTTCATCTTGGAAGTGGAGATGACAGAGAATGCAAATTCATCTCATTCTCTTAAAACTCTTAAGAGGACAGCAGACTGGTTCATAGGGTCACAAGACATGGGTCTGCTTAAAAGGCGAGAGAACTGGGAACAGTGCAAAATGAGGGCAGGAACGGGCTTGCTGGTGTCAGGAGGAGTCTCATTAGCTAGTCCATAACTCAGCAGATCATAGCATATGTGCCCCTGGTTCCTGAGTGTTCTACAGTGCGGGGGATGCGGCCTCATCCATCAGCCCGCCGTGCAGAAACGCAGACAGGAGACACCGCAGTGATGCTTGAGTCAGCCGTGGGGCAGTTAGCTGTGGGACGGAGGCTGAGGCAGAGTGAGGAGCCCGTTCCTCCAGCACCTGGCGTTTCTAAGGCTGTATTAGCAGGGGGCTGTCAATCTCCGGGCAGAAAAACAAGAGAGAGAAGGAAGAAACAATTGGGAATCAGACAGCATCGAGAGATGGAGCGAGAGGCTGGAGGACTATTTTAAGTAATGTTTGATAAATTACCTGCCTGTCCTGGCTTCCCTAGAAAGGAGATGCTGTGGAGCTGATGTTTGCGTTTGACAACTCACCGGAACAGCAGGCCACGGGGATGAGACAGGCCAGGGCTGAAGGAGACAGCTGTGTGCCGAGTAGGGGCTCAGGTGCGGGGCCGTGTCCATTGGTCACGGCGCACCTGTGACCTCACGTGCAGCACTGCGAGCACGCACACACACGTCTGTGTGCAGAGGGACCGTGACGGCCATGCTCGTCCTTATGCACAGACACACGTAAAGTACACAGGCACGCCCACTCCATACTCCACATGCTACCCACGAGGCCCTCCCCCTCCAGGTCAAGGACAGTGGCAAAAGGCATTCACTGGCGGCCAGGGTGCTGTTTCCAGGGAGGCAAGAGAAGATGCCCAACCAGGAGTAGGCACCTTAATTGCTGGAGTGGGGAGACGGGGGGCATTGCAATTTTCCAGAAGTTAGCTGCTCCCTCCTGCATCTTGTCTAGATCTTTGTGCTGCCCTAGGGAACCCCCCAAAGCCTATTAACAAGGACGATTAATTTAATTAACAGCCTTCTGTGAAAGTGGTAAGAGAGCTGTAGCAAGGAGGCTTCTAAAGAGGGTACCTAGGCCTGAATGGACACACAGCTTCTGCCCTGCCCTGCCTCTCTTGACATCTAACTCGCCCTCCCTGCTTCCCCCAACAGAACCATCTGGGCACGGGGTGAGCACATCGGATTCTCCATCTGTGAAATGGGGATACTATTACCGACTTCTGTCTGCCTCCCAGGGTTGTTATGAAATGAAAATGAGATTACGTCCGTAAGCATGTTTTGCATTTCGTCAGGTGTCCTGGGGAACATACAGGCCAGCTGCTAAGAGAAGCTACAGGGTGTCATGCAAATTTGGAAGACCCTGGTTGGAGTCCCTGCCTTCTTGTGACTTAAGCAGAATGCCTCAAGCTCTTTTCTTCAGTTTTCTTGACACCCACCCTAGTCTACCTTGGTGTCATGAGGCTCCAACAAGACCACGCATGTGAAAGTGTTTTAAAACTGCCATGCAAGCCAACCTGGCTTGTTAAGCTAGTGATGGGACCTGGAACACCTGGCCTTTGCTGGGGCTGGGGCTGGGGCCAGGGCGAGGGGGGGGGCGGTTGGTGTTAGAACTAACTCAGTCATGGGCTAATAGCCAGGGTGCTGGCAATCTACAATTGCAGGGGGGCCTGCTGCCCAACTAAAGCCAGGCCCTTCTCGTGGAATATTCCAGAAGCCCCTGACCTGCTGGAAGGAGCTCAGTGAGGCTGTGACGTCCCTTTTCTGGACCTCATGGCCAGAAAGGAAATGGGCTGGATGTTTCTTCTAGAAATCCCGCCAATGCCATGGGCTTTGCAACAAATCCAGTCTTCATCTTTCCTTCCTTTCCTGTAAGCCTGAGGATTCCCTACAAGTAAGGTCTAGGAGACTCTGGACAGTCTGGAGGAATATAAACCGTAATGCCTCTTGAATCTCGGAATGTCCAAATGCACAAAGCCAGGCAGTGCTTGGGTTCCCTCATCTGTAACACGGAGACAGCATCGACCTCTCAGGGAAGCTGTGAAAATTCATCAAGAAAGGCCTCACCAGACAGACACGAGGCAAGGTTCCCACATGGCTCCCCAGTAACCGGGACCTCACTGCTACTCACCAGCCTCTTGGCACATGGCAGTCACTTTCCTGCCTCTGCAAAATGACAAAGCCTCCACGTGGAAGGCCTCTGGGGACAATCACACATGGCCAACATGGAAATGTTACCTCTGGGATGCCCTTTGGAATTCCCTTATGACAAGTAGCCCAATGGGAATCGGAGGCCTTGACGTGAACAGGGCTCGACCCAAATGTCACACAGTCCAGAAGATCGTGTCCCTGGACTAGAATCAAATGTGCCCTTTGCTATCTCTGGAGCCTCCACTGGCTTTTCTGACCAACAAGACTAACAACTGTGCAAGGGGGATGCCCTGGGAATGATGTGTAAGAGGATCCAGGAGCCCCAGCTGGGTTTTCCTGAGCCTTGTCCAGAGCAGGGGAGCAGGGCAGTTGAGAGGCTATAGCCAACACATGGCTGGGTGGGCTGGGAGGAAGGGAAGAATGTGCTGGATTGTTCCAACCTTCCAAGAGCTGTGGTAGCCAGCTGTGCGGTCTGGCCAGGGTGCCTCCTGCTCACTTCTCCGGGCCCTGCCCCTACTGATAGCTGGGGCCAAGGAGAGAAGAAGACTCTCGAGTCAACAAGAGACAGCAGAAACCTTACCTTTCATCTCTCACCCACTTGCTTTCTTGCTCGTGGGGGAAGATGGCCCAAGCATTTGTTCTTCCCTGAATGCTTACTGGGATCAATGTGCAAGCAGGCCCAGAGGGGAACCGTGTAATGGGAACATCGTCTTCCAAGTTCCAAGCTCTCCCCCGGGATTCCAGAAGGCCTGCTGTGGCTGGCTGCCCAGTGAGAGCCCTACACAGATTTCTGCAGTATTGTCAGGATTCTCACCATAGGTACCAACTTGCTCCTCATCGGGCGGACACATCCATCTCTGGGAAGGAACGGGCTGTAGTGGGAAGACCATTGCCTGGGAAGGAACGGGCTGTAGTGGGAAGAACACAGAACTTGGGGCAGGAATCCCAGGGCCTCGTGCACCTCGGCCACTAAGTCATTGGGAGTGAGTCCTCATCTATAAAGTGCGATGCGTAGCATCTGCTGCGCTCGCTCCATGGGCTCAAACGAAACAGAATGCAAAAGCACTTTGAACGAGGGAAGACAAGATTTATGCATGGAACACCCGCTCCGTGGCAGGTACTTCACCTGCGTCTCCCCTCCTTACTGATCACTTGACGTGTGTCATCTCTGCGGTCCCCTCGGTGGCCTGATAGGTGGCTGGCTGTTCTCCTCCCCATTTTAGGGATGAGGGACTGAGCCCTGGAGAGATTAAATAGTATGCTCCGGGTCTCGCGGGCAGGAAATGGGGAAGCTACAGCGTCCTGCAGCATCCACACCCTCCGGGAGCTGGTAAGAAATGCAGACTCTCAGGCACCACGGCAGATCTAGGAATCAGAGTCTGCGTTTGAACAAGATCCCCAGCTACCTGCTCTACACCATGTGGGTGTCTGTCAAGTATTCAGATGCAAGCCCAAAATAAGGTACTGCAAATAATCAATCATAGCATAATAACCTTTGGGGCAAACTCTCCCTGCAGGAAGGGTTTCTGAAAAACTTGGGTTCCTGTTTCTTGGAATCAAATCTTACTTTCCCTGGCAATTTATCAGGAAGTCAGAAGCCGCAGCCCTGACTGGGATGCTCCAGCAGCCCGGACAACAATTTCCAGCCCCACCCTGAGCCTGCGGCCGCTTCTCCTTCCTGGAAGTGAGGCAGGAAAAAAAAATGCTGCTTGGATGATTCTGGAACTTGCTTCCCCGAGGAGTTTCTAGCCGGGAAGGCAACCTTTGAAGCATTTTTCCTCCCCATTTCACACTGCCGGGCCCCCCACCGGGTGGTGATTGCCTGCTTGGCCCATCTTGCAGGAGCCCTGCTAAGTGACTTGATCTCAGCTCCCTGCATCGACTCGGAGAAGCAGGCCAGCTGCAATTGCCCGGGCCTCCTGAGCCCCTCTCATGGGAGCTTTCCAGCATTTAGTTCTGCCGCAGCCTCCCAGCCAAAATTAACGGACTCTCCCAGGGGCCCTCAAAGCTCTGCACCCACCCAAACACTCTGGCCCCCTGGCATTCAACAGCCAGCCAGTGGGGCGCAGAGCTTGACTCCCCTCCTCTCCCTCACTGTCCTCCAGGCCGTGGCTGGGCTGCTCCCAAGAAGAAGCCAGCCTAGACTGGGGTGACAAGCCCTGCCTCTGCAGCTTGGTGCAGGGCCTGCGCCGTACAGAGGGACTGCTGGAGCAGCATAGAGGCCAAGCCTCACCTAGGAGGCTGGGGACACCTGAGCCTCCTGCCCAGGGAGCGAGGCCAGGTAGGTTAATCCGGGGGGTGGGTTTGTGGTGGTGACCGTGTAGCCCAGTGATCCAGTGGCCAAGCATTGGAATTGGACACCAGGGTTCACGTGCAAGTGTTCAGCAGTTAACCTCTCGAGCTTCAGTTTCCCCATCTGTAAAATGGAAATAATAATGCTTAATAGTACCTGCCTCACCGAATGAGGATTTCATGAAATCATGAATGTTCGGGATTTAGCAGATGCTTGACAAATAGTAAGCACTTAATAAATTATGGCTGCCATTATTGTTCAGTGGGCTTGTCCCTGCTGCAGAACATGCATAAAAAAGAAACTCAAAAATAAAGAAACAGCTTATAAACAGGAGCCAATGAATATAGTTGTTCATTCAGAATGCCTACTGTGAGACCCTACTGCGCTCGGGGCATAGGATGTGGCCCTGCCTCGGGAGCTCACAGAGGGGAGCGGACTGGTGGTGGACATGCTTAGAATACAGGGTGAGAAGTGGTGCCCTGGGGGGGCATTTGACCTAGCCTGGTGACTGGGGAAGGGTTCTTGGGGGAAGGGGTTCCAGAACTGTCTTAGAAGATGAGGTAAGGAAGCCAGGAGGGACTGATGGAACAAGGGGGAGAAGGTAGAGCGTCACAGGAAGGAGATGGAGAGCACTCAGGCCCCGGAGGGTTAGAGCACTTGTCCCAGGGTGGGGTGGGGGCACAGGGCAGGGCCAGACCGTGAAGGACCTGGTATGCAGGCCGGGGAGTGAATTGAAAGGACTTCATCCAGAGCGCCTGGTGCACAGTAGGTACTTGATAAATATTACTGTCGCTGAAGAAAAGATAATGCTAAGCCTCTGAAGGATTTTAAGCTAGGGAGTTACATGGTAAGTTATCAATTCGGGAAGCTACCTCTGGGGGGCAGGGAGAGAGGCTGGCTGGGAGGAGACCCACGCCTAAGTCCAGGAAGGAGCTGACAGGGTGGGTGCAGGGGCCTGGGGAGCAGGGAGCGGAACCAGCACCAGAGAAAGGCGTGGTGGGGTGGGGGTGGGGGGTCAGACAGGGCGGCTCTAGAACACATTGTGGAGACACGGAAAAACAATAATCTGGGAGAGAAGAGAAAGCTAGTGGCTACCAGTCTGGGGGAGGAGAAGCGGGCAGGAGAGGGGTTTGTGTGTGTGTGTATGTGTGTGTGTGTGTGTTGGGGGGGTGGTAGTAGGCATGTGGGAAAGACAGATTTGCTCACCCAGAATGTCCAGAGGAGAAGGACCATTGAAGGGGATGAAAAATCAGGACAGAAACGATTCCCTTGTGTCTGTCCCTGCGGCGTCAGCTTCCAGGCCCCTCCTGATCATCCTTCATGCCTCGAGCACTTACCTTGGGCCAGGCTCTGTGCAGGGGCGGGGCAAGCAGAGAAGAAACATCTTGGCCCCTGTTCACCAGGCCCTCCCAGGGCAGGAATTGTTGACAGAGCAGTATCACCGTTCTCAGCTGTGCTGTAGAAGAGTCTCGGAGCTTGTGACTGCTCTCGACAGTGTTTGGGGCAAAGACGCTGCTGGAAGCTCCGTGTTTTGCTGATAAACATGGCAAGGCTTTCACTAGAACATTCCACCACTCTGGAAGAAAGCGCCCAAAGAGCAAATTCTGCTGGTTAAAACCCTCCCTGGGGTCCCCAAATGGTTAGACATGCAGGGACAAAGCATCAAGGTGAGGATGCAGAAGGTTATGATGGGCTTGAGGGTGGGAGCCACAGGCCATAAATGCTCTACACAGGTAGAAAGTAGCACACCCCAGATTTGAACCCAGGTTAATTCCAAAGTCAGAAGTGCCAGACCCTACCTAATCACCGGCGTTCACCACAGGTCTTTACAGAATTTTTTAAAGGGTTTCTACAGGTGCATATGACGATGCTTCTCCTCTGCATGCAAAGTCCTGCGTGGAAACGCTGTGAAGGCCCACACTCCTCCTCCCCGCCTCACTCTGGCTGGCGGCCCCTCTCGCTCCCCTGTGCCCCCTCTGCCCGTGTCCCTTCCCTCCGCTACGGAGGGGGGGCAGGGTGTGTGGGACACCCAGGACAGCCAAGCCATTGTTTTGAGATTCATTTATTTTAATAACAGTTAAATCTCGCTGCATTCCCATCCGCAAGCCATCGATGTTTCAGGACTATTGCTCATCCCAGGATGGCAGAGATGGCCCCCTCCGTGTTGGAGGGTGGCTTCCAGTTAAAAGTTCACCACAGAAAATTTGATGCCTAATAAATTGGAGCCTTCCCTGCTTTAAATCATTTTTAAACCATGATTGCTGCACAAAATGTAATTATTACAAACTGGTCATTTGTAACAGAGAAATCTCATTAAAACGATTCCATGCTGGAAAGGCAGGTGGGAGGGGGGCCGAGGGAAGGGGGTGGCGGAGGCAGGCGGAGGGGCCTGAAGGAGCCAGGAGGCTAAGGAAGGCTTGGAAAGGGCTGGGGGATGCTCTTAATCACAGATTGATTATTTCTGGTGATTGAGCACAGAATATAATCAACTCAACATTTCCAGACCAGAGCAGAAAGGGTGGGGACAGGCCGGATGACAAGGGGTGAGGGATCTTCCTGATCTCTATTCTGAGCCCAGCAGCTGGCTAAGGGGCGGGCTGCAGATGGGTCAGAGGGACACAGTGTGGCACCAAGCCTCCCCCATCAGACTTCTGGCTAACCCCTTCTGGCTACCACGGAGGGAGCTGCAGCGTTTGCTAGAGTTTTTGCTTCATCCATAGTAGAAAGGGACTGCAATCTTGTTGGAGCTGTGGCCAATGATCAGGGAAACAGGATGTGGGACCAAACTCAAAGGGTTCACATCTCAGCTCTGACCATTGGGAGCCAGGACGTGAGTGCATCGATTCACCCAAAGTCCCCGAGCCTCAGTTTCCCAGTTTCCCAGTGAAATGGGCATAGTCTTGCCCTCCCAGAACTGCAGGGCTGTGCTAAGGATCACCTAAGACAAGGTTAATTACTTTAGCTGGCATAGAACACACCCTGGAAAATCTGTCCCATCTAAATTTCCTGACAAAGACTGAGATGTGGAAAGAAGCTGCCAGAATGAAATTTCTTTCCTGGAAGAACGTTAAGAAACAAGACAGGCCCTTCTCTCCCAGGCAAGGTGTGGGGAGTCCTGGGTGGTCCTTCTCTGAGGCAGGGGCGGGGGTGGGGGAGGTGGAGTCTGGCCCTGCCCTGCCGGGAACCAGCACGTGAGGGGCTCTGGTGTGTTTATGGGGGTCGGGGGCTTCACTTCACCTGCTGCTGCCCCCTGGGATTGTTTACCCCTCCTCCACAGCCACTCCGGGAAGCTCCACTAGGTACAGTGGGTGGGTGGGTGGGGAGACACAGCTCCATCTCCGCTTGTCTGGGAGGCAGCCAAGGAAAGCTGCCAGGAAGAGGGGCAAGAAAATCCAGAGCAGCTTCCCTGTCTTTGCCCTCAGCTCCACGCCTGCTGAAGCAAGTGCCCTGAGCTCTTCCCCTTCGTTATCCCAGTGCCTCTGTCCCCAGCCCAGCTGCTGCGGTGGGGTTCAGTGCAGCCCAGCATACCCTCCCCCCCTTGTTTCCCAGACTTCAGCCCCTCACCTCCGGGCTCAGCTCAGCTCAGGCCTTGGGGATCTGAACCAGGAGCTCCTTACTCCCTCCTTGCTCCGAGGAACTCCGCTGGGGAGGAGTTCCAGGCTCCTGCATCGTGGCGGGAACTGGAAAGAATACGGGTGATGTCTCAGTCCACTCAGGCCGCTACAACAACATGCCACAGACATTCCTTACTCACCGTCCTGGAGGCTGAGAAGTCTAAGATTAAGAAGCCAGCAACTTTGCTTCTTGGCGAGGGCTCTTTCTCTGGCTTACAGAGAACCACCTTCTGTACATCGTGGACGTCGAGGCAGAGCTTGGGTCTCTCTTCCTCTTCCTCTTCTAATAAGGGCACTAATCTCATGATGGGGGCTCCACCCTCATGGCCTCATGTAAACTGAGTCGCCTCCCCTAGGCCCCACCTCCTAATACCTTCACATTGGGTATTAGGGCCTCCAGGTATAAATTTGGAGGGGGCACAAACATTCAGCCCATCACAGATGGTCTCAGTCCTAGCAGGGTCTTGGGGGCAGGTGACCCTCCATCCCAGGGGACAGTTGCCTTCACATCTCCAGGCCTCGACACAGACAGTCAATCCCCTTACAAGGCAGGACCCCCCCCCCCTCCAGTTCTCTGTAAGCCTACGGAACATGGGCAGGTAGCCCATAGGCATGCGTGTGAGGACAGGTGTGCGTACACCTGCGCTTGCCCTATATCCCCCAGAAGCCGTCCAAGGGCAGGACCACAATTTCTCCCTGTTCCTAACCCCCACTCTGCCTACACGTGGCAAGACCAACGCACGGGGACAAAGATCCTCCCTTGGAGCTGACCTTCCCCAGCACACTGGGTCTGAGCGCCGCTTCCAGCCACGTGGCCTTGAGTAGGTCTCTTAACCCCTCTAGGGCTCAGCTTCCCCTTCTGTAAATTGGAGATGATGATAACAGCTGTCCTGCTTATTCAGGGAGGACAAAGGATAGGCGACGTGACATTATTACGAGTGCCTTCATCATACACCTTATCACTGCATGGCCCAGGGTCATGGGGGAAGCAGAGGAGGAAGAGGCCGTCCTCCTGATGGGAGCTCCTCAGTCCTCCCTGAGGACTGGAGGAGGAGGCGTCCAGGCTATGCTTACCCCCAGGGTCTCTGCCTTGGGCATGCATTCTGCAGGCATGTCTCCGTGATTGGCCGGTCAGCCCAGACCCCTGTAGGCTGGACGGGTTCAGCCAAGAGCCTACATGCGGGGGCCGGAGCGCACTGAAGGGGCACCCGTGTGCCTGTTGGTGGGACTGTGGGTGGCTACGTGGGCAGACGCCTCCGTGGCTCCAAAATAGCTGTGCAGTGCAGCGGTGGCCAGGACCAACCAGTACGTGTGGTCCGGGGTAGGCTGCTGCCTGAGGGTTGCCAGGGAGACCATGGCTGCAGGGGCCCCCAGCCACTCGCCTCCCTGCCATGTAGACAGCAAGCTGGAGGCAGCAAGTCTAATGGAACAGGTGGCCCCCGCCATGGGCTTTGAGAAACCTCAGCAGCTCCCACACCCATCACTGGGGGAGGGGGCGGCCTCGGGATCAATTTTCCGATTACAAAACCATGTTCAAATGTCAATTCCTTCTCTCCTGCTCGTGGGCTTTCTCCCTCCCCACCTCATCAGTCTATCCCTGTCCCTCTCTCCTGTTCCTGGCTTGCATTTCATGTTAGCACGACGCTGATCTTAGAAGAATGAAATTTGGCAGCCACCGAGTGCCTAATATGACCTCATCCTGTCTGGTGTTTTTGGGGAAGGACGCCTCCTGAAAGGCGGGGAATGCATGGGGGTGGGGCGCACAGGGTGACAGGCCAGGAAACCACGCTGGGGTGCTTGTGGGCTCTCTAGATTTTAATGGGCCTCCTGCCCACGCAGGGGTTGGGAGGTCTGGGACTTTTCTCCTCAGTCAGACCCCCGGAGCCCAGCTTATTTCCATCTCTAAGGAAGACCAGGAGTTTGGGCCAACTCTGGCAGTTTCCAGAAAACTCTTCAAACTTCTTCTGTAGCAACAGCACATGGGTTCCCTTCCAGGTCTTCTGGTTAAGAACTGGGCTAGGGGGCTCTATTAAGGTCATCCCATCCAGCCCTGGTCTCCCCCACAGTGTCCGGGAAAATGGCTGCCCCCTCCAGGGCCACCAGCCCTCTCTCACTGCAATATAAGCCCCCATCTGGGGGTCTGGGCTCACCAGAGAGGGAGAGAGGCGCCTGGCATCTCCTTAAAATGAACACCCAGGCCTTCATAGGAAGAGGGACCCTTCCAGCTTCTCCCCATCTCTGCCCTTTACATGGGCATTTTCCCATTAACTTTGTTAATCAAGCAATGTTAGTTTTTGGTTGTTTATGTTTAACATGACCCATTGACTATTTCTCCAGGTAAGCTGACAATGGAGAACTATGACTCCTAGAAGTCACCAGCCCACAGGGAACAGTTCCTCTCATCAGCTCCTCAGGTCCTGACCTCTCAGCGGCCACCGTGCCCAGCCCCCCCACCATCTTCAGCACAGCCCTGGCCCCTCAGTTGGATTCTCCACCACACTAGCATCCGCAGCCCTTCCCCCTCCTGCTCTGGGTACCCGGTTGTTGGCCCGCACACCCTGCCCACTGGCCCCACTCCACCCCACCCTGGCCATCTGTCCATCTGTTGGGCTTGCTGACTTGTCTCTGCCTGTTTGATGTTCAAGCCGTCAGCTGTGACAATCATATCTGATCATTAATAATGCAATAATGGAACAGTGACTGGAGAGACACTTGGATAATCAGCTAGCGTAGGCTCATTAGTGGCACAGAACAATCACAGCGATGTAATAACAGATCCCAGGAAATTTCAATTAAACCTGGAACTTTGTTAGGGTTTCATTTTATTTTCAGCACGACGAAGGACAACGTAATTGCAATCAACTAAAGCCAATGCAAATCTCCAAAAGAGACCCCTTCCCCTGGGTATGCTAAGGAATTAAGTCTCATTCTTCCTTAGCTCCTGCCCGTCTTAATTCTGAGCCATTTAATGAACTCCTTCTCTGCCCTGAAGAATGTTCCAGCTTCGGTCCCTAGCTTCTCTTAACAACAGGATCATTCTGGCTTCTGGCCGTAGTGGGAAAGATGATGATGCTAGGATTTAGCATTCATTGAGTGCTCAACATATGCTGGGCGTCATGCTAAGCCCTTTACATGGATTATCTCATTTAAAACTCAGTACAGTGTATAGAGGTACTCGTTAATATGGTCACCATTTTACCTACGAGGTCACTGAGTCTCAAAGTTAAGAAAGACTCTCTGGGTAGCACATCTTACAAATATTAGTGGTGTGGCCAGATACCCAAGCCAGATCCACACGGGTCCAAAGCCCACGATTACTTGCTCATTCCTTCTCTCTCTCTCTCTCTCCCCTCTCTCTCTCTTCCTCCTTCTCTCTCTCTTCCTCCCTGTCTCTCTCCTTTCTCTCTTGCTGCATTAGGTATTGGGGAGCCTAGAAATTTCAGAAAAAGGGTGGGCAACCCAAGTACTGTACTGCGCAACCATCTCATGTGGGATCCTTGGCCTCCAGTCTAGGCTGGGGAAATTTTTAAAGAACGGTTTCTGTAGGGGCACCTGGGTGGCTCAGCGGTTAAGCGTCTGCCTTCGGCTCAGGTCACGATCCCAGGGTCCTGGGATCGAGCCCCGCATCGGGCCCCCTGCTCAGCCAGGAGCCTGCTTCTCCCTCTCCTGCTCCCCCTGCTTGTATTCCCTCTCTAGCTGTCTCTCTCTCTGTGTCAAATAAATAAAATCTTTAAAAAAAAAAAAAAAAAAAAAAAAGAACGGTTTCTGTAAATGCTGCCTACATCAAACCATCCAATCAGACTCTCTGGGCATGGCATCCAGGCATCTTTATTTTCCCAAGGCTCCTTCGGTCATTCTAAAGTCCACTGTGCTTAAAACCTCACCCAGTGCTTCTCCACCTGGCTGGTGGGGACACAGATCTGGGCCACTGGCCTAGCCCTGCACCCCATGGGTCTGAGAGGGAAAGGGAGTCAGAACAAGGTTCCTTCTGAGAAGGTGTGTGATGACTCCCCTTCTATGACTTCAACTCCGGCTTCCATTTCCTCCTCCCCGACAGGAAGGGTTGGACCGGGCGGTCCCTAAGATGCCTGCTAGCTCCGGCGGTCTGCAGAGGTTTCCTAGAACAGGCAACGCCGTATCTTAAGTTCATGAATTGCCATGGGCTTGTAGGGGAGATAATTCAGGGCCAGGAGTACCTTCCCAGAACCCCTTGTTTCTCTAAAGTCAAATCTCGTTATTTCATACTTGCCCTTAAATCGATTCACTTTTACTGAAATGTTTTTAAAAACGAAATTTTACCTCATTATTATATATGGGAAGCCATATCCCCTGCCACAGATCGAAGGTAACCATAAAAAGTTTACCATTTAATTAATCTATATCATCAGGGGTGTGCGGAACAGCCCGTCTAAGCTCCGTTCTGCAAGCATGATCCTGATGGTGAACCAGATCCAGGTGGACTGCAGACCCCCTCCTCTCACTCCTACAGGAAAGAACCCTGTGGGAGGGTCTAAGCCTTGAAGGGAAGCTGTCTTTTTGTCCTACTGTTTGGGTGTCTTGTCCTTCCAGTGGGACGCAGTTCTAAATCTGCAGCATGACCCTTCTCTGAACCTCAGTTTTGACACCTGCAAAATGGGTGTCATGAGACACAAGATACATCTCGTGGGCTTCATGGCAGTAGGAGCTTGCTTTCTCCTCTCCCAGCTCACAGGGGCAGGGGCAGAAGGGGCTAATGGAAAGAGAAGTCAGATGATTGTGTGGTGAGTGGAGGCACCTTTGAAAGGTCCTTGAACTTCAAAGTAGCAACCTCTCCAAACTCCCAGGAGACAACTTATCAGCCACAAAGCGCAACCCAGAGTTCTGGGAGTAGAGACCACTTCGACCCATCTGGGCCTCCTGTCTTCATCTGCAATACTTGTTACAGACTTGTTACTTACTAAGCCTCAGCTCAGCACTCACTGGAAGGACTATGACCCAGCCCTGCCGTTCCAGAGCTCCATTCCGGCCCTAGGGCAGATGCATGAACAAAGGTGCATGCGGCACTTCGCTAAGCGCTGCCTCAAGGGGGCTGATCGCAGGGAAGGAAAGGAGTCGCTCAGCACACCTCCACAAGCTCTTGCCTTGAACTCCTCCATCGGAACAGAGCCTACGCTTTCCCTGCATGGAATGCGAGTCTGTGGTCTTGTCTATTTGGGGTCCATTTATGAGTGGGAGCTTGCCTAGAGGTTAAGAGCACAGGCCTTGGGGCTGGCTCATTTTAGGATTTGTGTCACTCCAGGCAAAGTATTAACCTTTCTCAGCTTCAGGTTCCTTATCTGCAAAACAGGGACGCTATAAAGATTATGTGATATGATGTCTGTAAATTGCTCAGCAGACAGCATGACACAGCCCTCCAGAAACATTACTTGTAGTTATTATTGTACTTTCTGATAGAAATTCTAGTTTTGGCATGGGACAGCCCTGGATTCAAAGGCTGGGTCTACAGCTTGCTATCCATACGACTTTGAGCCTTGAGTTCTCATCCATAAAGAGAAGCAATTACAGTGGCTTCTCAGGCAAGGCTACAAACACAAGGTCCCTAATGCTGCCCAACTCCTTCCCCTGCCGGGCGCAGAGAGGACGCCACATGCCCAGCAAGCATGGGGCAAGTCTAGGCGAAAAGTTCAAGGTTCACCTGTATGCCCCCGATTCCCATCTACTCTGCCCTAACTCAGCCCAAAGTGGGCCTTCAGACGTGCTGTTGCTTTTTTGATGTTCACTTTCATCACCACCCTGAGCCCCATGTCACTGAAAGGACAGACCCACCCTCCACAGCCAGATCAAGGCTGGCCACCCAGTGTGGACAACACTGCCGTTGACCATGACGAGGGCCGTGTGCAGCCCATGGAGGAGGGGGCCGCTGCCCCAGGTCAGATCAAGGTGCAGAGCTGCAGGAAGGAGAGGGAAGGAGAAGGAAAGAGAAAAACATTCCCTCCTCTTCTTCTTCTCTCAATCCCCCATTCCCCACCCGCTCATTTAAACCCTCAGAAGCTTCTCGAAACACTTCAAGGGGACACTGTGGCTTCCTCGCCGAAGACAGGTGTTTGAATTCTGTTTCTGCCTTTGCCGGGTGAACTTGGACGTCCGTGCTCAGAGCTGGGGAGGGTAGAGCTCTCCTCCAACCGTCACCGTGAGCAGTAAATGAGAAATTTTCAGAGATGCAGCTCCTCTTCTTTCCCCCCTTTCTCCTCCTTTGAACCCATAGCTTTTTAGAAGCTACAAGATCTTTACTTCCTCTTCCTTCCCACCTCTGAGCCCCTTTCTGTCTCCCAGGCCAGGACACCCTCACTGCCACCCACCTGGTGATACAGAAGCCATATTTTCAGGGGTCATGAACTCCTGGAACATTGGGACACTGACGGTGTTATTAATCGTTCATCCTCTGGGTGCAGCCCACGGTAGACTGAAAGGCCCCTTTCCCAACAACTGGAGAAGATCCCTGCCCCACCAACACTTAGACCAGAGTGCATGAACAAAGACATGATACCTCAGAAGGGCACATGGCACTGCCCAGTGCTCCTGAGCCAGGAGATGCCCTCTCCGGACCCCATGGAGCCCCCATCCCTCTCGCCTGGCATTTCTGGCCAGAAGCCACCAGCCCGCGATCTACTCTGCGGCATCCCACACTCCATGCAAACAAGAGCCAGTGTGCAGTAAAAACCCTCCAGCAATTACCTGTAGAAACAGGGTGGAGAGTGTTGGGGACAGGAAGAGGAATTTATTTATTTGTTCTCTGTGCTTAGAGTTCATTTTTAAATTGTCCTTCTGTAGATAAAGGCATCTCTCCAGCAGCTCAGCCCAGATCACGGCAGCTAATCTGCATCCGGCAGATCAAAATAGCCTCCAAACCAGATGGAGACCCAGAGTACACCAGGAAAGCAGAACCGGTTCTAGTGCTGAACGTGGGGATTTAAATAGAGTCACGTGAAGCCTTTTTGGGATTTTTCTGGGACAAGAGAGGGTAAGGAGGGGAGACTGGGATTGCCAAGACTGGGAAGATGCAGGGAGGAGGGGGCAGAAGTTAAAGAAGGAAAGCAAGAATTCACACTGGCACTTGCCCCATAATTTTCTTCCCACCTTTGAGTGGGAGCAACCTTCCAGGAGGTCAGGGTATTCATGTGTCTGCAGTGCTCAGAGGGGAGCAAAGGAGGTGGGGGCTTTGCGTGTTTCCCAGACACAACAGGGTGCTGGAGAAGGCATGGCTCTGGGGCCAGACCTGCTTATGTTCTGCCCATGTAAACTTTGGATGAACTAAACTGCTCCCTCGAGCCTCAGCTTCCTGGTCTGTAAATTGGGATTATGATGTTTATCTTTTAGGATTTTGACAAGGCTTAAGACAAGGAATAAGTATCTATGTCTTCCCCAAATTCGTATGTTGACATCCTAACTCCCAAGATGATGACATTAGGAGGTGGGCCTTTGGGAGGCCTTTAGGTCATGAGGGTGGAGCCCTCAGGGATAGGAGTAGTGTTTTTATAAAAGAGACCCCGGAGAGCTCTCTAGCCCCTTCCACCACATGAGGACACATTGAGAAGGCTTCCTGGCGTCCATGAACTAGGAAGTGGGCTCTCACGAGACACCGAATCTACCGGCACCTTGATTTTGGATTTCCCAGCTTCCAGAACTGTGAGAAATAACTGTTTATTGTTGAAGCCACCTGATCTAATCCAGGATTGCAATCCCGGAATCTGCCTCAGGGATGGGTGTGTAGGGGGACAAGATAGAACTCTGCCCGGTAGAAGAGGAGAGGTTCCATTTGGGTCCTCACGGTCTTGACCCAAACTTCAGTCTCTTCTTGGATCCAGCCTCCCACATCCTGGGGGCTCTGGTGTGCTTTCAGGCTGACAAATGGATGCTTACTTCCAGATTCAGGGTCCACTAGAGGGAAGGGGCCATGTCTGTTCACTGTATCCCCAGGGCCAAGTACAGTGCCTGGGACATAGTGGACACTCAGTAAACACGGGCTGATGGAATGATGGAGTGAGTGAGTGATTCCGGAACAGGAGGAGAGCAGACTCTGACCAGAACCAATGACAAAACTTTGGAACAAGGCAAATGACTCTTTCAGGGCATTGTAGGAACTTCCCCAAATGCTCCCATCTGGCAGCTGCCCCAGCCCAGCCCCAGCCCGCGGTCTGTCTGACTCCCTGGCTTGGGGTCACTCAGAAATGAACACAGCCAACCTGCCCTGTCTCGGGCTGTCTCCTCTGTGTTAATATAATCATCTGGTCTGGGGGGTCTGTGTTCCTACTGGAATGGGAACTCTTTGGGGGCAGGGAGAGTCTTGGGAAGCTCTAATCTTGGGTGCTGGGCACAAGGCCTGGCAGGTATTTGGTGGGAGGGCCGGCAGGAGAATGGCAGGGAGTGGGGGGGGGGGGCAGGTGCTGCACCAGGTGGGACAGGGTTCCGGCCGGTCCTGGGAGGGACTTGAAGCCCGGCTCCCACGGCAGCCACAGCGCAGCCCATCTCGGGCTTGCCCTTCCAGCCTGCTCTATCTGCATCCAGCATCCGACCCCATGGCTCGCTGTGCTCCCCACAGCAGCCTGCCCTCGCGCCCGGCCTGGCCTCCCACTCACATGTTCATCCGTGACCAGTCCCCGGGGGCTGCCAGGACTTAATCAACTGCCGAGCTGCTAAGGCTGCCTTTGTTCCCAGCAGTTCAGGGAGGAAATCGATACCGTTAATGGAGAAAATCTGGGTTGTGATGTGGAGACTGGGGATGGGCCCTGTGGCCCTGAGAGTGGCCCACCTGCTGGGGATGGAGGGACTGAGCCCCGCGGGGAAGCAGAGAGAGCAGTCAGGCCCGAGGGCTCCGGGACTGGGTTGGGAGAGCAGAGTGACCGCCTGAGAAGGCACAGAAATGCTAGAAGGGGAAGCTGGAGTCCCAGCAAGCGAGCAGCACAGGTCCAGGTGTGCTGGGGAAGGGAGGGGGCAGAAGGCAGGAAGATGGGCGGACTGGGAGCTGCAGGGAGGACGTTGGCCTTCAACAGCCCGGGGACAGGAGCGTCAGGATGCCAGCCAGCCCAGTGAGCAGGGTGGCGTGGCTTACACGGATTCCTCCGTGCTGAGGAGCGAGGAAGCCGGGGAGGAGTCTGAAACTGGAATGGTAGCAGCCGGCGTGATGAGATCCACTGGGGAAGAAGAACCTGAGCACCACCATGCTGGGCCCCAAGAGCGGGGAGGACACACGGGGAACCACCACGCGGTGCTGTCTCGCTCACCCCACCCGTGCCTGCTCGCCCGTCCCCAGGCCCGCTGCCACATGCTGTCACTGTCAAAGGCCCCCACCCACGTGAAAGGCCCGGGGCACGGACTTGGTCAATGTCTGCATCAGCACCAACTGGCTCTGTTTCGCCAGGCACCATGCTCCTGGGTCCTGCTCCCTCCACCCTGGCGCTCAGCACAGGGATGATGGTGACATGGCCTGCAAATAGCTCTGTGTTTCCACTTTACACCTAGCGGCCGCCTGTCGTCTAAGGCAGCCTCCTTCCCACCTGGCCATCTGGCGGGGCACTCGCAGCTCTGGGCTCCCAGGAGGCCACTCAGCACTCCAGCCTCCCTGTGGGCTCGGGGCTGCTCAGCCCGCACTGGTCTTCTGCTTCCCCGGTCAGACCCAGAGCGCACGTCAGGGTGGGAGCCCGTCATTGCTGCATGGACACAAGGGGCCCGCACCGGAGGCCTGCCCTGCACCTGCTCTGGGCCCTAACTTCATGCAAGTCCCTGCTCCTCCCAGATCCTGGGCTTCCTCACTTAGAAGGTAGAGGGTGGTAACACTTGCCCTGCCACCTCACAGGACCCCGTGGAGCCCCTGAGTGGGGGAAACAGGTGTGCAAATACCGTAGCAAGTGCGGGACATAGGCAGTTATAAAGGCCACGGGTACACACACACTTCCTATGACTCCTTCTCCAATCACACTTTACGGGAGCTCTTCCCCAGCGGCCAGAACGACCCTGAACTCTGTGAGGGGCACCATCTGACCCTGCAGGTGTTTCAGGGTCAGAGGAAGCTAGAGGACGAAACATCGCAAACATACACAGAAATGCACGAACTTGCTCTGTGCCTCCGCCACCCCCCCCCACCCCCCCGCCCACACCGTCTCTAAGGATGGAGTTTCACGGTCCCAACTCAGAAAAACAGATGCTCTTCCCAACGATCCCCAGGATTGCAGACACCCGAGGCCTTGGTTGGAGGTTGGGGGCCTAGCCAAGGGGGTGGGAGATGTGCTCGGTGTCCCTGGCCCGGGAAGTGCAGGGAGGCAGCAGGTTGCAAGAACAGGGCTCCTGTGCTAGACAGAGAACAGGGTCCTTCAGCCCCTCGCCGGCCCTCAGACTATAGGGCTGGCGCCCCCCCACCCCCCACCAATCTCCGCCAAGAGCACCCAGGTGGAGCCCCACCTGGCGCTTTGCAGACTGGCCAGCTCTCACACCTGGGAGGGGCATGAGAGCTCAGTGTCCCCCCACACCCTAAGAGCAGCCCCAGAGAACAAGTCTGGGTGTGTGGACCATCTCCATCCTGCATTGTTTCCTCCCATTCCAGTGCCGCTGGGCCTGGCTAACGGCAAGAACCACTGCCTCCCTGTGGGGGGAGGGGAGGAGGCAGGTGTTCTGAGGCCTGGAGCCAGTGAGCTGTTCTCAGAGGGGGCAGGGCAGGGGTCTGATGTTGTTGTCGGGGAAAGACGCCAGCCGAGGGGGTTCATGCCAATGGGACTTACTGGAGGCAAGTCTCGGCAGGGCTTTTTGCTCAGCAGTCTAGAAAAGCGGCCTCAGCCTTGTCCCCAGCTCTGACCCAGGAAAAACCTCCCCTGGGCTTCCTAGCCAAGGCCTGCCACCCCCCTGGGGACCTGGGTCCGGGGCCAAGCAATGGTCAGGGAGGAGCACATTCTTACGGCACGCTCACATCCGACGTCCCCTCAGTGGCCAAGGCCGCCTCCATGGCCTCTACCCAGCCTCGTCCCTGGGCTTCTGAGCTCCATGACCATGGCCACAGCCACAGAATCTGCTCTGCCTCTCAGCAGTGAGAGGGCAGAAAGGTTTCTGAAGATGCTCGTTTTCCCATTTTTAACCACAGGAATCAGGATGGGCCCATGGCACAAGTGGGCATGTTAACCCTGGAATCAGAGCCACATGAGAGCTGGAAGGATCTTTAGAGTCATTCATTGCACATCCCTGATTTCATGGACCAGAGGGGCGCACACGCCCAAGAGTGCGTAGCTGGTAGGGACAGAGCCCATCCCGGAGGAAGTCCAACCTGTCCCCAGCCTCCTTCCCACTTGAGGCCCCTCTTCCTGCCTGTCCCTCGGGGTCCTGGGATGGGATCTCAAGGGCTGAGTGGTCCGCAATGCTTCTTGGAAACGTGCCTCTCAAAGGAGGAGCCCCGTGGGGACAGGTGACAGTGGCAGGATCAGAGAGGAGCCAGCTGGAACTACCACCGCTCTGGCCCAGCTGCCCAGGCAATTCTCCCCTGAGCTGTGATGTCACAGAGGAAGCACCGGCCGTGAGTTGGGAGACCGAATCTGCTACGTGGAGCTGCGAGTAATGGAATCTCTCCAAACCTCCGTGCTCATCTGGAAAATGGGCGTGCTCTATCTCCTTCTCAGATTCATCGAGAGGATAAAAAAGCACCCACATTTAGAGTGTGCAGCCAAGTGTGTGGTTCATAATAGGCACCCAACCATTGCTGGCCATTCCTCTTTGCACCCCCCTTTCCCTCTGTGGATTTGAACTGTGAAAGGGAGAAGTGAATTAAAATGATTTCTATTGTATCTATGACTGCCATCTCCAACCCGCGAGTCATTTTTAAAAATTCCCAGTGACTCACTGGAGCCACACACACGTTCTGCAGAACAGCCCTTTGCCATACGCACACACAAAGCCACACCGGGCTCTCTGACTCTGTCACAAAACGGAATTTCAATCCTGGGTTACACGTGCCCTGTGAATATAGCATTCATGGGTTTTCAGGAACAGTTCTGATTGGTGCCTGTTCGTCATCCCAACTGTGACGTTTTTAGAAGGAAAGTGTTGCCAGGACAACAGGTATAAACCTAGAAGGGCCTTGGGAATCCTAGGAATACTCATCTGGGCCTCAAGCCTCGGGGTCAGGAAGCCTAGGCCACGCCCCTGCCTGGGATGCGCACGACTCTGGGTCTCTGCTCTAAAAAGTGACCCGACCTTCACAACTCCCTGCTGCCCTATCATCAGCCACTTACTTCTCTGCCTCTCCCACTCACCCTGAGCACCATGGGCATCCTGTCCCTGACACTGCCTGGCATATAGTATGTGCTCAATAAATACGGATGGCAAGGAAGAATGGATGAAGGCCTTGGCGAGGAGAGGGAAACCAGGCAGAGAGGAGGGGGTTAATGCAGCTGCTGCTGGAAGCTGGGAGAAGTCAGCTTAGCAGGAAAGAAGAGAGCTATTGTTTCCTACCAGGCAAGCCAGAGCAGGCTTCTTTTGTGCTTTCCCCTCCATCCCCGACGCACACATCTCTGAGCATGGCACCTGGTGGTTGGGCAGTGAGCTGACATCTTTGTGCCCACAGGTGACAGGCCTAGAGGGCAGCCAGTGCTTTGTTGAAAGGCTCTCAGAGTTGGAAAGTCTCTGTGCCCAGAAGAGGGACAGAAATTCAGAACCCCGAGGGGATTGCGCCCTCCCTCTCCAGACAGGGCCCGCCCCAGCCGCAGCATCCAGAGTGGGTCCCCCGTGTACCCTAGTGGGCTGCCCAGGTGCTGTCACTTGTCACTTGACAATGGAGAAGGATGTTTCTCTATTTTCCAGCTCAGATGAGCTTTCGAAGATGCTCTCTGGCTGGGATATAAATCCATTGAGAAAGCCCTGGAGGGAGACCCTTGCAAAGCCCTAAATTGGACACTAAAAACAGATAAAAGCCAATGGTTTAAAGGCTTTGTGTGAGCTCCATTTGGGGGAAGGAATGAAAACAGGGATTTTGTTTGTCCTCTCTCACCAACACACTTCAGGCGGGTGTGGCCTGAGATTTTTTAAATCCTTTGTGTCCCTGTTGCGTGGATCCGAGTGGCCAATGAGCCAACGCTGGAGCGGGGTCCCGGAGCTAAGACAGCCTCAAGGGCCTGTTCCCCTGACCTCTCCACCACCGCTGCCCGCACCCCGGTTGGGATCGCCAAGTACAGGGCTCAGCACTTGAATGACTGAATGCACCGACCCCAGCAGCTGCCCAGGGTTGAGCCGGGTCCAGGAATGCAGCATTTCCCTCGGGCGAGCCGGTCAAGTCCGCACCTGCCACCTGGGCAACCTCAGGCCCTCGCTTCCCGAGGCCCAGTCAGAGGACAGGCATGTCCAGTAAGAAAGTGTTGCAGCCTGTCTGGACATCACCTGCTCGCACACTTCCGGCTTTCTCGGCTGCTACGCTGCAGCCAGCAGACCCGGAACGCAGCAAGGTGGAAAGGCCAAGATGAAAATTCCGAGTGGGTTTTGGCCCACCACACAGCGCGCAGTGCAGGCTGGAGTGACCGGGGCACATGTCATCCTGCAGCCCTTCTTTAGGGTAAATCATGAAAAGTGCGGCTCTTCTGGTCAAAAGGATGGGCCATCACTTCTGCAAAATATTGCGAGGGAGGGAAGAGGATCAGTGCTGATCTTATTCTAACTCAGTGGTTCTCAACCCTCATATTAGAACGCTTCCCAGGATGCATTTTAAAAATCCCAACATCGGGGCCACACCCCAGACCCACGAAATCACAAGTTCCAGGGTAAGACAGAGGCGTCAACAGTTTCAAAGCTTCCAGATGATTTCAACACACGGCCAAAGCGGGCAACCACTGTTCTAATCGGCTAGACCTGTTAATGACCGGGTAGAGGCTGGGGTCAGTGGTTTCTGTATTTCTCAAGACTCTTGTCACTCCTGTCTTCATCCCCATCATTTAATTCAGACCTGAAGTGGAGGGAGAGGGGCTGGAGGGATGCCCAGTGATGAAGGTTAAGAATGTCACTGTTTCTTTCCCCCAGACACGGTGAACCTGACCTCAGTACAGTCTGCATTGGGATTTGCAGACTATGGAAACAGGCCGCTGGGTCTGGGATTCTGCTGGACATGGGAGGGATGTTGGAAGTCATATAGGTCAACCATCCCTCTAGTTTTATAGGTGAAGACACCAAGGAGAGTGGGGATGTGGCCTACTAGGGTCACTGAGCACTTGTCCGAGTCCTGCACTCTATCCTTTACACGATAACACCTATCTTGGGGCTTCCAGCTCTGCACTGAATGGTGGGGGCCTGGGACAGCAAAGCCTTTTGGCCTCTGGTAACCTCTCTGTGAATACATTCCCCAAGACAGAGAGGAAAAGAGGAGTTGTCATAGCACCAAGTTTAACAGACGTGTTCTTGAAACTTGGCCCCGCCATTTAGAGGCTCTGTGACTTTGAAGCCACTCTTAGCCTCTCTGAGCTTCTGTTCTACTCATCTATAAGAAAAGGAAACTATAATGATCGCACAGAGCTGTTCGGTAAGCATTATGTGGGATAATGTGTCTAAAGTATCTGAGCTACATGAAGAGTTTAGCAAAAGCTACTTTCCACGCTTCCCTTCCCTCCTCCTGGCCCTTTCCTAGAACCAAGATGATGCTTCCTGCAGGCAGGATCGCTGCTCTCAGCCCCTGGAAGGGTGCTGACCTGGGCTGGTGTGGGATGTGTGTCCCCAAACACCCATAGAAAGCAAGCTTAAGGACCCTGCTCTTTCACCAAGAGAATCCCTTGCATTATACAGAAAGGGTAGGTCGGCTTCCTTTAAGCTTCATAGGGATGTTCCTAGCAGGTCAAGCCTCTGAGCAGAAGGTTCAGAGTTTCTGGCTGGCCCCTCCAGCCCCAGGTGTGGCATCCTTTGCAGCCATTGACCTAACTGCCCTGGAATTAAATGAAATAATTAACTGATTTATCAACAAATACCAATGGAATGCCTGCTGTGGGCCAAGGATAAAGGAGCTTCACCTGGAGCTTCCAGGTGAAGACAGATGCTAGACAAGCAATTTCAGTTTGGGGAGTATGTGCTATGATGGGGGAAAGAGATGGAGCTTTGGGAACACTAATGAGGAAAACTTACCCAGGCTCAGAAGCCAGGAAAACTTCCTGGAGGAGGTGACCACTATGCTAAGAACTAAAGGATAAGTAGGAATTATCTATGAGAACTTCCAGGGGGCTGAATCATGTTCTAGGAAAAGGGAAGAACAAACATAAGGGGTGAAGACTGTAGGTTCTAGAGAGAACCCTAGGCCGTGGAAGATCTGGTGGATTGTTGAGGGACACGCACACAAGAGCCAGCTAACCACAGACCTTTCCGTGCAGTGATCCTCAAGTCTGAGCATGTGTCAGTCACCAAGGAAGCTGGTTAAGCACAGATTGCTGCCCGGGCCCCCAAGAGATTCAGTAGGTCTGGGGAGGGGCTTGCAAATTTGCATTTCTCCCAAGCTCCCAGGTGACACTGAGTGGCTGGGCCATGTGAGGTCGTGAGAGGGCTTGAAGAGGAAGGAGAACCATGAAGTATCTTCAGCTGAAGAAGTAGTCAGATCCCACCTGGCGGCAGTGCTAAGACCGATTGCTGTGGGGCGAGTGGGCACCTGCGGGCAGGGGGCCTCAGCATCCCCTGTTGCTCCCCACTGCGACTGGGAGTAGACTCTCCACTCGGAACGGCTTCTGCTCGAACTAGATCAGGAGCACTCCGTAAGCAGACAACTTTCCATAGGCCCCTTGCATTTGGGCAGGCCTTACGATTAACTGGCTTTATTCTGACCATCTTTTCGAGAATATTTGTATAGTGAGCAGCTTTGGAAGACGGAGACAGTGTGTCTCTGGAGCAAAGGAAAAGCTAGCTTTTAGCGTCCAGTATAAAAAAGATAATGTCTCCTTCTGGCGCAAAGTTCGGGTCGGCTTCCATCCCATCATAAAAGGTTCAGGTTCTCTGAGCTCAGAATTCCTTCTGGGAGAGCAGACCACTGCACGGGCAGGTGTCACCTGGCCCTCTTCTGGTCACCCCGTAGGAACTGGGGAGCCGTGCATGCTGACCCTCTGGCTACTGCCGTCGCTCTGAGTAACGGCCTTTGGTCCCTCACCCGAAGTCTCGTGTCTTCTGCCGGCATCCAGGAAGCTGTGGTGGGCTAACTGGTCAGCTGGTGAGTGTAGTAAAATCCGAGACCCGTCCAGCTCTCAACACCACCCCCCCATCCCATGGCTCCCCTCTGCCTCCCCCAGTGGCCTCTCCTGGCAGCCTCCCCCACCCCCACACGCCCACATAAAACTGCACCAGCCCCGCCTCCAATTCAGATTCTGCAATATCCACATGTCAGAGACTCCTCTCCAGGACATTGTAGCCGTGGTTTCTGCATGGACCCTCCATGTTTGTCTGCAAGTGGGTTTTCTCTGAAGACTTCCATCCTCCAGGAATCCAGCGCTTGGGGGCAGCAATGGTATTTTCGTTTCTTTCTTTCTTTTTCTTTTTTTAAGATTTGATTTATTTATTTGAGAGAGAGAGGCAGAGAGAGCACGAGCAGGTGGGAGGGGCAGAGGGAGAGGGAGAAGCAGGTTCCCCGCTGAGCAGAGAGCCCGACACTGGGCTCCATCCCAGGACCCACGAGATTACGACCTGAGCCGAAGACAGACGCTTAACCGACTGAGCCACCCCGGCGCCCCAGCAACGGCATTTTCATAGTCCCACATGTGCTTGGCTTGTACAGATCCTTAGGTACTTGTGCATCCATCACTGTATTTGACTTTTCCACTGTGCGATGGGGTGGGGGGGCGCTGATTCAGTCCCCATTCTACGGTTAGGGAAGCAGATGCCCAGACATTGAGACGCATCATTAGCAGGGGCAGGACCAGCTCCAAATCCCCTGATCTTTTCCACAACCCCACAGTTGTTGCTGTTTTCATGTTTTCATGTCAACCTGAGCCAAGCACGATTAGGTAGGTAAGGTCTGATGGCAGTTAAAAAAAAAAAATTCTACAAAGCCAAAGAGAAATGGTTCAGGAATTACATTAGCATTAATAATCGAGAGCTGACTGCCTGTACATTTAAACATTTCCAGACTTAGCTTTTACCCAAGGCTGGGAACAAAGCATGGGCCCCATCACATGCCCTTACACAAGGATGTGGTTGTAGGTGGGGGGGGGGTCCTTTTTAACAGTCCAGGAGAGGGGCTGTGCTTCCCAGGTAGCGGTGGGGTTTCAGGAGGCAGGCTGCAGGCTCGCTGCAGGCAGCAAATCTTGTTTTTGAACTGTAGATTGCCCCGTGTGATTGGAAAGTCAGAAGTGTAGCCAGGCCCCCTGCAGACCTATTTATGTAGAACTGGTCTCCTCGTTGAGGCTGAATAAACATCAGAGACTGCCCAGCCTATTGTCAAAGCAGGTGCCAACTTCAAACCAAAGCTGAACATTTGGGGAGCGCTGGAGCCCTGAAAGGCCCCCACCCCTGCCCTGGGTGTGCTCAGGATTTCCTTCTCCGGCTTCCCGTCTGCAACCAGCCACATGAAACTTTTAGCACCTGCCTCCTCCTCGGCTCCTGTTAAGTTCAGTCCCTTTTTTTCCTCCACCACTTCCGTTTCATCTCTAAATGATCTAATATTAATGTTCTCGTCATTACAGTGTTCAGAAGAAAAGAACAGGTTTTGTCCACAGAGAGAGGGAGTTGAGAAATTAATATAATATTTGTTCAGGATTGATTTCAAGCTGTAATCCCTGCTGCCAGAGAGACCCATCTGTTTAAAACTATCAGACACTAATTACCCAGAGCTCAAACACAATAGCAGGATTGAGGAGCGATGTCCTGATACTCCCACACACACTTGCAATTTAGCATTGTTATTTATTAAGAGGAAAAAAAAATCTCTTCGTGAAGACGGATCCCCCATCCACTTGACTGGCAGAGGTTCCCAGAGGACCGAGCGCAGTAGGGAAGAAGCCCGCAGAATTTCTTGATCAAAGACTGCCAGGAATTGCATTCATCTGGCTATAAAGGCCAAATCCACTCCAAACTCTTGTCCTCTTGCCTCTCCAACCCAGTCGGACACCCCACAGAACCAAGTCTTTGGTGAGAGTTAATGAAGATACCATCACCCTCCAGGTAAACCAGGGTTGAAACCGCTGATTCATCTTTGAGTGCATTCTTTCTTTCATCCTCCTGAATAATCAGGTGCCAAGTCCCACAAAGTCTGCTTCTACCACTTCCCTCACATCTGACCCTGCTCCTTCATTTTCAAGGCTAACACCCAAGTTCTTGGACAGTATTCCAAGTCATAGGTGTCCAACTCCTGTCTCTATCTCCTTCCAGTTGATCTATGTTAAGCTCCATTGTTACCTGAGTGGGAGAACAGTGAGGGGGAGGGGGAGGAGGGAGAGAAGGCGGGGGAGGATGGAGAGGAGAAGTGAGAAGATGGAGAGGAAGAGAAGGAGGACAGGGAAGGATGGGGAAGAGAAGGGGGAGAAGGGGGTAGAGGAGGAAGAGGACCAAGAGGAGGAGGATGGAGAGGAGGAGGAGGGGGTAGACAGAGAGGAAGCAAAGGAGGATAGGGAGGAGGAGGTGAAGAATGGAGAGGAAGAGGGGGAGAAGGAAGAAGAGCAGGGAGAGGACAAAGAGGAGAAGGAAGATAGGGAAGAGGAGGGGAGAAAGGGTGGGAAGGAGGGAGAGGGAGGAGGGGGAGGAGGAGGGAGAGGATGGGGAGGAGGAGAGGGGAAGGGGGAGAAGGGCAGAGGAGGAGGAAGAGGAGGAGAGAAGCAGAAAATTGGCAGTAACATAGCTAATTAAGTCATTCACCTGTTCAAAAACCCTCAGTGGCCCCCCTGGGCCACCAAATAATTGGATATTTAACACCCTCCAAGCTCTGGCCTCAAGGCATTTCTAGCTTTCCTTCTTCCTACTCTTTTCATTCTGTGAATATATAATATGAAGTGGACCGTTCTAGTCCCCAGATTCACTGTGGATGTTCCTGTGTTCCCCCCTTTGTTAAATTCATTCTTACTCTATGGAAGGCCCGACCCTGCTCCCTATGCCCCCTCCTTCTCCAAGCCCTCCTTATCCCACAGCCAGACCTCTCTCCCTTCTCCTCTTCGTCACTGTAGGATTTTATTTGGGTCGTGCTTTACCATACCTATAATTTGCCTAATATCCGTGTGCATATCCCTGTTATACTGGTCCTAGTAGACTGGACCCTTCTTGAATTGCTGATCAGTATTCACGGAACTCCTGTTCTGTTCCAGACCCTGAGCAAAGTGCTGGGAAATAGCCATAAATGGAAGAGTTTCAGTTCTTTTATGAAGAGTACAGTGTGGGAAGATAGGCAGTAAATCACCCACGGATGTCACACACCACCACGAGGAGGAGCTCTGGGTCCTAACCAGGGGATGTACTAGCTGGGGTTGGGGGGTGTCTCCACGAAGAGGCAATGTTTAAGGTAAGGATTATCGAGGCAAAGAGAGGAGAAGAACCTTTTTGTTTCTATTTTTTATCTGGAAGAAACAAGTTGTATCCAGGCTTTTCTGAGATCACACACAGGGTCCAGAAAGCTCCCGCTGGAAGCAGCATAGAGCACTGGAAACCTAGTGGGGAGGCTAACATAAGAGCTCGGATGTGGGGTAATAATGACCTAACCTCGGCTGGGGAGGAGGGGTCAAGTGTAAGAGATACTGAGGAAGGAGAATCACCAGAACCTCATTTCCAACTTGCTATTGGTGGAAGAAGAGGAAAAAGTCCAGGTTTCTGGATTTGCGGTGGATAGCAGTGCCCCCATCCAGGAGAGGATGTGTCAATATGCGAAAGCCCACTGCAAGTAGGTCAGAAAAGGAGTGCCATTTTGGATATACTGAGTCTGAGATTCTGCAGATGTTAGGAAACTTTTAGCACTTTCATAGGATCTGCCATGGGATTATGTGAAACCACTTTATTGAAATATAATTGACATATAATAAACCGCACATATTCAAAATGGAGTTTGGTAAGTTTTGACCCAGACCTACACCCACGAAACCATCACCACAATCAAATAGTCAACATACCCATCACTCTAAAAGTTTCCTCCTGCCCACTGTAATGCCTCCTTCCTATCCCTCCCCACCTCTCCTCCCAGGCAACCACCGATCTGTTTTCTGCCACTATAGATTAATTTGTTTTTTTCCAAGATTTTATTTATTTATTTGTCAGATAAGAGAGAGAGAGAACAAGCAGGGGGTGCAGCAGGCAGAGGGAGAAGCAGGCACCCAGCTGAGCAAGGAGCCCGATGCAGGACTTGATCCCAGGACCCTGGGATCATGACCTGAGCCGAAGGCAGCTACTTAACGGACTGAGCCACCCAGGCATCCCTAGTTTGTGTTTTCTGGAGTTTTACGTAAATGAGAGCTTATAATACATACTCTTTCTTTGTGTGGCTTCTTTCATTCAGCATGATTATTTTGAGACTCTCCATGTTGTTCCATGTTTCATTAATTCATCCTTTTTTTTATCAATGAGTAATATTCCATCGATTGGATATACCGCAATTTGTTTATTCACTTACTGATGGGCATTTGGATTGTTTCCAGTTTGGAACTATTACAAAGCGAGCTGCCGTAAACATTCGTATACAAATCTTTCACCTGATTAAAAAACTATGCATTTCCCCTTCTCTTGAGTAAATGCTCATGCGCATGGCTGTAATCCCACAGTGGGATTCTGGCAAACCGCCCCCCCCCCCCCCCCCCCCCCCCAGTTCATGCAGGCTCCTCGGACAAAGGGCAGCGTCTCCCCTAAGACTGCCCTCGCATCAGATGCCAGTCACAAGTTTGGGGATCCCCAGGCCCCCTGTACTTCTGACCAATTGGCCGCAAACCCAGACATTCTTACAACTTCCTCAGCTTTGATCATTCACCAGACGACCTCACAGAACTCTAGAAAGCATAATACTTACAGTTTATGATAAAGGATGCAAAGCAGGGCCAGCCAAATGAAGAGACATACGGGAGGGGAGAGGGTCTGGGAGGGTCCCGAATGCAGAGCTTTCAGCCCCTTCCTTTCTGGAATCCAGATACATTGTCCTCCTAGCACATGGATGTCTTCACCAACCAGGAGGCTCCACTGAGCATTGGTGCCCACAATTTTTATTGGGGTTTCATAATGTAGAAAGGGCTGATTGCATCCTTGGCCATGTGACTGAACTCACTCTCCAAACCTCCTTCTCTCTCTGGAGGACATTCAGGCCAAGTCACATAGCTCCAAGCCCAACCGTCTAGTGACAAGAACCAGTCCCCATCCTGAGTCATCTTTTTAGCATACACTCAGGTGTGGTCCCAATAACAAATGTATTCCTTTCAAGGATTTAGAAGCTCCCTCCTGGGAACCAAGAATAAAGATCTGTCAAATTCTTTGTGTACAACAATGGTGTTCTATAGTCAATAAATCTTTGTTAAATGTATTAATGACTAAATTAATAAATGAAAACCTGCAAAAAAATGAATGACCAGGAATAACTCTTTTTCGTTGCATACGAATGAAAACCATCTCCAACTAATTAAGCAAAATGTTGGCTTGCAGAGTGGAAAATAACGAAGAGTGTTCAAAGAACAAAGGGCTGAAGGTATCCAACCACCAGGAGCCAGAATCAGGAACCGGGGCCATCAGAAATCTGCCTCCCTGCATCCAGATCTCATTTCCATTTGTCTATTCCATCAGCAGAAAGGCTTTCGGTCCCCTTGTGACAGGGAAAACAGCCTTCAAATGCCCTGAGGCATAGCCTTTTCTTTTGCTTTGGCAATCTCTTAGCACAAATATGTAAGTTTGAGGGAAGAACTCTAATGGGCCCTATTTGGGTCATGTACTCAATTCTTGGTCTGATCACGGTCCCAAGGGAGGAGGTGACAATCCAGGCAGGGGTCACTTGCCTGTCCCTGTGGCCTGCTGTGGTGATTGACACACCAGTGAGAACCGTGGGGACTGGCGGGTCCCCCAAGGGAGAGATGGCAAACAGATAAACATCAAATATGCACTATACTTTGTGTCTATGTTCTAAAGTCTAGAAAGTGCTTCCACATATATTATTCCACGTAATCCTCACAGTGGTTAGGTGAAGTAGGATTGCACTTCACAGATAAGGGACTGAGGTTTGGTGAGGTTTAAGTTCAACTGAAAAATCAAGCTGCAGCTGGGACATATCGATTCCCTGGCTCCTCAGCCCCGACCCCCAGCCCACCCAGAACACCTCCCATAACCTCGAAGGCTCCCTCTCAAACTCCTTGGTGATGAGCTTGCCAGGTCTGAAATGTGGAGGAAACCAGAAGAACAAATGGGAAACACCCAAACTGCAGCTTGAATTATTGCAATGTAAGCAAGGGCACTCTTTCCGACTCTTCTGACAAAGAAATCCGGGATTCTCTTTGGCAGTAGGATCTATTTTCACCTGGCGAGGGTGGTCCCGCAAGGACCGTGTGTGCTCTTTCCAGGGGCAGAGACATTGAACTCACCAGGGTCTGTTCCAGCTCTAACCTTTGAAGCTGGGATGGAAACCAAGCTTGTTTCTGGCTTTTGATCTGAAGAGAACATAGAGAGAGCTGCATCGCTATCCTTTGGGAAGCTGGCCCTGCCTCCATGGTCGTCAGGAAGCCGTGTAGTATGTCCATGTCAGGACCGACGACTCCTCTGGGAGACTATCAAATTAAGACCCGTCAGTCAGAAGGCCTAATGCTATTGATTAAAGAACAGAAGGCAAAATCTGGACTCCCTGGCCCTTGGCCGAACAGATTTATGTTCTCCCTGCCTCTAAATCTGGAGCTAGTACACACGTGTACTAGGCACTCGGCACTCAGACAATAAGCAGAGCCCTCTCCCCTTTTCCTGGAACATTTCTGCATCAGCCTCGGTGAGGGGCTTGTCCTGATTCCAGGGCTGTCTTTGTGGCCTGGTGTCCCGCGACTTTATGAACAGCCACAAATATCACACGCAAGAGACCCTACTCAATTAAAAGAATTTGCAATGTATTTCATAATTTCACTGTCTTTGCAACTTTGGCGCTCTTTGCATTGAGACAAACACCATGGACAGCTATTGAAATTGACCTGCTGGTCCAAACAATGGAACATTCTTCTTGACTGCCTGTCCAGCTCCCGTGTTTCCTCTGAAGGCACGGCTCTTGTGGGATGTGTGATGCCTTCCCTTGGTACATACAAAGCACTTATCACACAGCCCTGTGTATGTATGCATTTGTCTTCCCCAAGACTGTGAGTGCTTTGGGAAGAACGACCATGTTTTCTTATCTCAGCAGCCCCGCCCCTGCTTTGCCCTGTGACAGGCGGGGCTGGAAAATCAGCAAGTTGTTCAATGAAGAATTCAGTGAATGGATAAATGGGTTACTTGAGCAGATCAGGGCCTTTCCTCACTTTGAAATCTCTGTGGCCACCGCTCACAGGTTGGAGAACATTGATCAGAATCTCAGCCTAGAGCAACTAGTATGGGGGTCTCAGCATCCATTGACCAGTAAGCCCACAAGCTACCTGTGCTCTCTCTGAGAAACTATCTCCATTCCCACCACCTCTGGGGATTGTGCACGATGAAACAGAGATGCTAACAGGGAAACAGCCATTTCTGGGGCCTGCACCGAAGACGGAGGTGAGATGGAGTGATGTGGATAGAAGCCACAAAGGACGAAGGGACAACTGCCCGCAAAGCCTCACCTGCCAGACTCCTGGCCCTGGGGACAAGGGCAGCGAGACAGAACACAGCCTGCCTGGTCACTTCTAAGGGTAACTCCTAAAACTGCAGAGGGCAGGATTTAGGTTACACCGATTCATTTGCACAGCAAGACCCCAGAAGTGGGGAGGTGGGGGCAGACGGAGAATAGAATTTCCTTTTCTTCAGTTCTTGGAAAAAGCTGTGACTTCTGCCACACCGTCACTCTCCCCAACCCAGGCAGAGAAGCCAGGGCTCAGTCCTGCCTGCAGGCAAGGGGAAGAGATTGGAATCGCCACCAGCAGAGAGAGGGGGTTGTGGGAATAGCCTGGCATTCAGTCGCCAGCATGCCGGGTGGCCACCGGGACAGCGTGGGGGGCTTCTCCAAGCCCCCATTCCAGGCTCAGCAGTGTCATAATTAGAGGGCTCTCCTTCCTGACCTGAACAGAAGCGAGTGTACCCAGAGAGGCCCAGTCTTACCTGGAGGGAGGTGGGGGGGCTGCTGCTGGCTGTGATCCTTCCTCCCCTCCCAGTGGGTGTGAGGCTGGTGGGTGTGAGGCCGAGCCAGGTGCAGGAAGCAGCTGAATTAAACAATGTCACAGGGGTGGGAGGAGGGAGGGAGGGACGGTGGCGCTACAAGGAAATGCTCATTCTGACAAAAGGAAATCAAAGCCCCAGTGATCCCACAGGGAGGAAAGGTGAGCTGGAGGGAAATGAAATGGAAAATAGCAACAAATTGGAAATCAGGCACAGGGGTGGAGGGAGGGAACGCGGAGGCTCTCAAGCGGGGAGGCAGCTCCCTAAAGGGCTGGGCTTTCTGGAGAGGACCTGAGACCCCAACAGGTGGGAATCGCATTTCCCTGGACTCAAAGGGAGCCCAGAGTCTGCCGCTGTTGCCCAGAAGAGGGGGCCCACGCGGAGGCACCTCTGGGCCTGGCAGTCCTCCCGCTGTTCCATGCGGAAGTCAACTTAGCAGTCACCTCGCAAAGCTGGTGCAGTCTATTGCAAAGAAGAATCTCCTGGGAAGGCGAAGGGCCTCCTGGGTACCCTTGAGAACATTCCCGATCTTGACTTCACTTCAGGGAAAGCGCTGGTAGCCAGAAACATCTGTACAGGTGCACAAAGAAGCCCGCGTGCAGTGTGGGCTCCACCAAGTTCCGCATCCACATGGTCCCCTGGCCTTGGCAGGTCCCCTGGGGCTTGAGCATCCTTACTAGAAGGTTTTTATAGGCACAGGGCTCCTCTGACAAGGCCTCCTTCCAGGGTCCCGGAGCCACCTGCGGATGGCCCAGCTCCCTCTCTAATCTCCTGTTCCCCCCAGCATGGCCTCCCAGCTTCCTCTGTGCCTGAGTCTCTGGCTCCTGCCTCCTGCACTGGGAAGGGCCCTCCTCCAGCATGTTGTCCCTGCTTCCTCCAAAAACCTTGGCAAGGGGCCACTGGGTGCTTCCTCCACGGCACTGCTCTGGGTGCCCTGTGCCTGTCACTTGGTCTCTCTCTCCTGTTTCTTCGAGCCTGCCTTAACCCGAGAGGCCCTTATAGCCAGCTCAGTCTCTTCCTTCCATGACCTCCCTCCCCTCTAAGCCTGGGGTTCAGGCCCAGAGTGAGTGCCCCACCAGCTGATGACTGGCTCCCCGGGGTCTGAACACCACCAGCAGGATCAGATTTGCAGGGCTAACTTGCTTTGGGGACAGCAGTTATGATGTCACTCTTATAAACCAACATGCTGGCCTCAGGGTCGTTCATGAGACCTGCGAAGTCACCTGGAAGGAAGGAGTCTGAACTGAGATGGATTTCCAGTGTTCATTTCCAGTCAAAAGGACTTAAAACTCTGTGTGAGAAGAGCCATTTAAGGAGCTAGGGCTGTTCTCCTGGAGGAGGTTTATGTGCTAACACCTTCCAGTGTGAGCCAGGCTGTCATGGAACCGAGATTAGACTCCATCCTTGTGCTTCAGAGGGTAGAACCAGAGCTGGGATGGCGTGGTGGGGGGTACCAACTCAGTGTGGACAGACTTCAGCTCAATGGTTGGAAAAGCCATTAGAACTTTTCAGGCCACCCTGAGCCTGAAAACATACTGATGTTGTTTTCAAGCGGGGAGGCAGCTCCCTAAAGGGAGCTGTTGCCAGAAGGTTACAAGTGCAGTGATGACCAACTTGTAGAGAAGGTGTAACTGTGGAATGGGGAGAAGGGTAGGCAGTTGGCAGAGAGGGAGAGGAAAAGGGACTTTCAAAGTCTTTTCAGCCCTGGACCATCTGACCATTACTATAGGACAATGGCTTCAAACAACAAAGGACTTCAAAGGCCTCCAGAAACAATGGTCCTAATCACGCATCATAAACTCCAGAGGTCATCTTCTACCACCTCCCTGTCCTAGGTGGTCCCGTCCAGCTTTGAGTGTATCAGGGCACAGGTGGGATTTCTGCGGGGGACAGTGGGAGGCTTGGTGACAGCAGGCGGAGAGGAGGCGAGCTCCCGGGCCGGGCACCGAGCTAGGGAAATCTTGCTGAGGGCCCTGTCCTCCGCCATGAATGGGTAACAGCCCACAGATGTCCTCTTCGGGCTGGAGGGAGCTCGGCTCAGCTGGTGGCCGGGAGACAAGTGTCCCTCCATTGTAGAGCTGCCTCCCCAGCTGCTGACAAAGGCGAGTTTGCAGACAGACTGAACCTACAGACGGATGAAAGTCGCTCGGAGACAAACACACACACACTCACAGAATTTCCTGAGCTTCAGCTGTTTGGAAGCTCCTGTCATAGACGCACCTCCAGAAAAGAGAAAGGAGATGAGCGGGAAGCGGCAGCTGCCGATAAAGGCTGGGGAAGTTTCCCCGGGGCTGGGACTCCTCTAGAATTCTCCTCCTTCATCATGGAAGCTTCCTTTCATGGGAATTGGGGAGTGGTGTGATTCATGATTGCTGTGCCTTCACTCCTCCAGGAGCAAGACGCTGGCTCTCTATGGAGATTTTCCCAGAACCCTCTGGGGGGCTAGCTTGTGCTGGCTAATGGGACCTGGGATGCCAACCCTCAGCCTTGGAAGCATCTGGTGAGCCTCCCCCTTTCTGTACAGGTGGTTGGCGTCCTATGGGCACAACGACAAGAGCTCAGAGCAGGTCCCGGGCCAAATTGTCCTCCCGATGGTAGGACAAGGAGATTAACTGGGCTGAGGCCCCATTGCCCGAGTCTGTGCTGCTGCTTAACTCTTGCTAGCTGATCCTTCAGACTCTGCTCTGCTGTCACCTCCTTGGCCCTGAGCCCCACGCCTGGTTGAGACACCACCTCTTTGTCCTCATCACCCGGACTTGCCTTTCCCTCTGCAAAGCACAGAATATAGTGTTTACTGTTCTACCTCACCCAGGAGACTCGGAGATCCTCCAGGGGCCTCTGCAGGGTCTGTTAAATGGAGTGAGTCTGCACCCAAGATTATAAATGGCTCAAGAGCAGAGCAGGGCGGGGACGAGGGTGAACAAGTGAGGCGCCCACTCTGGGGCTCCCCCAAGCCAGGTCGGCACCTGAGAGTGGATGCTTCCCTGTAATGCCTGGGCTCACTCAGCTCTTGGCCCTGGGGCGCAGAAAAGGAACGAATATTCACTGCTAAGAACCGACCCCATAGAGACAATATGTTATTTCACGTACTCCTCAGAGCAGCTACAGAAGATAGGTGCTGGCCTCTCCGAGGAAGCATGAAGCACTGGAGGCTGGGTATAGCCTTGGACCTTGCTGCTGGTCCCAGAGCTATGATAGAAGCCGAGCCTGAGCCCCCAAGTGTTCCGAATGCCGAGGTCCATGCTCTTTGCAAGAACCCCACTGCCTCCAGAAACCATGAGCAGTTGCTGCCCCAGGTCACGTCAGAGCAGCTCTGAAGGGGAGTCTCTGGGGCTTTAGAGGTCCCGGCTAATCCCTGAGGGGACAGACGCCTACCACTCCAGACTTGACGGGAGCGAGGGTCGCTCTGGCCAGTGCCCCCCAATCCTGACTCAGTAGTTCCGGCAGGGGCCTGGGCTCTCTGTGTGAACCAGGCTCCCCAGGAGATTCCAGTGCCCGCCTGCAGGGGAGGCCCCGTCCACAGCACCTCCTCACTGCCTCTGAGCCACAAGTCCTTGCTTGGGTCTGCCCTCATCTGCGAGCCGTGAAATGCACAGCCTCCCCTCTCATCCAGGCCTCCGTGGAGACCCTCTGCAGGCGCTTCCTGTCCGGGGCTGTCCAGGCTGCTAGCTCGCACTGCTGCTCAGGTGGGACCCTGGGGGTGGGGGGTGCGCGGGGGGGGGGGGGACATTTGTTTTGCCCGTTGCCACAGGCTGAAGGAGCAGCCCCTGGAGGGGGCCAGGTACTACGGGGACCCTGCCCAGACTCAGAGAGCTGAGCCACGGGTAAGCATGGAGATCCATCAGCAGCACTACTGGGCCTGGATGGTTCTGCATCCTTGGCCCCACCACTCTGGCTTCTGCCTTCACTGCTGTGCTCCCTTTCCACCAGGGATGGCCACGGAGAAGTGGGAGCAGACAGGGGGTAACAGGATGCACCGAGGAGACCACTGAAGGGGTGCAGGGGCTCTTGGCAGCCTGAGCAGGTCCCGTGAGCTCCCGAAAGCTGGGCCCCGGCAGTGGCAGAGACCAGCCTTGCTCCAGGTTTCCAGAGAGAAGAAAGCATCCAGCGCTCAGGATGGATTCCAGGCGGTGCGATCAGCAGGTGGCCCAACTTGGAGCCAAACCATCTCCCCTGATGGAGCAACCAGAGGCCCACCAGGAGAGGATTTTCCGACCCCTCCCAGCCATCACTACCTTCGTTACCTCTCCCCTGCCTGAAGTCCTGGGGTAACAGTCCTCCATGGACCGCCCTGCCCCCCACAGGCTGCCTCCAGCCCAAACTACAGAACTTCGAACTTCGCATATTTACCTTCCAAGGCACAGTGGTGAGAAGCCACAGGGTGCCGTGAAGGGGGAGCTCGGTACCACACAGCGACTCCAGGCCCCTGCCAGAGCTGAGTCGGGATTGGGGGGCACTGGCCAGAGCGACCACCTGCCCACAGCCCTGCACTTACTGAGTTGAGAACCAGCCCCTCAGCCTGGCTTTCCCGGGAATCCATGGTCTGGCCCAGCCTTCTTCCACCTTGTCTGTCCCCAGGTCTCCTGGAGGAGTCTCTGCTGCCCCTTCGACCCACCCCTCATTTCCCTATCTTCCACCCTCTTCTTCTGGACACCCCAGTCACCTGCGCCCACCTCCCCTTGGTTCTATTCTTCACCCGCTAACATCTGACTGATCTTGAAGATCCATGTCAAGTGCTACCCACCTTCCCCTTCTCCTGTGCCCTAAGCCTTTGACCTCCCAGAGCTCTCGGCCTGGTGCTTGCCATGGCATTTGCATCAACCCCCCTCCACCCCGCCCCCCCAGACACCCCAAGCTAATCTATAAGGTCCTCGAGGGCAGAGAGCCCCCCATCCTCACTGCTGTGCTCCCCGCTGCCCACCTGACCCCTTCTACTCCAACAGTGCCTTCAACAACAGAGGCTCTTCCTTTCGCTGACCTTTGTAGACAGGAAGTTCTGCCTTATGTCTAGCCTAATTCTGCCCTGCCTGTGGTTCATTTTCATTCCTCAGTGGAGATGGAAAACAGTGGATGATCTTTCCCTAAATAATAACGCTTCTTAGGCTTTAAGGCTATTATTAAATCACCTTTGAGCCACTTTCCTTCTCCAGGCTAAATAATTCCAGTTCTTTTCATGTTCCTTCAGAATGTTACCCCCCCCGCCGCCCTATTATTAGCTTGGCAACACTTCTGAATCGGCCCCAGCTTCTCTACACCTGGAATGAAGAAGGCATTCAAGAGGGTAACAGAAAGAACTGAATTGAGGGCCTACTATGTGCCAGGGGCTACCTTCTCCCCCGCCCACACACACACTAAATATCTTCCTAGCTGTAATGAGGTAGCTGCTCCTCACCCCATTCTATAGATGAGGAAACAGAGACTCGCTATGGTAGGCACGGTTTCTCAATCTAGGCACTATTAACATTTGGGGTCCCACCATTCTCTGTTGTGGGGGCTGTCCTGTGCACTACAGGATGTTTATTTAGCAGTATCCCTGGCCTCTACCCCATGATGCCAATAGCAAAATCACACTCCCAATTGGGACAATCAAAAATGTCTCTGGAGGGGCGGCTGGGTGACTCAGTTTGCTAAGCGTCCGATTTTGGCTCAGGTCATGATCCCAGGACCCTGGGATCAAGCCCCATGTCGGGCTCCCTGCTGAGCAGAGAGCCTGCTTCTCCCTCTCCCCCTACTCATGTTCTCTCGCTCTCTCTCTCTCTCTCTCAAATAAATAAGTAAAATCTTTAAAAAATGCCTCAAGACATTATCAAGTGTCCTTAGGGGGACAAAAATCACCCCTTTTTGAAAACTACTGCATTAGGGGGACTTCCCAGAGATCACTCAACTCCTAAGTAACAGACACTAACCTCAGCTCTGTCAACTTCAAAGACTTTTCTTTCTTTCTACTACCTCCTTACAACCTCCTAAGACAGAGTCTCACCCGGGAAAATTATGGGAGAATATCATTATGTTTTCTGCTTTATCACTCCCTACCCTAACATTTAGTTCTCTCTCTGGGATCAACCAATAGATTACTTTGCTCCAGGCCTAACTAACCCCACACTCTCCAAGTTTACCTATCCTCAATTTGAAAACATTAGCTTGGGTCCACTGTGACCACAGGAACTTTATTAATGTTCAGTCAATTTCTTTGTACCATTCATTTCAGTCCCACTGCAGGCACCTGGAGGCAAACAGCAAACTCCTCCCACTCCCCCAAGAGCCAAAGGTCTAACCTAGGGACTGGCCGTACACAGGAGCCGTTCCAACACTTTACTGGGAAAGGCACACACCATTCTTGCACCAGCCCTAAGCAGGCATTTGGAAAGTAGGAACACCAAGTCCACCGAGCAGTTGCTTAGACTGGAGATTCCAAGTCATTATAAATGAGACGTGACGTCTGGGATTTATTTGGACTGCAAATTGTGACAGGGACATGCGTGCTGATGGGAGGCGGCGTCACGCGAGCAGGGGTCTGCATGCTGCACTTGCCATTTCTGTGCTCCAGACCAGCCCAGGGGCCCACGCTCTGCTCTGAGGCAGGTTCCCCGCTCCAGGTTTTACCTCCTCTCTTCCAGGTGCCAGAGGTGGGGGAAAATGCCAGGCTTGTACACAGCGAACTTTTCCCTCGTTCTCCTGGGCGTTCACAGGAAGCCAGGCCCAGCCTTCCTGTAGCCCCTTCTTTTCCCTCCATCTGTCAAAATCAGACTTCTGCTCCAAGACCCATTCCAGCACCGCCCTCCAGCCCCTGTCTTTCAACCCCGCCAAACCAGTCTGCCGGTCTCACCCAAACATACAGTTTCCCCCGAACGTTCCTTTTCTCATCCATTCTCTCAACAGAGACCTTCTGAGAATCTTCTCTGTCCAAGCACCATTCTAGACACTGGGAATACAGCAGCTTGCAAAACAGACAAAAATCCCTGCCCTCATTCTTGGGGGGAAAAGTTGACATTCTGGAGTTATTATTTCTACCTGGGTGCTTTGGCCTCATCCACCCCCTCTGAAACCTTAAAAACCCAACCCTTCCTTCAGCCATAGGTCTGACCTCACCTCCTCCATGAAGCCCTCCCTCTTCATCCCAGGCAATGTCACTCCTCATTCTGGACTTCTGTTGTCTTTCCTGTATGAGCCATGCTCACAGTGTCTGCATGTAGGCATCACACATTGCCTTTTATTATCTGTGTGTGTTTTGTCTCCCAACTATATGTAAGCTCCCCGGAGGGCAGGAAACAGGTCTGTTTTATCTCTGTAGCCTTGCAGCACCCAGCAGAGCAGCCTGTGGAGGGAAATGGCATATTAGAAAAATAATAATAACTAGTATTGATGCATGCTTACAAAGGACCAACTGTTGTCCTAAGGACTTAATAAGTATCAGCTCATTTGATCCTGACAACAGGCCTACAGGGGTGGGGGGGGGGGGCTCGCGCAGGGGTAGGAACACAGGTGGAGGGGGCGGTGGCCGAAGCGGCAGAATAGAAAATACTGCGTGCCAGGAAGAGGTGGTGGCAGGACATGGGCTTCGGAGCAGGACCTGGACTGAAGTCCTGGCTCCGTCACCTCCCAGCTGGGTGACCTTGGCCAGGTGACTTCTCTTGTCTTGGCTCCTGTGTCCTCTCCAATGATGGGATGGCGACAGCATCCACGTCATAGAAGCGCATGACAATGACATGAACTAGTGCAGGTGGCACGCCCCAAGCACAGCGCCTGACCCCCCCCCAGAAGCACTCAACGCACGTGCCTGCTATTAGTATTGGCCTTATCGTCGTTGTTACTCCCCCTTCGGAAAATTGCTCACACCTGCTTCCTGTCCCATGGCTGCCCCAGCTCCCTGTTCCCGCTACACACACACACACACACACACACACACACACACACACACACACACACACACACCCTCCTTCCCACATCCTCGACCGAGCAGAGGAATCCTTGAGTGCAATATACCGAGAAGAGCCTCTTCAGTTGCCACCTTATTCCTCCCCTCCCAACAAAGGAGCCCTGAAACAAATAAATCCCAGACGTCACGTCTCATTTATAATGACCCAGGCCCCTGGGGCCAGAGAGGGGGCGGGAGCTCTCCCTGGGCGTTGCCAGAGCATCGAGGACTCAGAAATCCAAGAAGGCAAGGGGACAGCCCGGGAAGCCAGCTGCCAGGGAGATGCCACCACCTCTTCCTCAGCCACTACGGACATCTGGACATCGGCTGGCTGCTTGCACGAGAAGGCTCGTGCTGCTGCAAAGAAACACCAGCGGGCTCCAAATGTGGGCGTAAAACAATCTCCTGGGGGAAGCAGCTCTATTTATGTTGGCTATTCGTGCTAAGGGCCCGGTCACCCATTGTCTCTGTGGGTTGTGTGGCTCCGCAGCCCATGACCTTTGATCACTCCGTGTTTTGCAGGGTACCAGGAGCGCTAAACCCTCCACGTGGCTCATACTGTATGGCGGCCTCCTTCTCCCTGGCTTTCATCTATGCATCCCTCCATTTCTGCCTATGGCAGCGAAGCATCAATTATATACTCCAATTATGTGATTATACATATTTTCACTAATTAATAATAATTCTTGCTACTCATCCTGCCAACTCCTGTTGGAAGACCTCAGAGGCCATTCGAGAGGAGAACTCAAAGCTTTGACACCAAGGAACGAATGAGCAAGGCCTGTGGAACTTCTGGGATGAAAGGGAAACTGAGTCACCATGAGGCACCTCCTCCAAGTCTGTGAGAGAAGGGACCACTGATTCTAAGACTTGGTTTTGTCTGGGTAGATTATTTACCCCAACGTACGGGACTGCTGGATGGTACTACTGCCTAGAGAAGTGGCAGGAAGAAGAAAGTAGTTTGGCCCAGGGGTGGTACTTTGTGGGTGTCACATTGGCTGACGTTCAGGTTAAAAGTCTCTCCTATTTACAGAAATCTGGATTTTTTTGGTTACATATCATACTGTGTCCTCCCCTCCGGAGACTTATTAATACGCTGTGAGGGAAGTTATTTCATGATCTGGACAAGAGCTTTGCTATATTTCCCAGGATCATATTTCAGATCAAGATGGCCCTGGGAGATCACCAGGTGCCGCCTCCTTGTTCTTCACAGAAAAAGCTTGAAGCCCAAGCCAATAAAAACTACAAGTATACCTCAACATCTCATCCATTGTCAAATTTAATTATCGAAGCAACACTGTGAGGTAAATTTTACTATCCCCAGATTACGGAGAAAGCTGGGGTCTTACAGACTTGGCCCAAGGTCCCACTGCTTCTAAGTGACAGAGCTGTGACTAAAACCAGGTTCCAGTACATTCCAAAACCAATGACTTTTTCACTGTGTCATGTTGATAACACAGCCAATTAGTGGCAGAAGACTCGAGCACTGTGATGCATATGACAAATCCATGAGCTCTTGGAATAGAAGAGAAGCCAAACTGACAAAGAGAACAAGACATTCCATCCTTAAGCTGAGTCTTCCTGAAGCCAAATTTCATTTTGATTGGTACAGCCAGACAGCAGTCCTAGTCATTGAAAAAAAAAATCAATCAAAGCAGTTTGCAGACTGAACAGACTGATCCGTATAAGGGACCTGATGAGTTTGGGTCCTACGGTACATCCAGGCCGAGTTAAAGCCTTGAGTGATGTCCGGCTTAGATCTGCACTTCCTTCAGAGACAACCTCACAGGACTGAGTCCCACCACCAGTGTGCCGTGGCCCAGCTCCCCTATTGCCCAGCTGCCTGGGGCCCGGACCAGCGGGGAGAGCTGGGCATGGTGGTCCCTCAGCCCTGCCCCCAGCCACAGTGGGGAAACCAAGGGTCAGGACCTTGTTCCTAGTGACTGCGGCCAAGAGCAGAGTTGGCTTCAGTGGACTTGGAAGTCAGAACTTACACCCAGGAACAAGAAAACCTAACAAAAGGAGGTGAAGCTCTGGGTCAGCCACTCCTCTCAGCAACCCTCCAACCCCACAGGTTGGGCAGGGGATCCCAACAGAGAGGGGGCCAGTAGTCAAGCACTGAACCATCCCCATCACAGAAAAGGGTCTGAGGCCCTGGCCCCTGCCCCAGCTGCTTCGTTCTGGGAAAACGACAAAACCCCAGCATTCCACTTCCTGATGGGAGGTCGTCTCCCTCTCATACCTACATCTTTTTATCAATTCCTCTCATAGAACTGATTTGCTGTACCATGAATGAATTTTCTGTATGATCTTCTATTGCCTCTATTAGAGGTTGAGAGAGTTGGTATCAAGGTGCTATTATGTACACATAGCTAAATGAATGGCCAATAAGTACATGAAAAGATGTTCAACATCTTTAGTCATCAGGGAAATGCAAAATAAAATCATAATTAGATACCACTACACTTCCATTAGAATGACTGAAATCTAAAAGAATGAAATGCTGAGTGTTGCAAGGATATGGGACACCACACAGCCCCACGCAGTGGGCTCTCATCCATTACTGGTGGGAGTGTGAAATAGGACAACGCCCGTGTTGGGGAAATAGACAGTTTCTTAAAAAGACAAACACACAGTTACCCATACACTAGACCCAACATACACTGAACCCAACATACACTAGATCCAACCATTCCACTTCTAGGTATTTACCCAAGAGAAATAAACATGTCTACACAAAGACCAGTAATGTACATTCATAGCAGACTGATATGTAATATCAAAAACTAAAAACAACCCAAATATCCATCAACAGGTAAAGAGATAAACAAACCATAGTTGTAGTTATACAATCAGCGGAATATTGCTCAGGGAAAAGAAAAGGAAGGAACTGCTCACACATTCAACACAATGGATGCATCTCGAAAAAAATTATGCTGAGTGAAATAAGGCAGATAAAAAGAGTACACAGTATACGCTTCCATTTATATGAAACTCTAGAAGAGAGAAATCTCAGCTAGGGTGACAAGAAAGCAAATCAGTGATTGCCTGGGACCTTGAGTGGTAGGAGATCGGACAGAAAGGAGCACAGGGGAACTTTGGGATAGTGGATATATTCATGTCATGATCGTGGTTGTGCTTATGAGAAGGGGGTGCATCTGCCAGAACTCACTGAGCTTTACATGCTCAAAATAGGCCTATAACTTCTACCTCAATAAAGCTGCAGAAAGGCCATGTACAAGATTATTATGAACAACCTTAAGTTTGGATTTAACACCTTTAAGTTAAGAATATTTAAATCTAACCCAAACTTAAATACATTTTTTTTTTTAAGATTTTATTTCTTTATTTGACAGAGAGAGACACAGCGAGAGAGGGAACACAAGCAGGGGGAGAGGGAGAGGGAGAAGCAGGCTTCCCACCAAGCAGGGAGCTCGATATGGGGCCCGATCCCAGGACCCTGGGATGATGACCTGAGCCGAAGGCAGACACTTAATGACTGAGCCACCCAGGCGCCCCTAACCCAAACTTAGAATAAAAAGAACAAATGTCAAATGTTCAAAGAAGAATACACACACACACACACAGATGATATTATTGATGGACTCTGTCCTGCGGACCCAGGGATACCTGAAAGCTATCCCTAGGGAGATTCTTTAAAGAGATGGCATATAAACAAAGGAGGAAAGCAAGACAAAGAGAGAAGTTTTTTATCAGCCATCGTGTTGGCCCCAAACTCCACTGTGGAACCCTAGTAAGCTAGCCTGACCTGTGTCGAAGTGTCCATTTGCTAAGCCAGGTGGTCTTGAATAGCATAAAACCACATGAGCCCCACCCCACTCTTGCTCCCAGTGCTCAAACCCAGGTCCTTGAATCTGCTCAGCTCCTGTAAGCCATGGCCACCAGCACCAGAGGCGACAGAGCCAGAAATGGGCTCACTCAGGTTTATTTCATCCCCTAGAGCATCACCCACTGGCACCTGCAGCCTAATCCATGGCCAGCACATCCTTACTCTAAAACAGGACTCACAAATCAAAGTCCTACAAGGGTCCACAAATAAGGTAAAGAAATGGGCAAAGTGGGAATACTGTGAGACAAGAGGGAGTGGTGGGGACTGCAGTGGGCCCAGGAATACCCAAGTCCTATGTGAATGGAGCACCATTCTGCAGGGCCAGTCCATTGTTGGCAAGTGTTGTTAGGCCTTCTGATTTCTCAAGAGAAGCCAAAAATTCAAGCTTTCATGTGAACCGTCTCAATTTTAAATATTGGCAATGAGTTTTTAAAATTTTAAACATGGTATGAGCCAAACAAAATACATGCTCAGGCCAAGGCAATGAAGAGCCACCAGGTTGTGATACTGGTCTAGAGGCTGTCGTGGTAGTGTCTAAGCGCTGAATTCACTACTGAAAAGATGCTGCTTAACCTCCCAGTCAAGACATAAATCCCCTAGTCAGCATTTCCAGCAAGTTGTTTGCCAGCTCATTCTTAAAACCTCCAGTGACTGAGAGATTGACCATTCCATCATGGGATGGGTCAGTTTATCCTCTACCCCCTTCAGCTGGCTCTGACTCTTCCTCCAGGACTCAGCCAAGATGCTACCTACTGGAGGGAGCTTCCCCTGACCCCCATACTTAGACTGGATATTCCTCATGTTTACTCCCATGGCCCCCTAGACTTCCCCATCTCAATACTTTCCATATTGCATTACTTATCTGTCTGGTGCTAGGTGCAGAGCTCCTGGAGGGTGGGAGTTGGGGGAGAAGGTGTATATCCAGTGATTAATGCACACAATTTCTGATTGCAAGTGATAAAAATCTATCAGATTACTTAAGTAATCTTTAAAGTAATCTTTACTTTGCTTAAGTAAAAAGGAAATGTATTCTCCACGTAAGTGGCCAGGAAGGCATAACCTGGACTCAGGCATGACTGAATCAGGGGTTCATACGATGTCTCGCTCCACTTCCAGCTCCGCTCTCCTCTACACGCTAACCTCCATCTCAGCATCCAGGTGGGAGCAAGATGGCGGCCACAGGGCGGTGCTGCAAAGTGTACATGCACATCATTATTATCCCCATTGTATGGATAAGGAAATGGAGACACAAGGTACTAAGTAACTTGCTCCAATCACACAGCTATGAAGTGAAGGAGGAAGGAGACAAAGGAAGCAGTTTGCCCCCAGAACCTGTGCATTAGACTCTATGTAATCCTCCCCCTCAAGATATGCCTTTTCCTTATTCACTTCCAGATGTGGCCTCCTAGGGCCTGCAACCTTTGTCTAAGTGATGCAGCTAACATCCCCTCCCTGCCCCCTATAACATCAACAGTATATAATAGAGAGAACAGAGTCAGTTCTGATAAGCAAGAGAATGGGAAACACCGATGCAGGGGCGCCTGGGTGGCTCAGTCATTAGGCGTCTGCCTTCAGCTCGGGTCATGGTCCCTGGGTCCTGGGATCGAGCCCCGCATCAGGCTCCCTCTCCCACTCCCCCTGCTTGTGTTCCCTCTCTCGCTGTCTCTCTCTCTGTCAAAAAATAAATAAAATCTTATTTTAAAAAAAAGGAAACACCAACACACGGGGTACCGACCCATAGCACACCCCACTCTCAGTACCTGGTGGATAGCAAGGGTCTTTGCCCTTTGGTGTGTTTTCTGGGCAAGCTCCCTTGCCCACTCCTTCCATGGCCATGTTTGAGGTGGACATTGGGCAAGATGTAACCTCTAGAATGTAGCTCTCTACTTTATGAGGCAGGAGGGACCTGAGGACTGCCCTAGATGATGGTAACTTATACAGATTATTCAATAGATTGGGTGTTTCTCTTATAGAATAATTCCCTTGGGTCTTTAGTAGACTGTTGGTATTTGCTTCTGGTCTGGTCCATGGGTTTGTACCTGAAGCCAGAACTCTTGCTGAGGCACAGTCCTTGTCGGTACAACCTGGCTGGTGCTCTGCCCATCCCCCTAGCCAGCAGGTTCCCAGCCTCCATCCTGGACTCCACCTTCCTAAGGTCATTGCAAACAATGGCCTTGGGGTACCAGGGGATTATTTAGCTCCTTGACTCCTACTGCATCCTTTTCATGGAGCAGGGGCTCATCACAGGAGGTGACTGGGAAGGGCCTAGGGGACCAGTGCGTTCCCCAGGACCCAATCTGATTTCTGCAGTTTCCCACTTTCCTGCCCTTACTCACACTCATTTTAGGTTGGGAAAGATAATTTAGATTTCCAACCTTGCAGGCCTTCAGATTTTTGGATTCTCAGCTGTTTTGGATTTCAGGTCACAGGCAGGAAGTGGCTCTCTCAGTCAAGCCTCCTGGAAAAGCCCTCTGCTTTCAAGCAAGCCAGTTTCAACCTAAGCTTTGTCACTTCTCAATCGGGCCTTCCTGGAGGTCACTTCTGTGTGACGAGGCCCCATTCTTTCGGTCCAGGGAGCCCCATCCTCACTGCCCTGCACCCTACCCCCTCGCGGAGTGGTCTGTCACTTGCACGTTCCCACTCCTGGAACTAACATCTGTCCCAGTTTGGTTTAAGAGTAACAGGGCGCCTGGGTGGCTCAGATGGTTAGGCGTCTGCCTTCGGCTCAGGTCATGATCCCAGGGTCCTGGGGTGGAGTCCCGCATCAGGCTCCCTGCTCGGCGGGGAGCCTGCTTCTCCCTCTTCCTCGCTCTCTCTGTCTCTCATTAATAAATAAATAAAATCTTAAAAAAAAAAAAAAAGTAACAAAAGTGGGGGGAAAATGCGTTCGCTCATCGATCTGAAAATCCAGTGTCTGGCTCCAGGCACAGCCGGATCGAAGACCTCACACAACGTCCCCAGGACATAGTCGCTCTGTTTCAGAGGTTTTTTTCTCAGGTTCCCTGTGGTTAGCAACATGTCACCCGTAGTTCCAGACCTGTGTCGTCATCGATTAATGTCCAGCAGGTTAAAGTTAGAGCTTTTCCAGTAACCAAACAAACCACCCCCGCGCCCCAGGGTCCATTCTCAACTGGACCAGACTTGTCCCGGGTCCATCCTGCAATTGACCACAGCGCCTGGAGAAGCAGTGCTCTGATTGGCCAGGCCTGATCATGGGCCCGCCTCCGGAGGCGGAGTCAACTACCTGTCAGAAAGGGAAGGCGGTAAAAGGGACCTTCACAGAGAAGCTGGGGTGCAGTTGCCTCCTGCAGGGCCGCTGGAGGCCAGGTGACCAAAACAGCAGGAGTCCATACCGCTGATACTCAGGAAGTACTTCTCCTCTGAATGAACACACGAGGGGACTCAGCCTCTGAACAGGAGTGGGAAAGGATGCTGGAAATACATGACCTCTGTTTTTTCTTCCTTACTCGGAAGTCCGAGCCAGCAAACACAGTGTGTCCTGAGAACATGTTTACACTAACGGTGAATTCCCAGGGATCCGAAGTGACAGATTCTCTCTGGATTATCCAGGTCGTGTGTTTAACCCTCGGCCAGGGTCCTCTGGCGCCGCAGGGCTCCAAGCAGAACCCACGATGCCAAACGAAATGACTTTGAAGTTCCCTTCATTCAACAAGGCCTTGCCCCGTTGCTCGCCCCCAAATTCACACGATGGAGCCCCAGCCCCAGGGTGACTATATTTGGACATAGGACCTTTATGGAAGCAATTAAGGTGAAAGAAGTCCTAAGGATAGGGCCGTGGTGCACTAGGATTCACACACACACACACACCAAGGAAAGGCCATGTGAGCACAGAGCAAGAAGGAGACCATCTGCAGGCCACAAAGCGGCTCTCACCAGGAAGGGAACCCTTAATCTCAGACTCCCCCTCCTCCAGAACCGTGAGAAATAACACCCATTGTTTAAGCCACCCGGTCTATGGTATTTTGTCATAGCAGCCAGAGCCGACAAGACACCCATTTCCCAGCCATCACACAGTGTGCCCTCGGGGGAGGAGCTCATTAGTCAGATGTACACATGCCTGCACGTGAGCACGCACCTCATGTGCGGTCTGGGTTTGTCTGCCTTGCGGTCTCCAGCCACTGGCGTGGATACTCAGGACCTGACCGTCGTGGCGGGGCCACCACACTGTCTAACCCGATCTAAAGTAGGAAGTGGGGGCGCCTGGGTGGCTCGGTTGGTTGGGTGTCTGCCTTCAGCTCAGGTCATGATCCCAGCGTCCTGGGATCAAGTCCCACATCCCTGCAACGGGCTCCCGGCTCAGTGGGGAGCCTGCCTCTCCCTCTGCCTGCTGCTCCCCTGCTTGTGCGTGCTTTCTCCCTCTCTCTCTCTCTGACAAATAAATAAATAAAATCTTTAAAAAAATAAAAAATAAAAAATAAATAAATAAATAAATAAAAATAAATTAGGAAGTGTGTGGACTCACTGTCACTATCCATGAGCCTCTTCCAAATGTGCTTCGGGGCTGTCCTAAGCTGGGCTCCTGAAAAAAGGAAACACGTGCAAGGTATTTATGAGAGCAATGCTCCCTGGAGAAGCCAATCAGATGGTGGGGCCATTAGTCAGCATGGGGAAGAGAAGAAACCAGGAAAGATTGTGATTTCAAGCAAAGCCCCAACTTCAGCCTGATTCCATGGAAAGCTCTGGAATGTAAATGACACTGCTGAGTTTTTTTTCCAGCTCGAGGCAAAGGTACCGGGCTTTTGTGCCACCATCTCGGAGGTGGTGGGTGAGGGTGAGGGGTGAGGTCCCTTCCCAGGCGCGTCCAGGTGAGGGGGCTCCAGGAGCCCCAGAGCCATCCTCTGGAGGCTGCCCGTGCAAGCTGTGAGCAACGGGGAATGCAAGCAGGGATATGGGTACACAGAAAGATGAGAGGGACATGAGGGACCTAGTCCTCGGGTTCCTAACTCTGAGGCATTTCCCTCTACCTCCTCCACCTGGCTCCTGGTACCTTCCTGCTATGTGGGCTTTCCTTCGTTCCATCTCTCCAGACTGCTCCAAGCTGGAGACGGGGTGGCTTGCTGGAAATTGCCCTTGCGCTCGTCCACCCCCCAGGTCCCCAGCGGCGAGGAGCAGGACACTGAGTCCTGATTTCCCCTACATGTGCCGCTCTGCCAGGGCTGCCTTCTCAACAGATGGATTACAGCAAGTTGGCTTTCCATATCAATCGCGTCACAAATCATTAAGCATATTGACAGAGAGAGGAGCCAGCCTGTGTGCCCGCAAAGGGGTTGGTGTTTTTCCACTGCTGAGATGGAGGGGCCTCTCCTGCCCTGTTCTCAGTCAGGGGTCTCACCCCCTCCAGGGCCCAAGGCCAGTGGCCCCACCAGGCTCCTTAGACCCACAGGGTAGGCAGAGTTCACGGTGATTTATCTATATCCCTGTCAGGGCCCTTCCACAGGCCACAGCCTTGCTCAGGGGCAAGCCCCTTGGCAGGGCCACCACAGGGCAGTCCAGCTCTGAATTCATCCAATAGCAAAAGTTGGTCTCATATATACTCAGGGCCTCAGCCTGTGTAGACTGGGATCCACACCTTCAAGGAGCCCCCAAGTTACTCCAAGGTCATATCGTCCAACCCCTACCACTGGGCAGGACCACATTTTTTGTACCATGAGAATCTCAGCACTTTCTCACATTATCTCCTAAGCCTCAGAAAAACCCTACACAGTTCGTATTTTTATTGGTGTTTTACAGAATTGGCCCAGAGAAGTCCAAGGTCACACGGCTAAAAAGCAGCAGGGGCTGGGTTTCCAACTCAAGTATGTCTGGTGGTACAGTTGGAATTGGTAACCACCACGCTATATTCTTTGCCTTTCAAGTCAGATTTCCCCCCTGTAATCCTGTTACCCAGTCCTCAGTATACCTACCTTCTCATATCTAAATTAATTCCCTCTATTTGTACCAGAAACCCATCTCCTGTCTCTTTCATAGAGTCCACCTTTATAATAAACTTAATTTACTAGTGGACGGATGGATGGTGGCTCAACCCACTGCCTTTCCTTTTCCAGATACACTTGTTTTTCCCCCAAAGATTTTATTTATTTATTTGACACACAGAGAGGGAGACAGCGAGAGAGGGAGCACAAGCAGGGGGAGTGGGAGAGGGAGAAGCAGGCTTCCCGCCGAGCAGGGAGCCCGATGCGGGGCTCGATCCCAGGACCCTGGGATCATGACCGGAGCCAAAGGCAGACACTTATCGACTGAGCCACCCAGGTGCCCCCAGATACACTTTTAATGTTTGAGCACACATGGAGGAAGAAGGGAGAGGAGAGGAGGAGGGAAAGAAGAGGAAAGGATTATGTGGTAGACAGAGTGACCCCCTCCCCTTAAAGATGTCCACAGGCTCATTCTCAGAACCTGGGAATTGTTACCTTACCCGGTGAAAGGGACCTCTGCCAATGTGGGCAAGTGAAGGATCTTGAGATGGGAAGATTATCCTGGGTTATTTGGGTGGGCCCAGTGGAACCATAAGGGTCCTTAGAAGAGGGAACAGGGGTGTATCAGTGCCAGCAGAGGTCAGAGAGGGAGATTTGAAGATGCTACATGGCTGGCTTTGAAGCAGGAGGAAGAAGACACGCACCGGGACAGGAGGAAGGCTTTGAGCACATGGAAGAGGCAAGGCAATGGGTTTTCCTGTCAGAGCTTGCAGAGAGAACGCCGCTCGGCTGACATCTTGACTTGGGCCCAGGGAGACTGATTTTGGACCGCTGACCTCCAGAACTCTAAGACAATAAATCTGTGTTGTTTAAAGCCACTCAGCTTGTGGTCACTGTTACAGGAGCAAGAGGAAGTTAACCCATGGGGTAAAACAAGACCATTGTCTAAACAGTTAGGAATCTGTTCTGGTGGCAGATTTCCACAGAGTCATAAATCTGGGAGGAATCCTGAGAGCTCATCCAGCCTCACTTCCTCATTTCATACGCACAGGAATAAACTGTAACATTGACAATTCTTCTGTACCTCAGTGTCTTCATCTGTACAATGGGCACGTCGACGGTCACCTCTCAGGAGTTTGTGAGCAGTAACTAAAAGACCATCTGTCTGGGGACACCTGGGTGGCTCAGATGGTTAAGCTTCTGCCTTCGGCTCAGGTCATGATTCCAGGGTCCTGGGATCGAGCCCCACATCGAGCTCCTGGCTCAGCGGGGAGCCTGCTTCTCCCTCTCCCTCTGCCTCTCTCCCTGCTCATGCTCTCTCTCTCTCTCTCTCTGTATCTCTGTGTCTCAAATGAATAAATGAAATCTTAAAAAAAAAAAAAAAAAGACCATCTGTCTGTAAGCTATTGTCCCAGGGAGAGAGAAGCCCGGAGAGGTGAAGATTGCCCACGGGCACGCGTTTAGCGGGCTTCAGAGCCGGGTCCCCGACGCCAGGCTAGTAAAACCTCTCCCTGGTTCTGCACACTCAGCACTCCATTTCGTCAGCCAATAAACAGAGATTTGAGGTGGGAGCCTGTAGCGAAGGGAGTGTGGGGAAAGCTCCTCAAAACATTGCCAGGAGTCCCTCTAGCACCAGCTCCCAGGAGCCTGGACCCCTGTCTGCTGAGCTTGACCTTGCAGGCTTGTGCAACCACTGCAGTCCCTCGGCGGATGCACGGAATACATTCATGGCCAGAGCATCACAAACACAGGGCGTGCAACACTCCCTTCCCTCTGCCACAGTTCGAAGAGCTCTCCAAACCATCCCGGCCTCCTCCTCCAGGAAGTCTTCCCAGAGAGCAAGAGGAGAGTCCTCTGCTCCTCAACCTCACCTTCCTGGACAGGGCACAACCATGTTAGCCTAAACTCAGTGGCTGTGCTCTCTGCCTATTCTCTGCACGTTGTCGCCTTTTGTCTGTGTCATGGGTCTGTTGGGGGATTATGAGCCAGGGGCTAAGTCCACGGTGTCCCCTTGGCACAGAACCCAGCCAGCACCCTGTGCCAATGAGAGTCTACTTGCACGACACCTCCTTAAATTCTGTCCCCCAGGTGCCTCATGCCTCACCCTAGTCCAGGCCTGTGGGACAGTGTGCGGGCTCGTGCCTGTCATTTTGCCATCCCTGAAGTCCTCCCCCACGGCTGCCCCCGTTCCCCCTTCCTCTGACCCCTGACACACAGAGCCTTCCATCCTTTGCTCCATGACCCCTCCCTCCCTGGAGCCCCCCCCCCCCCCGAACTAATGCATGAAGCCCCACACAGCATCCTCCCTGACACTCTCCTCCGCTGGCTCATGTGTCCTGGGTCCAAGAGCAGAATCCGTGTCTCTTGCAGAAGCCACCACAAAAGAATTGTGTTGTGATTTTCAAAGGAAATTGAAATCCTCTCTTTACTGCTTTCTAAATGAACCTTATAATTTTCCCCGGTCTACGACATCCCTATGAATTGCCGTGTGTGTGTGTGTGTTCATGTGGGAGAAAGCGTGCGCGAGCTCAGTGCCAGCCAGCACCAGGCTGGGCATGCATCTCTGGTGGATCAGATGAAGGACCACCGCCCTCACACGGCTGAGTGTGTGCTCCGTGGCCAGAAGCCACAGCTGTACCAAGCAGCCTTTCCCCACCCCACTCTCGGCCCCTCAGATTGGAGCCTCTGAAACGGAAATGGCTCGACCACATCTGGCCAGGGGATGGGACTAGCCCAACCTTTCAAGAGAACTCAAGGCTAGAGGGGTACAGCAGGGAGCCCTGGAAAGAATTAAAGGGTGGGAGGAAGGTCTCAGGAGACCAAGGACAGAGGTGGTCCTAGCAGAAAAGTCACAGAAGCATCTAGAAGAGAAGCAGAGGGCTGGGGCCGGGAGGAGAAGAAGGAGCCCAGGCCAGGGCAACATGGGTGATGGACACATTGACTATACTTGTGGCATCTAGGTCTCCAGAAATCCCTGACCCTCCCTAAGTCTTGCCGCTCATCCAAGGAGGCTGGGAAATCGGGGACCCCCTTGTCAGTCAGCAGGAGCAGGGAAAGGTGAGTCCAGGCAGATGGTGAGTCAGGGCCATACCTGCCCCATTAGGAGTCGGCCGGTCCCCAAGTATCCCGCTACATCTGAGGACAGGGGTCTTGGATATTTGGGCTATGAGTCTATAGAACATGGAGCCAGACTTTTTCTGCTACCCCAGAGGAGGAAACTAGGACCCACCGCTGAAAAAAGGTATCAAGACTCTCATATCCTAAAACAATTAGGCTTAGACCACTCCTCAGGGTGTAGGAAGAGGCTACCCTGCTGGCTCTGTCCCCCTCATACTCCGTTTCTGCCATTGCTCCCTTCCCTGGGCCTAGGATCCACACCCCTGCCAGACAGAAGGACAGACGCAGGAGGAGTTGGTGCTCATCATGGCATGTGGCTGGGACGGATACATCGTCCATGGGTCAAGGGACACTGCAGAAGGTAATGGCCTAAACCACCTCGCTGGTAGCCGCCCACAGGAGGGCAGCCCACCAGGCCAGGGGACCCCCAGAAGAGGATCAGCCAGAGAAGCAGCACCGCCCCATGGAGAGAGGACCTCCATGCCCTTAGTCAGTGCTAGGTGCAAGGCACGTGTCCCTCCCCTCCCTGTCCTCACCTCCACATGGGAAGCCTCCCGCGGGGAGGGGGCTACAAGCATGGAGAGGGAACCTGCTAGAAGGAAGCTGTCCCATCCCCAGCCCCCTGCACTCCAGGAGGAGGAGGAGGAGTGAAAAGCAGACCACCTCCGGCCCCACTCCAGACCCCAGGGCCACAGGCGGTGAGGAGAGGTGAGTTGCAATCAGATGCAAGATGTGGATTCTTCAACTTGATTTATTTAATAACCAGAAAGAAGTTACAGAATCTGCCCAAGATATTGTCAAGGGACAGAAGAGGGAGATTCAAAAGAGTTCAGTTGAAAACAGTGACTTGAGAAAAAATTTTTAAATAAATATTTTATATTTATGCTGAACTGAATTGAGCCTGAATGATAAACCAGTTACACAAGGGGCAGACTGTCTTCCACCCGCTCAAGGATGCCTGGGGGGGTGGGGGGTGGGGAATATAGTTAAGGAAACAAACAAAGTAATACGTAAGGAAACCAGAATCCCAAGGAAGTCTTAACAGTGGGGCCGAGACTCCCGGATAGGAGAACCCTAGGGCTGTTCAGAAGCTGGAACTGTCCTGGACCCAGCAGAGCTTTGTGGTCGGGATTCAGATCCTGGCTCTGCCCTTAATGGGCGATGTGAGCTTGGGAAAGCCATTAAGCTCCCCAGTGCCTCATCATCCATAAAATAGGAGAGTAGCATCTACCCATAGGGTAGTTGTGAGGATTCAATGAGTCAGTACGATAAAAGTTCTTAGAACAGTGCCTGACCATGGCCACTTTCCTTCCCTCTGGTGTTCAGTCTTTGTGGCTTAGCTACCCTCCCCGCACCTGCCTCTCCCTCTGCCCCTCCCCCTGCCACCTGCGCCTAGCCCCACCCTCCACCCAGCCTTTTCTCTACCTCCCGGCCTCTCTCGCCCATCCCATCCTGACCCAGCCTGGCCCAGAATGGACATCAGGGCCTCTTGCTGTCTGTGCTCAGGCTCCAGCCGCTGCTTCGGGGCTCACCATCTGATGCTTCCTGGATTCCTGGTTCAGGGGCTCAAGCACAAGAAGCTGGAGGGCCCAGCCATCCTGGTTTAAGCTAGCTCCTCCCAGGCCACCCAACTCTTGGGGCCAGCATGGGGGCAGCACGTGATACAAAACACGGCCAAAGAGGCTGCCCCTTCAGCAGAGGCTGTGGGGGGGGGGGGCGCGAGGAGAGGGGCGCAGTTTCTCTTAGGATGAGCGGTGTGTGAGCCAGGCAGGCCTCATGATTCCCACACCTTGCACAAACAAGGAGACTTGTTCAGTCTGTCTCAAGGTTACCGTGATGGGAGGACTGGAAGAGCGTTAGGAAGACTCTACCAACAATAATGTGTCAGATGCCGTCTGCGTGCTCAGGACAATGTTGTGTGACCTGCAGACCCAGCCGTGCAGGGCGGGAGGAAGGGGTAAGGGTGGTTCCAGCCCTCAGGGGGGGAGGCAGATGGGGTCGGACATAGACTTAGTGCCCCTTAGTACCCCAGGGCCTCTCCTTCCCTCCCTCCCCCCCACAGCACCACTTGCTTATGTGGCAGCTTGGACTTCCCCAAGCCCAGGACCCTGGGAGACTGGGGTCCCTGCTCCCCACCCTTCTTCTACCCCTTCAACACAGGGGCTCCTGCTGTGTGCGGGGGCTTCTCTCCCCAAACCTGCCAGGTCTACTTCAGAGGAAGCTTTTCCTACCCCTCCCCACCCCCAACAGCCATGCAATTTCCGGGGCCCCCAGGTGGCCCACCTTTGTGTCTTTATTTTGTTTGCGTACTTACATATCAATCTAACTGGGTTCTTTGAAGGCAAGGATCATGGCTCATTCATCTCTATATTCTGGCCCCTGGTGGCTCAAAAAAAAAAAAAAAAAAAAAACACCTTTGTAAAATGAATAGCTGGCTACAGAAGGGCTGAAGTTGTCTGGGGAAGCTTCCCTAAAGATGGAGAGCTCCGAGAGGGGGAGGACTGGGACGGGAGAAAGGAGGCAGGGGAAGATACTCACGGGAAACAATATGGGCAGAGGCAGGGACAGGGGACTGGGGGAGTGCAGAGTCACGAGGGGGCCCTACAACAGGGGCATGCACGGGGAGCACGGGACAGTCGTGTCCCCCCACCCTCTGCCACCTCAGCCATCCGTCACTGGGCTCCTGCCTCTCCCGCCCCACCCCAAAGTCCTCCCAAGCCTCCTGACTTGACCCCTGCCCTGCATGTACCAAAAGGCTGTCCAGGGCAAGACTGATGCTAGGAGATCTCCCGAGGGAGCGAGCCGGCTCTAAGTGCCAGAGCAAACCTGCAGGTTGATTGGCTGTCTTTATCTTGACAGTGGCAGGATGGTCCTTCCCAGCAACCTGCTGGGAAACTGCCTCCACACCTTGTCCAGCCAAGTCCTGTCCTCCTCGGGACAGCTCCCTGCACCTGTTCCTCCTGCGACCTCCAGCGTCATTCTGGTGTCATCGATTTCTTCTTTTTAAAGTTTATTTATTTTTAAATAGTCTCTTTTTAAATTTTTTTTATTGTTATGTTAATCCCCATACATTACATCATTAGTTTTAGATGTAGTGTTCCATGATTCATTGTTTGTGCATAACACCCAGTGCTCCATGCAGAACGTGCCCTCCTCAATACCCATCACCAGGCTAACCCATCCTCCCACCCCCCTCCCCTCTAGAACCCTCAGTTTGTTTTTCAGAGTCCATCGTCTCTCATGGTTTGTCTCCCCCTCCGATTTCCCCCCCTTCATTCTTCCCCTCCTGCTATCTTCTTCTTTTTATTTTTAAATAGTCTTTACACCCAATGTGGGACTTGAACTCACAACCCCAAGATCAAGAGTTGCATGCTCTCCCAACTGAACCAGCCAGGCACCCATTCTGGGGTCTTCTTTGATACCAGTGCTGGAGGGCTCACCCACCCAAGGCCCCTTTACTCGAGATCAGGCAAACCAATCTTGTCACTGGCCTCAAAGAGAAAAAAAAAGAAAGCATAAGATCTTAAAGGGATTCTTGCAAACTCCCACCATCCCTCCCTTTTCCTTCTTGGAGGACATTTCCTGTTTTGCCATGCTTCTCAGGTCTCAGACTGTCTTTTCTGGCTCAGCTACCGTCGTAGGGACTCAGTGCAGTGAGAGTGGGGAAGATGCACACCGCCTGAGCTCAGACTAAATGCCACTGGCTTGGTGGCATCACCTCACTTAAGCCACAGCGGGAGGTCTGAGTTCCCTCAGGTCACCCCTGGGAACTCTGGACCTTTCGCAGAGGAAGTCCTGGGATTTCAGAGGTTGGAAGAAAGCTCCTGTCGCCCCCGGGTTCCCCCCTCCCTGCCCATCCCCTGCCGCCTTCCCCGGCTATGGAGGAACCACCTGGGAGATGTTTGGATCATGAGATGCCCAGGCCCCAACCCTACAGATGGGGCTGGGGGAGTCTGGAGTTAGCCAGGCCTCCCAAAGGTTGAGAAAACAGATGAGGACCCAAGGATCAGAAGAGAAGGGACTCGCCCCAGGTGAGTACTGAAGGAGGCTGGTCTAGAGGCTGGTCCTCCTGGCTCCTTGCCCTGTGCATCCTGAGCTCCTCCAAGACAGCTCAGCAAAGGCCCTGTCTTCTCCAAACCGGCTTGCCCCATCAGCCCTCAGTGGATGGCACTGCTGGTTCCTGGGCCCCCCTGGCCTCAGCCTCGGCTATCGCAGGACAGAAGGAGGGTTCCCATTTCATGCACTGCCTTGAATCGCCCGCCGCAGACGGAGACGCTAGCAGAGAGGGGCCCCGACTCCCTATCCCCAGAGGCTGGCCCCGCCTGGTCATGTGGAAGGCGTTCAGTATTTGTTGAGACGGTCTATTGAGCGGCTGGGTTCACGACTTCACTCCTTACACTTGTGAGGACATTTGCCAGTTTTAAGGCCAATGCTTAACCCAAAGGCATCGCATGTTAATGGTGGGATTTTTGACAATTCTCACTCACCAGTCACCCCCCATTTCCTCCTTGTGGTGCCGTGGAGTTCTTGACTGAGAAGCCGGCTCCCCTTCGCTCTGCTCCTCATCCCTCCACCTGCCAGTTGAACACAAAGCCCCAGGCTCCACTCATTTGTGATGCCCTGCTTACGGATTTCTAGATTATGCGCAAAGCAAGGGAACCTGACAGGCTCATTCAGCAGCCTCTTCGGGCCTTGGCCAGGCCAGCAGCCGCCTCTAGCTGGGGTGTCCAGGAGACTGCTGGGGCAGAGGGAAGCAAATTCACTTCTGGGGGGGCGGGGGTTGAACTGATGAGCATATTGGTGCCTCTCACCGGCTGACTCCTTCTTTCTGCGGATAATCTCACGGGCCATGGAGCTTCCTGTGACAAGAGAGAGGCTTGGTTCCGGAGACAGTGCGGGCGGGCAGCTCGTGTTGGAAGGCTTGCGAGATCTTCTGTAACCCTGCCAAGCCACCTCTTCACTGGAGCTGGACTCGTGAGAAGGAGGGGGGCCGGCAGAGATAGGAGACAGACATCTGCTGTGATCCCAGCTACGCCAAGTGGAAAAGGCCATACAAGTATTTTCCAAGTGATTGATTCCAAAGAAAGGTGCTGGTGAGAAAGGAAAAAAGGAGTCCCTTCCTGGGCCCACAGTCCGCTTGATGGATCATACACGTAATGACACAGGGCATATCTGCTCATTCCCCACACCCCACCCACATCTGTCCCTAAAATGGGCTCTCTGGCCCCCTCCCTCCTCTGCTTCCCAAGGGCGTCAGAGTCCTTCTGCCTCCCTAACCCAGAACATCTGGGATTCCAGGACCTGGAAAACTCACACCCTGGCCCTTCCTTGTCTTCTTCCTAAACAGCATTCCCTGAAAGCCAAATCATGGCTTCTAACCCCACCCCACCCCCCAGCCCTGAGGCAGGTTATCCTTCTCTTGGACAACTGAGGCAATCAGAGCTCAGAGTAATTAAGGAACTTGCCCAAGGTCGATGTAAGCAGCAGAGCCAGGAACCCCAACCAGGCCTGTCTGGGTTTCCACCCTGCCTCCATGAGAACAGAGACCCACACACAGGCCTGCTCTGACCCAGCTCCTTCCACTCCTTCCTCTGGGTCCTGCTGCCCCAGGAGCAAGGCAAGGGTTGGGGGCGGGGCAAGAAGTCACCTTAAATCTTTTCCAGAACAAGATGGGGCATGAGCCAAGCAAACTCTAAGTGTCTACGTGAGAAAAACTGAGATATTTTTCATGAGGCCTGAGAAGTGTGTTAGGGTTCATCTCTGTGGGTTCAATAATTCTGGTCAGAAGACTGACTTTTCTTTTACCTCTCAACTTTTAACTATGAAAAAAATGTATACATACAGGAAAGCTCAAAGAAGAATACAGTTAAGAACCCATAGGCCCCAAATTTACATTCTACAATTAACATTTTGTCAAATTTGCTTTATCCAAGTATTTTTCTAGACCACTTGAGTATAAGTTGCAGACATCAAGAGATGTCCTAAATACTTCGGCCTCTATCTCTTAAAGAGAAGGACATTCTTCTACGTAACCAAATGTCGCTCTCACACCTTAAAAAATTAATAATTTCCTAATATCATCCAATATCCAGCCCATATTCAAATGTCCACAATTATTCCAGAAATGTCTTCTATAGCCGTGTTTTAATAGCAGACGCCAAAGGTCAAACATGGCATTTGGTTGTTCTATCTGTTGAGTCTTCTTCCATCTTAAAAGTAGTCCCCCCACCTTTTTTTTTGTCATGACATTGACTTTTTGAGGCGGTTGAGCTGATGGGCTGGCAAAATGTCCCACTTTTTGAGCTCTCGGGGTTATTTCCTTATGGTGCCATTGAACTCCTTGCTTTATTCCCTGTATTTCCTGTAAACTGTACCTTAGATCCTGGGCTTGATTAGATTAAAGATTTTTGGTGACAAAACATCGGTGGTAGCAGCTCCTAAGAGCCCCGCCTCCTGGTACTGACACCGTTGTGCAGTTGCCTCTCCTGGAGCGTGGGCTAGACTTTGGGATGCGCTTCTAATACATAGAATACGGCAAAAGTAAGGGGTTGTCACTTCTGAGATTAGATTATCAGAAAGCTTTGGCTTCAGCTATCATGGGTGTTTTCTCTTACTTTTGGGTTGTCCATCATAGAGGAAGCTAGCTGAGACAGCCTCATCTGTCTGCCTCTCATCCTTTACCACATGCCGGGCAAACACTCCTGCCTTCTATTCAGCTGTGTTGAGTCAAATTACTTAGACTTACCTGCCTTTACCCATACCCTAACATATGTCAGGACTATGAGGATGAGGCAAGCATCTTTCTTTTTTTTCTTTGATGCTTTGGTTTTATTTTATTTTTTTATTTTTTAAGACTTTATTTTTAAGTAATCTCTACACCCCACGTAGGGCCTCGAACTCACAGCCCCAAGATCAAGAGCTGCATGCTCTGTGGACTGAGCCAGCCAGGCGCCTGGAAGATAAGTCAGGCATCTTTAAAAAGGAGCTTAGAATGTAATAGGGAAGATATAGATCGATGGAAGAGAATTGACAATGCAGAGATAGACCCTCACAGTTAGTAACTGGGTTTTCAACAAGGGTGACAAGACAATTCAATGGAGAAAAAGATAGTTCTTTCAACAAATGGTGCAGGAGCAAATAAATATCCACAATGAATAAAGTCAGATTACTACCTCACACCATATACAAACATTAACTCAAAATGAATCAAACATCTACATGAAAGAGCTAAAAGTATAAAACTCTTAGAAAAAAAATATAGGTGTACATCTTCATGATCTTGGATTAGACAATGGTTTCTCTCAAACAACAAAAGAAAAATATAAAGTGGATGTTATCAAAATGTCAAAGACACCATCAAGACAATGCAAAGGTACCCACAGGATAGAAGAAAATCTTTGCAAATCATATATCTAATAAGGGACTTGTGTCTAGAATATATAAAGAGCTATTAAAACTCAATAATAAGAAGACAAATAATCCAATTTAAAAATGGGCAAAGAATCTGAACAGTTCTCCAAAGAAGACCTATGAATGGCCAAGAAGCACATGCGAAGACGCTCAACATCATTAGTCATCAGAAAGATGCAAATTAAAACCACAATTAGGTGCCACTACACCCATTAGAATGGCTAAAATCTAAAAGTAGTTTAGATTTAAATTCAAAAGATGTTACAAATCAGAGTAACCTGGGTAAAGGGCACCAGGGTGCCCAGGATCTCTCCGTCTTATTCCTTACAATGGCATGTGAATCTACGATTATCTCACAATAAAAAGTTTCATTTTTTAAAATCCCATGCTGTTTATAATTTCATAGTGCAAGCTCCAGAAGATTAAATGGGGCTTTAAAAAAGCATAAGTTATGTGTATATGCATAACACGTATCTTATGTTTATCATCGTATGTGTGGAAACACACAGGCCCACATACACAGAGAAGGGGGCATGCGGCTTCCATAAGTATGTGTTCAAAGCCCTTTGAAAGCCCAAAGGAGAGAAGATAGAAAACCACTAAGGGAAAGATTGCCTGGACTTAGGAGTTAATAGGATCTCATCTCCCTGATGCCCCTGAGGAGGGCATCACGTGCGCACCTGGGCATCTGCCTGCCACCTCCAGTCAATACACAACGTCTTTGTTCCCTCTCTCTTGCTTTACCTCCCCTTTGTCATTGTCCTTCACTCACCAGGCCACTACAGAACTCTATTAGGATGATTAATGGTGACTCTAGAGCAAACAATCCCCAAATCTCAGCATTAACTTCTGCTCAAAACATGCACTTGGGATGTTTCTGATTGGGCAGCTCTCTGGGGAGGTTCTTCTCTTAGCGGTGGTCTGGACCTACACTGCCACCATCTCGTGGCTTCCAAGGTCACGCCAGCGCTGTCCAGGCAGCAAAGGAAAGAGAGAGCGTAGTAATTGAATTGCACGAGGAGGAGGTGAGCACTAGAAGCAGAGTACTACACTTCTGTCCATATTCTTCTGGCTGTAACTTAGAAATATGGCATCACCGGGGCGCCTGGGTGGCTCAGTCGTTAAGCATCTGCCTTCAGCTCAGGTCATGATCCCAGGGTCCTGGAATCGAGTCCCACATCGGGCTCCCTGCTCCACGGGAAGCCTGCTTCTCCCTCTCCCGCTCCCCCTGCTTGTGTTCCCTCTCACTGTCTCTCTCTCTCTGTATCAAATAAATAAATAAAATCTTTAAAAAAAAGAAAAGAAATATGGCATCACCTGTGAGGGAACTGGGACATGCAGTCCTCCTGTGTGCTTTTATGGCATCATTTCTGCCATGAGGATGCTTCCTAGTTGGTCCTACCAGGGGTCTGCATAGACGTCCGCGCCAAAGATGCTGTGCCCTGATCCTCCCATAACCCGTCTTTGAGATGCCGCAGCAGGGAGGATGGCTCACTCGGCACTCTGTTCTGCACTCTACTACCCCCGGCCTAGGACTGCTCGGCGTGTACCCCAAGTTTCACAACGTGCCCGTGGAAACAGCTCCTTCAGCTTCGGGCTTCAGTCCCCTCCCCACGTGAACCCCCGCTCCCCACCGTCCCACTCACTCGTCCCCCTCCGCCTCCCCAAAGACTCACACAAAAAGGAACTTCTTTCCTTCTCTATTAGCCTAAAAATAAAACACCTGGCATATCATTTCAGAAGAGTAACACCCTGAGGGGCTCCAGCCCTCCAGGCGTGCAAGCGGCTGAGCTCTGCCCCTCATTCAGCAGTGGCCTGGGAGCCCTGCTCCAGGGGACAGTGACGCAATGGACCCAAAGGTGGTAAGGGAGGAGCATTGTGGTGTGAGCAGGATCGAATGGACTCCGGCTCAGATGTCTTGTACTTACAGCGCCACGGGTGGGTGCATATATGGATCTGAAGCTCAGGAGAGAGACCTAGACCAGGGTACGCTATATATCTTATATGCGCTAGGATACAGATGCAGCTGCTGTTACAAAATGTGAAATAACAGTGGCTTGAATAGGATGAGGTTTCCTTCTCCATCATAAGCACAAACAATCCAGGCTGGTGCGGAGCTCAAAGGAGTCGGGGCCCAGGCTTCTCCTGTCTCGTGTGTGTGCAATCCAAGATGACTCACTACCATCTGCATTCCAGCAGACGGAAAGGGGACATCGGGCAAGGGAAGGGCAAGCCCCTTCCCTACAGGGCATAACTCTGAGAGATGCACTCATCACTTCTGCTCACATCCCAGAAACTGGTCACAAGGCTACATCAGGCTGCAAGAGGGTGCTGAGCAATGTGGCTACTATTCCAGGCAGCCATGTGCACAGACCATTTCTAGTACCGCGGAAGAAGGGCTGGGTGGACGTTCTGGGATGACTGGGAATCTCTGCCACACACCCCATCAGTAAAAACATTGTTGAGCACATACCCCCCAATATATGTGTATTTGTTCATAATTCATACGTGTCAGTATGTATATTACATATTTTTAAAGATATTTCCTTGGGGTCCCTGGGTGGCTTAGTTGGTTAAATGGCTGACTCTTGATTTGGGCTCAGGTCATGATCTCAGGGTCATGAGATTGAGTCCCGCATCAGGCTCCATGCTCAGTGCAGTCTGCTTGTCCCTCTCCCTCTGCTCTTCCCCCTTGTTCACATTGTCTCTCTCTCTCTCTCTCAAATAAATAAATAAAATATTTTTAAAAAGACATTTTCTTTCTTACTTTTTAGATAAAAATAAAAGCAATATTTTCTTTTTATACCTCAAGAGATCCTCTAGCACACACCCCCTTGGAGAGTACTGGTCTAAACTAAAGATATAGATTTATAAATCAACAGCAAATACGTAGCAAATAGCTGAAGCTCTACCTTTGGATAAGATCGTCCAAGGAGAGCATGGGCAGAGAAGGAGAAGAAAGTGCCAAGGATGGGAGATTGGGGAACATCAACATTTAAGATTTGGGCAGAAAGTAAAGAAGCAGGAATGATCTGAGAAACTGAGCAGGCCTCATTGAGAGGTAGGAGAAATGAGATATAGCGGCCATAGGAAATCTGGGAAGAAGAGAATTTCAGAAAAAGCCATGCACAGCAAAGACGGAAAGGGGGCTGTGATTCACACATGTGAAAATCACTGGTAACCAGGCTGGGAAGCGACAAAACTCAGGATGAGTAAGTAAGGATTAGATGGTACTAGGAAAGAGGGAGCCATGGAGGATTATTGAGTAGGAGCGTCACAGGAGGACAGCTGAATGTAAGGAAGATGCCATGGGCATTTGTATGAAAAATGGGTTAGAGGGGCCAGAGTCTGAAGTCTGCAGACCCACTAGGATGTAAACTCAGACCAGGCTGACCAAGTCAAAATGGCCTCAAACACATTGCTTAGGAGAAATGGAAATGACCCAGTGACCAACTTGATATGGAGACTTATGGAGAAGGAAGAGAATATGGGCTCCAAGGTTGTGGGCCCTGGAAGCGGAGAGAGCGGAAGCACGATGATGGTTCGGTGAGGTTCTGGTGGGCAAATGCAATGCCGATCCCTGAGTGCCTGGTCTCCTGTCCCAGGCTCCTCTCGCATTCCTAGGCTTAAAAACTCTCATGGGCAGACCTCTCCAGCCCTGCCCCATGGTGCCAAGAATGTGGTCATGACTGCATAGTATCCTAGAGACCCACCGAGCAGCCAAGCCAACTTCCATGTGATGCCCGGGGGCTGTGAGATCGTCACGGAGGGCAGAGAGCTCTTCCTTCCCATGCAGAGTCAGGCTCCACAAGGTGCCAGCAGCAAAGGCCCCGTCAGCGGGCATGAAAGCAGGACACATCCGGGCCACAGCGCACCTCATCTCTGTGGCAACTGCACACCCAGCTCTAGGAGTCAGGGCATAAACCAGCGCTTGCTAGAACGACCCTCAGCCCTTCACATGGCCTGTGTCTCTTGCCTACCTCCCATCATCAAGAAGTGGGTAAAAGGAAAGAAAATGTAGTGAATCTGTAAGCACTTGAGGAGGGAGATGCTGTTCTCGACAGCAACAGTCTCTGTCCCTGAAGGAGGGCCCTCCACTGTGCTCTAGCCCTGGGGGCCTCCCTGCGGGATTCTGGTCCAGTTGGCTTATGGGCTACACTGCAACAGGACCGCCCCTGAAAGCTCCCCCTGGGGAGGCTCCACGACTGCTGCTTTCCCAAGCCCTCACGGACTGGATGGGAGTTGGATTGCAGGACAAGTCTGGCGAAAGGTATTCGGGGAGCTGCTCCATCGGACCTGGATGATTCTGGGCGCCAGGAGGGAGGTACACTGTTCTCCCACCTCTCCCGGCCATGTCTCGGGCTCGACCTGACACTCTCCAGGGTGAGGGACTTCAGTGTGGTCCTGGGTGCTGAGGAGGCCCCTCCCTCAGGGGTCAAGAGAGGCCCCAGCCCTGGATGGAGGTTCTAACTAAAGACTAATGGGGAGGCCCACCGACCTCCGCATAAGGAGCAAAGTCTACCGACCCAGCTGCCTCTGCATAATCCACAAATTATCTTAAAGATAAGATGGGAAGCAATGGATCTCATACAAAGGGCTAAGTTCTGATATTTGGGCTAACTAATGCTAAAAACGTCAAGGATAAAACAGCTATACAGTACCCTGGGTAAACATGTTGGGGGGCACCATGGATTTCCTTGAGTATCTCAGAGGGTGGAATTCACTTACACTTGACGAGTCTCCACTCTGCACCCTGCCCACCCTCTGGATCTTGAAGGACTAAGGAGTTTAAGCAAAGAGTGGAAGGTGTCCCAGGCTGAAGGAACTGCTTGTCTCAGGGGACCAAGTGAGAGAAAGCATTCTATGCGGGCAGGATGAAACACATAGTGAAATTCTAGATCAGTCTGGCCGTAGCAGAGGAGGGAGGGAGGACAGCCGTAATCCCAAGGCAGGAGAAGCTCTAGCCAGCTCAGGACATGCTTCTGTGGTGGGAGTTTGGGCTTTATCCAGAGGGCAATGTGGAGCCACTGAAACATTTTAAGCAGAGAGGAGACATGATCAGATTTGTTCTAGAAATATAGCAGGGTGGTTTGTTAAGAATGTAATGTGGCAGAATAGCCTAGTGAAAAACTAGCTGCGTCTTGCTTTCTCCATTATGGGCTCCTTGGTAAGGAATGAAAGGTATTTCTACCCCTCTTCCTCCTCACTCCCACCCCAGGAGGGGAGCCAAGCCATTGTATCTTTGAGGCCCGGGCTTTCCTTACCCACAGGGGGGAACTCACAGCAGTTTTGTGTGTTATAAGACAAGAAGGAAGAAGTTGCCAGGCCGGTCTGCATCTTTGTTTTAGAAGGCCTGGGTCCAGCCTGGGAGTGTTTGTGCTAAGAAGTGAGGAACTAGACCCAGAGGTTATGGGATGTGTGGGGACCTCCAGACAGTCTGAGAATAGCTGTGAACCCAGAGGAAGGAGGAAATCTCATGGCTACCCTGCTGCCATGCAGCCCATTGTTCTCTCCTACCCAGGTGTTGATTCCCGGGGTTGGTTCTGAAGGTCGCTGACCACTGTGCATGGATGGGAAGTCCCCAGAGCAAGCTCCAGACCTAGGACTCGGGGTCCTGGCCCACCACGAAGCTCCGTGTGAGGTGGGGCCCATAATGGGCTCTCGGGCTTCATTTTCCTCATTGGTAAAACTCGTGCTTTGGACTTGATGTGGCACGCAGCTCCTTCTGGCCCGCACGTTCTGTGAGGTCCAAGCACACGCTTGAGTGGCCTAACGGAGCAGAATGCATTGTCAAAGCACAGTGACAGGCACACAGAGCAGCCCAGGGGAGGGCCCAGAAGCCCCCAGGAGTCTCTGGAGCCCAGCATCAGGCCCTGTAACTGGGGCACAGGAGGGCAAAAGCACCTGCTCCCGGGGTCCCGAACACACTAGGGGCAGCCACCCACAGGGAGGCCGACACCAGGAAAGGCCGTGGACTGTCAGACTGTCTCCAAAGTGCAGAAAATACTGCCAGGTTCATAGAAGGAGAACGTGGGAGAAAGGCCGGTGGGTCCGTGCAGGTGGGTGGTGCATGTCAGGCCGAGCCTTGTCCTGGGGTGGGTCACACGGGCTCCTGCTGGCCTCGGGGCAGTCCCTACTGCTTAAGGGGGTAGTTTCAGCTTTTGCTTCAGGGTCTTTCGCCTGAGTTTAGAGAGCCACGGGACAGAAGAGCTTAACCAATTACAAAGTACGGACTGAGGTCAGAATGGAGGTAGTTACATCCTCTTTCAGCCCCTGGGTCGTAAGGACACTGAGAAAGCAGCCACTCCGCGGGCGCCTCACGTGCAGGCGCTCCGCTGGGTGGACAAGTGTCCGGCACCGGGCAGGACCCGGCAGACACCAGTGCCCGCGTGCTGACGGCCCTGAGAGCCCACCAGGGTTACCGGCCCTGACTCCGCGCTCCGCGGCCGCCCGCTGCCTGCTACCTCTCAGGGACGCCCTTCCAATAAAAAGGCATTTTCAGAGGCTGTGGCTCATTTTCCATTCTCTTTCTCCAACCAATTCTCCTCTCTCTTCCTACTCGATTATCCACAAGTCTTCGTTTTGTCGATTGCCTTCCCCGGGGAATGGACTCCCCCGGACCAGTTGGCCGGATGCCCTGGACGGTGGGAAAGGGAAGCAGTTAATGGCAGGAGAAATGTAACTAACTTGATTGAGGTTTACAGTCTCGCCACATAGGATCGTCATTGGAGGGACTGTTATCCCCATTTTACAGATGAGCAAAATGAGGTCAAGGAGTAACATAACTTGCCCAAGATCACAAAAGCAGTATGCAGGGAGGAAAAAAAAATATTTTCCTCTCTCCAAACTTGGTTCTTCAGCTATGGGTCTGTAATGAGACTGACCAAAGACAGATTAACAAGAGAAAACAAACAGAAATGTATTCGTGTGTGCACCCTCCCATGTACACACGGGAGCACCCAACAATGAGTCACCCAGAGGGGTGGATAGACTTGGACTCACGCACCATCTTAGACCATCCAAAGGAGAGGGTGCTTCTGGGCAGAGGTGGCAAGCTGTGGGAAGGTGACCAGAAAAAATGGGGATGGGGGTGTCCAAGTTGTTTAGTAGGGTTTGGTTTGCAGATATAAGTCCGTGCATGGTCCACTGGAAGGAGTCCTGAAGAGTCTCCTCCCGCACAGGAGAGGGAGACACGTTTCCAAATGGAAATGGCCTTTATTGATGTAAACTCCCTTTACAAAGAAAACGTGTTCCCTGTTTTAGAGCTTTCCCTATACCTGCCAGCTCTCCATGGCCTTTAGCTCTAAATAATCCGTATGCCAGAGACATGTTTTGGGGGGGATCTCAAGTAATATCAGGATTTAAGTCCAGATATCTTTGGCTTTCTTTGAGTTTCCCTTCCCAGTCTCCCCCCAAATGTTTACTGACCATCTATTTTGTTCCAAACCCTGTACTGTACTCCTGGAGCGTCAAAGACCAAGGATACCATGTGCAGCCTTCAGGCACTGCGATCCGGACGGGGGGACAGACCCCGAAACAAATCGTGTGAGGTTTGGAGCGGGGGACTGGGGAGTGGACATCCCAGGGGTGTTCCAGAGGGTGGCCTGCAGTCTACCAGGCAGAGAAGGGGTCAGCACACGGGAAGGCTCCCGGGCGATGCCGTACCTCTGCACCTCCTGGGCTGCCATGCTTCCCGCCAACATCCCTGGATGCCAGGACTGGTGTGAGGGTCACGGTGGTGCCTTTCCTCCCAGGGCCCCTTTCCAAGGGGCCCGGGCCTAGGACTCTGCCCCCAAGCCTGGCTTCCTGGGGAATGGCTCCGCCGGTGCGTGAGGCCCTCCTGACAGCCGCAGACCCCCTCCCTCCCTCACTCGGATCTTCAGTTTAGCTAAGCTGCTGGGTCCCTTTGGGTTTGATACCATCTAATTGGTTGTGGCTAATCCCGTATTAACTCTCCCCACAGAAGCTAGAGGGCCTCTCCCCACCCTCCATCAAGTCCCAGCCCCTACAGAAGCTTCTGTTATCATGTTTATGAGCCTCCACATCCACAGACAGGCAAATTTGCATATAAATAACCTGCCGGCGCAGGAAGCTGAGTGAGGCAGCTGGTAACGACTCTGTTTATTACTCAGGAGAGAGAAGGGGATCCGGAAGGCCTTGTGCTGGGTGGCCCAGTCGGGACGGTCACATTTCCACCTGCTGATTAGCTGAGAAAGAGGCTATGACCCTCAAAGTGCGGAGGAGGAGCAAACACGAAGGCTCTCAGTTCCTCCCTTTTGGGAAACCCTACACCAATCTACTCCGTCACCTGAGCCAGGAGGGCCCACCCTTGTCGCCAAGGCCCGCCCGGCCGGAGCATTCCATTCGAGCAGCCAGGGGTGGCCCTGGGCTTGGTGCAGTTCGGAGATATGATGCAAAGGGAGATGGGTCACATCCTCAAAGAACGGTGTATGGCAGAGGACGCGTCACAGACCTAGCAGGGGACCGTGAGCAGACAAGACTTTGGGATGAGGGCGGTGCACGGTCTGGCGAGGCCGGGAGGTGCTGGAGTGAGTCCTCACACCTGAGAAAGCTCCAGGGCGGGGGCATCTGGGCGGGTCCTTGAAGAAACACAGACCTTGGTGGCCTGGGGGAGAGCAGAGGAGGAAGCATTCCAGTCCAGAGGGAACGAGGTCAGCAAAGGCACGAAATGAATGCATCACCAAGTGGATGATCTGTCGGGGGTGGGGGTGGGGGGGGAATAGGGAGATAAATTGGAAGAGCAGCAGAAGTTATGGCCTATGGGGTGCGCACATCACTAAGTTGTGACTTCATCTCTTAAACCTCAAAGGTTTTCGAAGACGGGAGTGACGTCAGTGGGGGGGGCAGGTCTGTGGGCTAAACCTCCCCCAAAATGTGGGATAGCCTCACAGTTAGCTAAGAAGGCAGGGACAAATCACCCTTAGCAGAGGTCTGACATCTGTTAACACACCAACAAGGCTTAATTCAGAATAGGCTCTGCCCCGGAGACTGGGAAACTGGACATCAGTGAGCACCCAGAGTCTTAGAGGAGGCAGGGCTGAGGAGCACAGATTCAAAGGACAGGGAGTCTATGATTGGACTGTAGAAGTAAAATTAGAAAAAAAATCTCTCAACCCAGAAAACCTCTACAACGGTAGTGGGGACAGTTTCCTTATCGAATAAGCATTAAACCAGAATGTGATGCATATCACAGCTTATCCCCTAAGAGACTTCAAAGACAAAATGGAATCTCACCCCCTTGTATAGCACAGAGGAGAAAACCCTTTTTCTCTCTACCCTCCTAGGTTCAGTGGCTGGGTTCAGTTGGTATCAAACTGATAAAAGACAGATTAACCAGAAAATAAAAACGGTTTTAATTACACACACTCGCGCGCGGGAGTTCACAAAGAAAAATGTAGCTCGGAAAGGGAGCCAGAATTTAGGGACTTACTTCAGGCTACACAAAGAAAAATGGGCTTGGGGCTTGGCAGGGGGGAGGAGAGTTATGGGAAGGTGACCAGGAAACATATGGCAAACAAGGGTTGTTCAGTAGGGATTGTCACCCAGATTGAAGTCTTTTCCTTTGATAAGAGCTGTTAAGAGGCTCCCCCTCCTGCTACAGGAGACGGAAACACTTGTACAAATGGAAATTTCCTTTACTGATGTCAAGTTTCTTGACAAAAGGGAAACTTATGCTCCGATTTTAGAGCTTTTCCTGCTTCTGCTGTTCCTCAGTGGCCTTCCAAATAATCCTTATGCCGGAGGGGCATCCTTTGGGGTGGCATATTCTGGTCCCCTTCAGTAGCCCGGCAGATACAACCCATTCTATACATTTCCCTTGTTTATACACCATGATAGACAAGAACTCGTCCTCAAATAAGAGGTCTTGACAGCACCATTTGTCACACATATTTCATCCTGCCTCTACCTGGTAACTGGGCGACCATCTGCATTAGCTTATTGGCTTTATCCAGAAGAAAAACAAACGCATAATTTGTGACTGGAGGTGGTTCTGCAAATGGGAGCAAGGAACCCACCAAAGTTAGGCTCCTAGCCTCCCACAGGAGCTCAGAGAGAGGGGGCCTATCTCCTTTGATGTTTGCATTTCAAAAAGGTGGCTCTCAGGTCTTTGAGGAAATGTCTGAGCTCTGAGACCAGCAGGAGACTGATCTAGCCATTATAAAGATTTCCGTGCATTTGACAAGGACACAGGAAAAAACTCTGAAAGAAAAGTGAGAGGAGGAAGACGTCCTCTCCTTATTTTCAATAGGGAGAAATATGCCTCCTGTTTTAATTTATATTCGCCCTTCCCAAACCAATAGGCTCAAGAGTAGCTGGGTCCTCCTGGGAGCCTCACTGACCGCCTCGTCAGACCAGTTCAAATCCCACCTCTGCCTTGTGCCCGCTGGTGGACAAGTCAATTCTCCTCACCTTTGAAATGCAGATTAGAATTGCCACCTCATAAGGTCGTGAGGAATAAATGAGGTAATATTGTAAAGTCAGCTGGGGCACATTGGGCATTAGGAAATACTGTCCTTTGAAATTAAAGTGTATGCTATCATGAGGGCTGGAAGGGCGGGATGAAGGGTAGGTAGTCCACCAAATCCCAAAGCACAGAACCCAAGGGGACTCCTTGAACACTTACATCACATAGGTATGGAGCAGATCGAGGGGACCGCTCCTCTGAGCAGCTGGGCATAAATTCAGGGAGCTCATTTCGCTAAGAGGTGTCACAGTCTGTTAAGGAAGGGTTTAGGACACTCACGAATGCTGGCTCCAGAGGGGCTGTTAGGAGAGTGGCAGGTATTGGGGCATGATCCTAACTCTGAGGCTGACAGCTTCTAGGGCAAAGCCGTTCCCATAAAGTCTGGGCAACACTGTCACAGGCAAGCTCTGGCCAGACCGATGTATCACGGGTTTGGACTTAGAGGATAATTCTTCTATTTCTGTGCTCCACAGCTCACAGGTCCCCCAAATCCGCCAGGATGACAGGCTGCATTTGCAGTGGGACAGTCTCTACTGCTCCCTGGCCCCTTCTGCCATAAAGCCCGCGGCAGGACCCTCGCCCACCTGTGCTCCAGAAGGGCCCTGTCCCTTAAGATGGGGGGAGGAGGGCCCAGCACAGCCATCGTGGTCAAATTTCATGTCCCTCTGCACTCTCTGGCCCCCTGCCCCTTTTGCGTCTGTGGGGGCTGCCTTTTTGTTCCCATGGCAACTGCATTCCCAGGGAGGAGCTATCTTGGGATAGACATGCAGCCCCAAGATGAGGCCGCTGGAGCCAGAGGGAGGGAGTATCCTGTGGGGAAACCGCACTCTCTGGGCTTTTGACTGAGGCTGGGGAGAGGTTGAGAAGAGCCTTAGGCCACGGTGGCCCGCCGCTCTGGGGCTTTTCCCAGCTTGCTTTGGTGAGGGCAACCCACCTTGCCAGCACCTAGGGAGAGTCTGGAGGCTGCGAGGAGGAGAGACCCTCTCTTCCTTCCCATCTTCCCAGCTACCCTCTCTGGGAGTCAGAAAGTGGCTAGGGTAGGCCCAGACCAGAGCACTGGGTGGTAAAATCTGATGCCAGGGAGGGCGGGCTGGGAAGGAGAGGAGCCGGGGTGACAGAAGGAAGTAGATTTTCATCTGGGGTGGCTGCAAGGCAGAGGGGGGCTGGCAGAGCAGGTGACCGGATCAGGCCGGGTGATGGGGGTGACAGAGCCCACGGGGAGGGCTGGAGCAGAGCTAAGCCATGCGCTGGGCGGGGGGGGGGGGGGGGGGGGGGGGAGCGGGGGGGGGGCGGGGGGGTCGGGGGGGGGGGGGGGGGGGGGGGGCGTGATTGAACGGCAGCTCGGGAGGGATTGAAGTGGGAGACACAGGATTTGCTGCAGAGCCCAGCGCCCTAATGGAGCACAGGACGCCTTGATGCCCAGGCCGAGATCGCAGGCCTGGAGAGGGGGGTGGCGGGGAGGAGGCTGATCGAGCCCCTTGGCAGGCAGGACTGGCTGGACACGTGCTCCGGGGACCGAGCTGCGGGCTGAGCCCATCCGTCCCTCGCTGAAGGCGCGGTGACAGAGAGGGCCCGGCGGAGGGCCGGCGGGCGGGTGGGCCCAGAAGCACAGAGCTGGCCCCGGAATGCAGCCTGCAAGCACGTTTTGCCCTTAATGTTCAAACCAATTCCAGGGCAGCTTTTCTCCGGAAAAGGAAGCGTGGTTCAAAGAGAACATAATGAATTGGCTGAAATAAATAGCTGATTAGTTGCAGATAATCTCAGAAGCTCCAGAGTGCAGGGAACAGCTCAGCAGCCCTGGCAGCCACCTCCCCCTGCTGCTGGACACAGCCTCCCCCCTCCCCGGGGACAGGGCTGCAGGCTCAACCCGAAAGGAGGTCTCAAGGCCTGCAGTCTCAGACAGCAATCCTTCGCTGCTGGGACAGCCCCCTGGCCGTCACCGAGGGGCCTGGCCTGTGGGGAGAAAACTAGGTGTATAGAAACAGCACGTGGGGGGCTGGAGTCCAGGCTCTAGAGCTACCAACTTAGACAACTTCAATGGCCTCCCTGAAAAGAGAGATAAAATTAGGGGTGCCTGGGTGGCTCAGTCGTTAAGCGTCTGCCTTTGGCTCAGGTCATGATCTCAGGGTCCCGGGATCAAGCCCCGCATCGGGCTCCCTGCTCCACGGGAAGCCTGCTTCTCCCTCTCCCACTCCCCCTGTTTGTGTTCCCTCTCTCGCTGTGTCTCTGTTAAACGGGTAGGTAAGATCTTTAAAAAAAAAAAAGAAAAATTAAACTAATGTCTGCCCTGAGTGCTCCCAGGGCCTTTTAGAGAATCAAATGAGAAAGAGTATGGCACAAACTCTGGCAATTGTTATGCATTAGACACGGGCCCCCCTAGGGGAAGGGGGTCTGTTTTGCTCACTTTTGCACCCCCCCCCCCCCCCACCGCCGGCATGTAACCTAATGCCTGGCACAAGTATTTGTTGAATGTTCTTGAATAAATGTGGACCATTCACGACCCCAGTGGTACCCCCCCAGTCCTTCACAGGTGGACTGGGCACCAAAAAGTTGGGGGTCTAGTCTGGGGGCATTTGGTTGTGACGCTGCCCTAAAGCCAACCTCAGATGATGTTGGGATTGGCCATCATTTTGAATTAACCATAACTCTGTTGGCCCAGAACACAGAGAATGGGGAGTTATTTAAAATTTGATGGAGAAGGTGAGCCATGCACTAGATTTGCCTTCCGTGGTCCAGGAGCCTCACATCAAGAGCAGAGCTGGGCTCCTCCTCCGGGAACCCCTCTTCACCTCTTCTCCTCTTCTCAAATCTTTCGCCTTTTCCAGCTTTCTGATTCAGAAGCAGAGATGGGGAGGGACGGGGTCATTTTATGACCTCCATCTGCTATTCAGTCTGATACTTGGAGGCCACACAATGTATCAATCATCTTAAGCTGCAGACACACTCCACATTAATTATAATTTAGAATAACTGGGAGTTGAGTTAAGTGGCAGTTGACTAGTTGACATGTTTTGTAGACATGTAATCAAACATTTATTAATTTTGATTTTGCAGTTTTCTTTTGGCTTTGTGGGGCCAATCAGCTCTCTTTTCAGAGACCAGACACTTCTGGAGGTCCTTCACTTCAGAGGACCCCGGCACCCAAGCAGCTGGGGAAAGGGGGAGCCATCGGGGTGCCGAGATACCCTATGCTCCCCTAGAGAGGGGAGAAGCAGCATGGCCTGTGGCTTCAGCGTTTTCATAGGAAATAGGACACATGCATCTGGGCCTATATGCTGTGTGACCCTGGACAAGCTTTGTGACTTGTCTGGGCTTTAACTTGGAAGCCTTTGGAATAGAGTTTGAGAAAAAGGGATGGAGGCTACAGGCAGAGAGTGGTCACTGGGCCTTTTCTCCCCCAGATCAGAAGATATGACTGCGAACATGTTGTGGAGGCTCAGGGCAGAGTGGTCTGGACACCTGCGAGATAAGCTAAACAAGGGGCGCCTGGCTGGCTCAGTCAGTTAAGTGTCTGCCTTCGGCTCAGGTCATGATCACAGGGTCCTGGGATCGAGCCCTGCATCGGGCTCCTTGCTCAACAGAGAGCCTGCTTCTCCCTCTCCCTCTGCTGCTCCCCCTGCTTGTGCTCTCCTCTCTCTCTCTCTGTCAAATAAATAAATAAAATCTTAAAAAAAAAAAAAAAAAAGATGAGCTAACAAGCCTGTTTCCCCTGGGGAGACCCTGTGGGGGGAAGGTGGGGAGCTGGTACAACGGAACTGGGGTCTGTCTATGCCCTCTTTTGGTCTCCAGTGACCCTCACCAGTCATTTTATATAATTATTACCCTGTTTCCTGTCAGTCTGTGCACAAAGGGCCTGACAAGGTGGGGCTCCGGCAATGCAGTTGTCTTCTTTCTGACAACAACTATGTGTGGCTTTTCCACACCACAGCCCATCCTGCAATTCTCTGCAGCCAACCGGGTGTCCTATAATTCAACTCTATTGTGACACTAACCACCCAGAGTTAGCGTCAGACCCCACAGGTTTCAGGGCTCGGCCCCACGAGATTGCCCCCCTTTGAACACCAGTCGCAAAAGTCCTGGGGACCACCCGGACTTCTGACTGACTGGCTATAAATCAGGGGTTCTCACAACCTCCTCTCGGGTGCAATAATTCCACAGAATGACTCACAGAACTCAGAAAAACACTTTATTTATGTTTACCAGTTTATTAGAAAGGACACAGCCAAATGGCAGAGATGCTCAGGGCAAGGTCTGGGAGAAGGGTGGGGAGGGCAGCCTTCCATGCCCTCTTTGCCCGCCATTTTCCCAGCACATCAGTGAGTTCACCAACCTGGAAGCTCTCCAGGTTAGGGCTTTTTTTCTTTTTTTTTTTTTTTTAAGATTTCATTTATTTATTTGAGAGAGAGACAGAGATAGCGAGAGAGAGCACACGCGGGGAGGAGAGGGAGAAGCAGACTCCCCTGCTGAGCAGGGAGCCCGATGCGGGGCTCCATCCCAGGGCCCTGGGATCCTGACCTGAGCTGAAGGCAGACGCTTAACCGACTGAGCCATCCAGGCGCTTTTTATGGAGGTTTCATTACGGAGGCATGACTGAATAGATCAATAGCCATTGGTGATTGGAACTCAGCCTCCTGTCCCTCTCCCCCTCCCGGGACTGAAAGTTGTAACCCTCTAATCCCGGCCTGGGCTTTCTGGCCACCAGCCCCCATCCTGAAGCTGTCTGGTCCCCCACACACATTCCAACCCCGCTGGAGTCATAGCATCAGCACACAGAAGAAATGACACTCTTATCACTCAGGAGATTCTGAGGGCTTTAGGAGCTGTTGGCCAGGAACCCTGGACGAAGGCCAGGGGTTTTTATTTTATTTTGTCTCACAGTCTTTTTTATTATACCACAAGCAACTTGCAGCATTATCCTGCAGTCCTTGAGGGAGGACTAAGTGTGAGCCGAGCTTGTGTTTCTCAAACCTTCCCCTGATGCACATCTTTGGACCCCCAGGCAGACCCCCGGGTTTTTTTTTCCAGATGTTTTCTAAGCCAGCCCCGTCCTACACATCATCTTGTTAGTCAGGCCCTAAGAAAAAAGACCTAGAGAGACAGAAAGGAGGATAAAGACACTCTTCCATCTCCTTTGAGCCCCTTTCTCAAGCACCCGAGTGTCTGTTCCCCTCTGTTTCCATGTCTGGGGAGTAGGATCCATGCATTCTCTGACAAATAACAAGGCTAAGCCCAGTTTTCCCAGTTTGCCTGGCCTAGATGTCATGATAGGGACTTCTCTTCCTCCCTTTCCCACTCAAACATGCAAACACCCTGTCTCCCCAGAGGGTGGAGAGGCCAGAACAAGCTTCTGGGAGTGTGTGGACAGAGAGATGAAAACAAACTTGGACCTTGGTGATTTTCCTTTTCAGGTTTTATAAGCCAGCCCAGTTTCGGAGTGAAATCGGATCCATGTGGGTCCTGATTCATTTGCATACTGGGGAAGGGTTTGTGCATCAGAGAGATGGAGATCCCAGGGACCCCTTTTAGTTGATTTAACAAATCCCTTTCAAGCTTTTATTTTTTCATTAGGAAGCAGAAGTAGCTTGTTCCCAAACGTACACACAGGCACATACACTCCCCCCTCAACCCCCGGAACTGGTTTCAAATTCTATACCTTTCCTAGCCCTGCAGCCTGGAATGTCCCCATGAACCAAGAGTTAGGGGACAATTTTGCATCTTCTCCACTTAGCACCTGCTGAGAAATGGCCCAAGAAAGAAGTCTAGGAAGAATGTGCCGGAACTGGGTGGAAGGAGGCGGGTGCCCTCCGGCGTGGGGAGGCCGGCACCACGAGGCCTCAAGACAGCGTGGCTGCAGGCCCCCCTCTCATGTCTGGGTTCAATTTCAGTTTGGTGGGAGGGCCCCGGGCTAAGAACAAAAACTCAAAGGGGATGAGGGAGCCCTGAAACACACTCATGTCTTATGTCCTAAGTGGACCTGAGCATGCTGTCCTGTGACAATCTTGTTGTCCTGACTGACTGGGTGCACGCGCTCCGCACACAGCCCGATGTGGGAGAATGAGCTTGGCCGGGAGGGAGGAGGGCAGGATTCTGGGAAGGCCTCGCCTCTGAGGCCTGGACCGCACCAAACAGCACAGCGCCTCCATTGCCCAGCAAGCCACAGAGCGAGGTCCCTCTCCTTTCTCCCTCAGAAGGAAAGGAATCGGAGCAGCTTTGACTGGTTTTCAAATCAGTGGGTGTGAAAATGCACCCAGATCTTGGGCTATGAAATATGTCATTTTCATCTGTGCAATGTGTCCCCACTGACCTTACATCCTCCCCAAAGCTGGGGGACTTCCTCACCTCCTCCCTCCGATCTGCATCTGATTTGCTGGCAGACCTCAGACCCATCTGCATCTCTTGGAGCCATTTCCTTCCACTTAGGAGTAAATGGTGGTTCTAGGGAGCCGGGCTGATGGGAACCCCATTCACCCCAGTGGCCGGCACTCCTTCTGCCTTGCCCTTTTAGGACCCCGCCTAGCGAACACGGAGGTCCCAGTATGCCGAGATTTGCAGGCTGCCTCTGTCTGCACCCACAATTCAATCACACGACCTGTCTGTGAGCATAAAAACGGATTTTCTCTTCTAATGACTCCCTTAACTGAGCTGATGGCTGCCCTCCCTCCGGGCCCTGCGGGCAAGAGTGCGGGAGAAAGATGGTCCTCTCCCCTCTGCATCCCTCCACCCCTCCTCCCCACCGTGTCTTTGAAGCAGAGGTGCCCAGATGGACACATTCCTTGAATGGGCCCAGAGCAGGGAAGAGGGGCGAGTGCGCTGAGCGACAGGAGGTGGGCTGCATGGTCCCCACGAGGCTCTCCCTCTCCTGCCAGCCCTATCTCAGTTCCATTAACCTTGCTCTGCGTGCGCTGTGTTAATGGGCTGAGAAGGACAGCTCACCCTGCTCGCCTGCCGAGAGGAGGGGCTGCTACTTGTTGCCAACCTCCCATCGGCTGGGAGGGCAGGACTCAGGGCCCAGGCAGGCCCCGACTTGTGGCCTGGTTCCCCGCTGCACCCCCAATCCCTGCCCCAGGGCGACGTGAAGGGCAGCCTGATGCTGACAGGGCTGGAGAGAAAAGTCCCCCCCTGATCCTCAGAGCCCCTCCTCAACAGCTAGGGAGACTCAATAATGTCAACTTGCTAAGTGCAGTTAGAGTCTCTGAAGAAACATCCCTTTGATTAACTCTTCCACTTCTGCTGGTGGATCTCATAATTCACTTGGACGCTCGCGAGGAAGAGGAGGCAGTGTGGGGAGGATCCGCTGAAGCAGAGGGACAAGCCACGTGGCAAGTTGAATGTCACAGGCCTGAGCAGTGATGAGACCCAGCACGGGTGGTGCTTCCAGTGTCCTGAGTTGGAGATTTCTCCTTGCCACATTTCACGGAGTCATCTCTGAAAGTGGGACTAGACCCAGTTGCTAACTGAAGCTGGATCACAGTCTCAATGGACAAGGAAAGAATAAAGCTGTTGGCACGGGCTGGAGAAGTGAGAAGCCACAGAAGAGAAGGCAGGGAGAGTCTGGAAAGAAGAGCCATAAGCGCTGGCCGTTGTGGGGCCTTGGAAACCACATCTCGAGACTACCCTACAGCCCCCCCACCTCACCTCATCTTCCTGTGTAAGGCCCATGCCCCAGCTCCTGTCCTGGGATGTTATCATGAATAGTCTTGTAGTCAATCTCCATGTTCTGGACAGGCTCTGGATAAGCTGGGGAAATAGCCCAGGGTTTCCCAAATTTACCTGATTCGAAATCACTTGGGCAGTTTGTTAAACCTACAGATTCCTGGATTCTTTCCCAGACCAAGGAACAGAGTCTCCAGGATGGATCAGTATATGCACTTTTCACAAACACCCAGAGTGGGTCTTCCAGCAAGTTGGGGAAACACTGGCTTACTCTCATCCTCCTTAATTCATCCATGCAAGTCAGCTGAGTTGAATGTGTAAAACCACATTGCTTTTAAAAGAGGGGGAAATGCCCATGTAGGGGCACAGCCGGGCAAAAAAAGGAAGTTGCACAAATTTCTTACTCCCGTTCCTCCCCAGCTCCAAGGCAGGATATTCAAACAGTTGGAGCAGTTCCCCCCAGGATGGGTATGATATCCATGACCCTTCCAGGACCATGAATTCACTGCTGCTGAGTTACCATCTTCAGTGGTAGGAAAGAGGAATATTTCAGTTCTGTATTAACTCCACTTGTCACCATATATTCATTTTCCTCTTCTGTGGTAATAGAATTTTATTGTGGTAATAGAATTTTTAGCTGAACACATAACAGCCCAAATAAAGAATATATTTCCAGCCTCCCTTGCGGCTATACGTGGTCACGCAATTAAGCTGTAGCCAACGGGATGTGAGCAAAAGTAATGTATGCAACTTATGGGTCAAGGCTGCTGGAAAAGGTGCATGCCCTGCCCTCCCCCTTTCTCCCTTCCTGGTTGGAACACAGAGCTGTGGGGAGGCATCCTGGCTCACATGAACAAGGGTGTATCAGACAGGGTTCTCCAGAGAAACAGAACCAATAGGATGTGTGTGTGTCTACAGAATTAACATATATACTTGCATATATATTATATATTTACTTATGTATATTAATAGACACACACATAGATATAAAGAGATTTATTATAAGGAATTGACTCATGCAACTATGGAGGCTGACAAATCCCAGGATCTGCAGTCAGCAGGCAGGAGCCCCAAGAGTGGTGAGGTTCCAGGTTGAGTCTGCAGGCCTGAGAACCAGGAGAGCTGATGGTGTGATTCTAGTCCAAAGGCTGGCAAGTTCGAGGTGCAGGAAAAGCCAATGCTTCAGTTCAGGTCTGAAGGCAGGAAAAGACCAATGGCCCAGCACAGAGGCAGTCAGGCAGGCAGGAGGAACACCCTCTTACTCCAGGGAAGGTCAACCTTTTGTTCCTCGGGCCTGCAGCTGAATGGATGAGGCCCACCCATATTAGGAAGGGCAATCTGCTTTACTCAAGCTACCAATTTTTTTTTAAAGATTTTATTTATTTATTTGACAGGGAGAGACACAGCGAGAGAGGGAACACAAGCAGGGGGAGCGGGAGAGGGAGAAGCAGGCTCCCCGCCGAGCAGGGGGTCCGATGCGGGGCTCGATCCCAGGACCCTGGGATCATGACCTGAGCCGAAGGCAGACACTTAACGACTGAGCCACCCGGGCGCCCCTCATGCTACCAATTTAAATGCTGAATTTATCTGAAAGTACAGAAACACCCAGAATAACATTCAACCAAATATTTGGGCACCCCATGGCCCAATCAAGTTGACACATAAGATTAACCATCACCAAGGACAACTTTAGGGATGCCAGAGAACAAGACTAAAAGGGCCTGTGGTGTGCCTGGGTGGCTCAGTCGTTAAGCGTCTGCCTTTGGCTCAGGTCATGATCCCAGGGTCCTGGGATCGAGCCCCGCATCGGGCTCCCTGCTCTGCAGGAAGCCTGCTTCTCCCTCTCCCACTCCCCCTGCTTGTGTTCCCTCTCTCGCTGTGTCTCTCTCTTCAAATAAATAAATAAAATCTTTTAAATAAAAAAAAAAGTCTAAAAGGGCCTGGGTCCCGGGTCCCTATACTATGACACTCCCATACCAGCTCTGTGGTAGGAAAGAGAAATAAACTATTTTGTATAAGCCACTATATTTTGGATTTTGTTACAGCATACTGCAGCTATATCTTAACTACAGGGTCTTAGTGTAATTTTTACCCAAGAGGTGTGTTCACCACAGCTGTCCCCCTTTTATGGTGGGACTCAACTGTCCCTAGAAGGTTCCCCCAAATGCCTCCTATCCATCACAGCAGGACCTGCGCTTCATAGGTCCTTGTTCCAAGGGGCGGGACATTGGAAAGAGAAGTTGCCTCTTATGGGTATATCCAGTGACATCCTAGCATATTCTATACTCAGTGGATTTTTAAAAAACCTTTCCTATAGTCAACAAAGTTAGTTTCAGTAATAATCATGGAATGAAACTAAAAGTACAGAAAAGAAACACAAAGAGTAAAAATGTTCTTATATTGAACTATATATATACATAAAATCAGTCCAATAAAAAAATAATAATATTTTAGGTAAATAATTTTCTAGTAATTAATAAATGAATTTTAATAAAACCCAAACATCTGCAAATGGCACAATTTAGGCCATACTAAATTGCACCAATGATGTTATATTTTATCTTTTGGACTCATTCTTTACCTTTAAAACCATTAGCAATGAATACTTTTTAAAGAATAATACATTTTCATTTTAAAGATTTTTTTTAATTAAGCAACATATTTCATCTATTAAAAAAAAAGAACGGATAAAAGGATTTAGGAATTCTTTATCGTTGTCATCATTATTGGTGCAGCAGCATTATATTTAATCAACAAGTATCTGCCAAGATATTTGTTCCGTGCCCAGCGCTATTCTAGGCCTGGCCAATTAGCAGTGAGCAAAACAGAAATCCCTGCCTTCATAAAGCTCAGTTCTGATGGGAGAGACATAGGCAAATATGGGAGTGAAAAGTTCCAAGAAGAAAACTAAGTCAGAGTCAGAAGGTGGGTGGTGACAAGGGTCCTGTTTCTACGGGGCGGGGGGAGGGGGTCAGGGAAGGTCTCTGGGAGGAGGGGGCATAGGAGACTTGGACCCCATTTCCTACCTCCCCAGCTCAGGGCGTCAGGCCCCCTGGAATCCAAGACCGCAGGCCCTGAACTGAGCACCTGTTACCAGGAGTGATGAGCACAAGGGGACCTTGGTGAACCCCAGGGCCTGACTACCTCTGAGTTCAGACACACGTTGTGGGGAGACGGGAAGGGGAAGAGACAGCCCCTGCCTTCAAGGGGACAGGCAAGCACAGGAGGGAGGGCATAAGGCACGCACACAGGAGCAGAGAAGTAATACTAATTAGCATGATGCAAACTGTCCATCTGTCAGGCAGGCTGCATGGGGGAAGGGGGAGCATCAGTGGTGTCTATGGTGATTCTACATCCAAGTCCAACCCACATGTCACAGGCTTCCTCGTTCAGAAGTCAAAAAGTGGTCCCACTAAACTTAATGCCTAAATCTCAAGGCTCCAAGCCCCCAGCTGCGTGGTGGCAGGAAGGTCAGTCTTTTAGGGTGTCACTGCTCCCATAGCGTGCTGAGACTCTTCAGGGAAGTCCCATGTGGGCTTGGAGCCACTCTGGCCTTATTCTCTGCACCCACCACCCAAGTTCCAGGGCCAGCAGCAGCCCTGAGGCATTACTTCTAGGGCTCCTTTCTTTTTCTTTTTTTAATTTTTTATTGTTATGTTAATCACCATACATTACATCATTAGTTTTAGATGTGGTGTTCCATGATTCATTGTTTGTGCATAACACCCAGTGCTCCTTGCAGAACGTGCCCTCCTCAATACCCATCACCTGGCTAACCCATCCTCCCACCCCCCTCCCCTCTAGAACCCTCAGTTTGTTTTTCAGAGTCCATCGTCTCTCATGGTTCATCTCCCCCTCCGATTTCCCCCCCTTCATTCTTCCCCTCCTGCTATCTTCTTCTTCTTTTTTTTTTCTTAACATATATTGCATTATTTGTTTCAGAAGTACAGATCTGAGATTCAACAGTCTTGCACAATTCACAGCGCTTACCAGAGCACATACCCTCCCCAGTGTCTATCACCCAGCCATCCCATCCCTCCCACCCCAACCCCCACTCCAGCAACCCTCAGTTTGTTTCCTGAGATTAAGAATTCCTCATATCAGTGAGATCATATGATACAAGTCTTTCTCTGATTGACTTATTTTGCTCAGCATAACACCCTCCAGTTCCATCCACGTCGTTGCAAATGGCAAGATCTCATTCCTTTTGATGGCTGCATAATATTCCATTGTATATATATACCACATCTTCTTTATCCATTCATCTGTCGATGGACATCTTGGCTCTTCCCACAGTTTGGCTATTGTGGACATTGCTGCTATAAACATCGGGGTGCACGTACCTAGGGCTCCTTTCTACTGCGAGTGTCTTGCCACTGCCAAGGCCACCAACACCGTAGTGAAGAAGGCCTAGGGCGGAGACCGGGAAGGAGGCCCCTGATTTTGCCAGCCCTGGGGAAACTGAAACTCAGTACGGTCGCTGTCGCAAAGTGAAAAGGGCAATGCTCCCAGCACAGAGAGAAGGGCAATGTTCTCCAGATAGTCAAGCAGCACTCCCCTGGACAGGGCCGGGGGACGGCCTCCACGATGGCCCCATCCCTGGTGGCCATGCCAGAGCTCACAGTCCAGAACAGGCCCTGTTCCGATGAGCAACCGCCCCCGCCCCGCCCCGCTTCTCCCCCAGCTGCAACACTGACTTTGCAAACAAGGAGAATGCGTCTGCTTCCTCAGTCAAGGGCGGTCCCACGGCAAGGTTCCTGAGCACCCACGGCTTACAGAGATCTCAGTTCAAGGGCACATATAGCTCTTTTATCTCAAACCATACACATGTTAGCAAGGGGCTGGGACAGGAAGACTGAGGTGCAGGACCAGAGACTACGTCTGGCTTACCGTTCCTGATACCTTTCTCACTCAGGTGAGTTTGTTTTGAGTGTCCCTGACATTCTCTCATGTTATCTGTTTCCTTTGGGTCTCATCCCTCCCCCTGCTCCCTCTAGCCCCCATCCTTCAGACATGTTTGCGTCCATGCTCCAAGAGTAGACCAGATTTGTCTTTTAATCCCTGGAAGGTCCCTGGCCTTCACATACATGTTGGGAGAGGGCCCCCCCGCGCCCCTAACAAGACCAATGGTCAGAAACACTCAACCCCAATACGAGGAGCAATGGGACCGAGTCCCAGCTGATGCCAAGATGCTCAGAATGTCCTGTCGCCCATGATGTGCATTTAGCTTCCAAAGGGAAAAGTCTCCACAGTGGGTGCTACCATCCTGAAAAACAGCACGCCTTTCTAGACAATTGGTTGAATATACTCTGGCACATGCATACAGTACCATGCAGCTGTAAAAAAAGAAAGAGGAAATCACTATGAATTGATATGGAGTGATTTCCAGATGTTATTGGGTGAAAAAGGCAAAGTACAAGAGAACGTGTGTGGTATGCTATCTTTTGTGTGAGAAATAAAGGAAAACAAAAAAATGCACATATATCAGCTTAGGATTACAAAAGAAACACAGGAAGGTTAAACCAGAAAATAATGAGGTGGATTATCTACAAGAAATGGGAAAGAATGATGCTATCGATGGAGTATTTGTGTCCCCCCCCACACCCAGATTTCATATGTGGAAACCTAATCCCCAATGGGATGGTGTTAGGAAGTGGGGCCTCTGGGAGGTGACGAGGCCATGAGGATGGAGACCTCAAGAATGGGAAAACCCGGCCAAAAGGACCTACCGTCTATGAACCAGGAAGCAGGCTCTCACCACACACCAAAATCTGCTGGGACCTCAATCTTAGACTTCCAGCCTCTAGAACTCTAAGAAATAAATTTCTGTTGTGTGTAAGCCACTCAGTCCATGGGATTTGGTTATAGCAGCCTGATCAGACTAGACAGATGGTAGGGGGGAGGGTTATGGGAGAAAACCATACCTCTGAGTGTATCTTTTATTTTTTTTCAATCGTTTTGACTTTTGTAAGCATGTCAATAGTCTACAAATTCCAAAAATAAATTAAAATCAGTAAGAATGGGGAGAAAGGAAAAGACGGAAACAAATGAGCCTAATTATATTTCAAGAGAGGATCATAACCACACTGAAGGGGGGAAAAGAGAGAAAGAACAAATCCAAGTAACTTATAAAAATAGTTTTTGACTGTTTACCCTCAGTCTGGGGCAGGATAGGGTGTGTGTGTGTGTGTGTGTGTTGGGGTGTGTTTTAAGAAATACACACTGAAGTGTTTAGGAGTAAAGAGCCACATGTATGTAACTTACCACAAATTGTTCAGAAAAAAATTATGTATGAGCATACAGACATATAAAACTATGTGTACATATAGTATATATACATATATATACACAAACAGAGGGAGAGAGAGAGAATAAAGAACAGAGTAGATGGGGTAAACTGTCAACAATAGGCGAATCTGGGGCGCCTGGGAGGCTCAGGCCGTTAAGCATCCAACTCTTGGTTTTGGCTCAGGTCATGATCTCAGGGTCATGAAATCAAGCCCACGTCGGGCTCTGTGCTCAGCACAGAGTCTCCTTGAGAGTCTTTCCCCCTCTTTCTCCCTCCCCCTCTGCTCCTCCCCCTTGTGCACTCATGCTTGCACGCTCTCTCTCTCTCTCTCAAATAAATAAATATATAAACTCTTTTTAAAAATGGTTAACTCTAAGGAGAGGAGGGTTAGCTTTCTGTTAAAAATAAACAATAGGTAAATCTGGGCAAAGCATATGTGGATGTTCTTCGTATTATTTTTAGTTTTGCAACTTTTGTGAGTTTGAAATTCTTTCCAAATAAAACGCTTAAAAATACCCTTATATTTGCTTTGCACGCTTGAATTTTTTTTTTTTTGGCATGCTCCAATGCGCTGGTTCTTCTCATCCTCCCAACAACCCCACGAGGCGGCAGGACACGCCATGTTATTCTATGTCCCATTTTACAGATAGGAGGTGGACGCACGAGGATGCTGAGACACTGGCCAAGTATTACCCCTGTCAAACGGGGTGGGGACCCTCCCCTCCAGGTGCCAGGCGTCAGCTTCCTCCTGTGACAAGCACATACATTCTCCCATCCTCTCAGAATCCATTACGGTTCCTGCTAGTAATCTCTCTGGGAGGTAATGAGTTCCATAATTCTATTTCCGTGAGTTTATTACTCAGGCCTTTGAAACCCAAGGCGGGAGTCCACTTCTTCACTGATCCCCTGGCCCCGGTGTCCCCTCCCGCGGCACGCCAGAGGTCCCTTATTTGTTCTCCCCAGGGCTGGGACACACACTTACTTCAGAACGGCTTGCATATTCTGTCCTTAGGTCCTATTTGTTTCTGTTTGTCTCCCTAAAGGGCAGGGACCCAGTATTGTTCCTCTGACCCTGAGCCCGGAGCTCTGTGCCCAGCCCTGAATGCTTGCCCAGTAAGAGGCTGTGGCGATGAATGAAACCTCCTCTTATTTGACCCAAACTCACCTCAATCAAGTCTCAAAGTGAGCCTTTCATCATGCAATTGGAATTAAGTAGGATTCAAGTTAACACTGTCTTGGCCGGCCTGCCTCACCAGCTCCTTTCTCTTTCTTGCAGAGGATTGCAGATTAAGGGCGAGTCCAGGCCACACAGAAGCAGGGTGGGGTCCCCCTCCCCCGAATACAATAAGGAAGAGTTTTCTAGTGGAAGTGGTCCAGAGGGGAGCAGAAAGCATTGAGTTCAGGGGATGGAGTGGACAGAGGAGTAAAAGTCTGAGGAGGGTGAGTAGGAACCTACCACAGACTGAGTCCCTGGCTCCACACGAGTCCAGGCTTCAGCCCTGAGGGAAGTGGGAATTTTGGTGGAGCAACATTTAACACAGTCTAGGTGACCACCTCCCCCCACGCAAGCAGCCCAGAAAGTAGCCCAAGGAAGACACACTGCATGCCCATCTCTGGGAACGTGATGGAAACGTGCCTTCCTGAGTCGGCATGCTCGGGGGACAGGGGGACTGTGGTCTGTGGTCTTCCCAGCACGGCTCCGTACGGAGTGTGAGAAAGTGGATCTTCCAAATAAACCCCTGGATCTGAGACAAGGCTGAAATCTTATCTGAAGGGATTTGCTTTCGATTTCATTTTTTAAAATGCATTTTTAATAACAAGCCTATTCAATCAAAAAGGGGTATTTGACTGCTTGGAACAGCAGTGGGATCTCCCCCAACGTAATTTGGATCTTTTCCTAAACCCACTTCCTTTGATTCTGCCAGCTCAGATCTGTCTTCAGTCGGTAACTCACAAAGCCTGTCGTCAGTGGTGAGGAAGAAATTCAGTGAGGAGCGCCCCTAAGTACATCTCCGGACCCATCCCTGTAAGGCAGGAGAGTAAATTCCCATTCACTGGACAGCAAGTGACATCACACAGATACTTTAAATGTTAGAGGGGGACGGACCCTGGGTCATATGGGCCCAGCGCCTCTCACAGCACTGAGACCCACATGGCCGACCTTCGGGACCACCCATGGGGATGGTCCTGTGGCTGACCTGTCCTTCCTCTCGTCGAGCAGGAGGCTGGACGTTCCTGGTTTTCTGGATCATGGAAGAAGCAATGAGCTCTCCGATCTGACAGGCAAGTCCAGAGACTCTTGGATTAACTCTCCAAAGGAAACCAGGGAGGTCAGAGGTAGTGCAAACCTCTGGGGTTGAGCTGCTCTGAGTCAGTCTTGGTTGGGCCGTGGAAGTCAGCCGAAGGTCAGAGAGCTGGAGGCCCTGGACCTCGAACAGATCTCAATTAGACACAGCAGTTTTGCTGGGATCCCTCCAGCTCAGAAGAGGGAGCTGCGATCTAGGCCTCTGCAGCGAGCAGCGGTGTCCCCGTGGTGGAGTGGCCAGGGACAGGAGGTGCAGGCAGAACCCCACGGCACAAAGACAAGCTGCAGGGCTTGGGAGAACTTGACCAGGGCAGGAGCCTGGGTGTCAGAGCTGGCCGTGGCTGGCACCCCTAAGGCAGGGGTGGAAGATGAGGCGACAGTCATACCGAGATTGGGCCAAGTCAGCCTCTTCGCTCATGGGTACAAACGTGTGACACGTTCAGCTCAATGTTTTCCTAGAAACGTTCCTATCCTAGCAGAGTTTAGGTCATCTGGTAATCATATGCACCTTTTCCAGTCCCAGGACAAGGACAGAGTGAGGACCTAATGGAAATTCGATGTATTCTCAACACAGTGGCCCGAAGGATCCCAGAAGAGCTCTCCTCTGTCAAATCTCCCTGTGGCTTCCCAACACCCCCCCAAAACCCTTGCAGTAGCTGCAAAGCCCAGAGTGTTCTGGCCCCATTACGTCTTGGCCAGCAACCCCTGTGGCCCCCCCTCCCTCATTCCAGCCAAGCGGGCCTCCCCCCTCTTCCCCCAGCTTGCCAGGCCTCAAGGCTTTAAGCTTGCTGTTCCCTCTGCCTGGGTCTGCTTCTCCCAGATGTCCCCATGGCTCTAGCCCTCACCTCCTGCCGTCCGCTGAAGCATCATCTTCTCAGAAAGCCCTGCCTTGCTCACCCAATTTTAAATTGCAACACCCCCGCCCTCCCTATGCCCCTCCCCTAAGTGTAGACCTTATTTCCCATCTGACGCACTAGGTGTTTAATGATCTGTTTATCACCTGGCTCCCCCAGTAGAAGGCGAAGCTCTGTTATGGTTGGAATTTTTGCCTGTTTCACTGACCACTCACTCATGACGACCTAGAAGAGTGCCTGGCACACAGCAAATATAGCAAAATATCCACAGAATGAATGAAGGTGAAGAAGGTGAACATTACTGGCTCCTAGCTTGACCGGCCGTGTCGGCCTGGGCCCCTATCTGACCACCTTCTAACAGGGTTCCTCCCCCAGACCCCAGATTGGCTTAGCTCAGTTCCCGGCTCCTGACTCCCCTGCCTGCCTTCTGCCCTCTCCCACGGCCTAGCTCAATCCCGTCCCATCCCCATGATAACAGAGGGGCTGAGACATGTGGGCCTAACCTCAGCATTTCCCCATTTCCCACAGCAGTGGATCCACCTGTCTCTGTAACAGCCTTCCTTGATTTGGAGACTCAATTAGCAACCCAGTCCCTCTGGCCTCTTTCAAGCAAAGCAATCCCAATATCGTGTGTGTGTGTGTGTGTGTGTGTGTGTGTGTGTATCTTGGACCATGATACTTAGGCAAATAAGCCATCAATTTGGTCACAGCAGGTGACCCTCTAGCCACAAGGGAAGCCACCTCCAAAAGAAGGCTTGCCAGGGGGCAGGCAGGCTTCCTTCCCAATAAAGGCCTGCCTCGTAACCCTCTGCCATGGGCAAACGTGGCCGAGGCCTCCTCCCCACAGACTCATCAGTGAGCCAACACAAAAAAGAGCCCCTTTTTGAGCCTGCTCCCTAAATCAAAGGAACGTCTGCTTTCAGAATCATAAAGTACATGACGACCCAAAAGAGAAATTCAGTAGACACACGTTACATTCTGCCAGAGCAATTCTTTCAAGGCTCACCGACATTAACATCCAGAACTGGTGTCTAAACAGCCCCGCACAGACTCAAGGATTCTTTAAAGCAGTAGAGCAAAACAGAAACACCAGCCATCTGTCTCTTGAAATTTTCTAGGAGGGGCACCCCGTAGCTGGGAAGCCACGCAGAGGCAGGTTTCCAGTCGGAGATGCACCACACTGAGTTCTGGGAGCAGGATCTTTCGGGAGGCCTTCCCTCCGCTGCTCTGGGCGTGAAGCAGGTGTATTTCCCACCCACTGCCTGGCCCCTGTCCACATCCAGTGGTCACAGCAGTGTGGGACCCTGCGGGAGCCAGAGAGAACCTACAAGAATGCTGACTAGGGAGAACAGATCCAGGCCCCCATCATTCTGGGCCAAATTCAGTGGAAATGAGACACTTTTCAAAAACAATTTCTGGGTAAGTGGTGGAAAAAAATAAGATCACCCTAAACACGTGGAGCAGAGAAAGGAGCAGCCCCATGAGTGTAGAGATGGGTCCTCGGCCCTCAGGGGGGGCGAGCCCAGAGGACCGTTCCTCACACACCTTCAGTGCAGAGGCATCGGCTTGGACAATGACTTGTGTGGGTTGTCATGACGATGAAATTGAAACTGGGATAAACAATAGCCACTCAGGCAGCAGCCTCACCTCCAAGCTGACCTGTCATTACGCTAGCAGCTGCCTGGGTCTCAAGCAGGCATCAGGAGATGAGCATCTTGGGGGCAGGTTTTCATAACAGGTGGCCAAACATGAGGCTGGAAATCAACCGGGCCTTTTTGCTCCTTCTCGAGCTCAGCTAGGGAATCCAGCGGCCTCCTAGAAAAGGTCCCCGGAGCCGATGGAGGGACAACAAAGCACAGACAGTTAATGCAATGGACCCAAAGACCCACAGCATGCCAGCAGGGCAGGCAAAGAACTGGGACCTCATCCTAAGTTCAAAACCGCAGAAATCGCTGCTCATGGGGGTGGGGGGCGGTGCAGGGGGCACTTCTAAAGCTCAACAGGACGTCCCGGCATTCCTCACCGAATGGACCAATGCGAAATTGAATTATTGTCCTGTTAGAACTTGAAAATCCCTCTGTAGTTCCAAGGCAGATGCAACTGCAGTCCTGTGGCACTCTGTCCCACCCTCGCCACCGGCTCTGCATGCCTCAGACTCCCAGCCTAAGCCCTCACCCACATCTGCAGGAGCTGAGCGCCAGGAAAGAGAATTGAATATGCCCCATCGGGCTCAACTTGGCTTTACAAAATGGTATTGTTATTTATATTTAATAGGGGCTTCAGAAAAAGCTGCAAATCCTAGGGCACAGCAGAAATGTAAATGCTAACTGATTGTTATTCTTACAGAAACTTAGAATTCAAAAGTTTAATCATCCTCATTAGCATAATTTGGGTGACTTCAGTCCATAACCTTACCCCGGACTTGATTATTTATGGCGCCCTGAACAGAAGTGAAAAATTAACTTCGATTTAATGTAACAATTCCATCCCCAGTATAATTTATAATGCAGATACGTTTGTCAAAAATAAATCAGGCTGCTTTGCCCATCTCAGAACAGGAAACCCAGAAAGAAATAGGAAGAGAATCCCTAATCTTTGGTTTCTGTAGTTGTTCGGGCTCACCCTACCCCTCCTCCAGTCTGTGCCTGCCCAGGGACAGGCTTTGGAGTAGGCTGAGGGCGTCAGTGTGCAGAGAAATCTATAGATCAAGACAGACGGGCCGGGTGGTAGTGGGCATCCCTTGGGATAGACAGCTTGCTTCTCCTAAGGGTTTTATATCCAAGTAAGCAGTTTTCTAAGAAGATGCAAGGAGAAAACTTACCACAGGGGCTAGTCTGCTGGAAAGGCTGTGTGTGGAGAGCATACTCTCATGTCTTGCATGTGGTTGAGGTATATCTGTTTATCCAGCATTCCTGTACTCAGTCCTCACAACAAGGGCTAGGGCCGATGGAAACTGAGGCCCGGAGAAGTTAAGCAACTTGTCCACATCCCATAGCTGGGAAAAGGTGGGGCTGGCCCTGGAATGCTGGGCTCCCAGCACCATCTGTCAGCAGCTGGTCCAGGAAGGCAGAGTATAAGCACTCCATCAAGGGCTGGGGCTGACAATGGGGGACACTGCTCCCAGAGCAGACAGCAGTCATCCTCAAGACAGCACCAGCTCACCAATTCCCAAGAACTCAGAAGTGGCATTCACTACTCCTGCTTTCTAGAAAAACCCAGAAAATGTAGGTTTCCCAACCATGCAGCAAAAAGTACTGTATAGAACGTCCCCAGAGGATGGGGTCATAGTCATGCTGGGATCCCCTTTATCCCACTTCACATAAATTTGCCTCTGAGATGTCCCAAGCTCTCCGCCAAGGAAGAAAGATCTTTCCACGGCCAGCACCAAGGAGCTGGGCTGGCGTGGCCATGCAGGCTCTCCCTCCGTGCTAATTCTCTGTCTGGACTGCTAAAACCACCCAGACGTGCCAAGCTTTAGCGGCAACAGGTTTGCCTGCCAGTAACCAGCATCCTCTGCTTCCTCTTGCAAGCACCTACAGGCTGGGCAGTGCCAGCCCCCCTCTCCACGCCAGGCAGAGCCGGTGCCCCCTCACAATGGGCAGCAGAGCCATAGGACACCAGCCAGGGCCTTGGCCAGTGGCTGGCAGGAAAGTGACCAAACTCAGACGATGCCATTTGGCTCTTTGGCTTCTGCAGTGGGAAAGATCTGGCCAAGAAGAGGTAAAAGCTATTGGCAAACTATAAAGTTTGGGTTCTCTTGGTCCCAACTCAGCGGGGATAATCATGAGCTGGCATAGCTTTTCCTTGTGTGAGTGTGTGTGTGTGTGTGTGTGTGAGTCTGTGTGTGCGCGCACACGTGTCCTCATGCTTAATCACGTAGCTTTAACAGTTATGAAATTAAGATGAAACCAGGCCACCTGAAACTAACATAACACTGTATGTTAACTAACCAGAATTAAAATAAACACTTAAAAAAAAAAAAAAAAAGACAAAACCAGGCCAAAAGATGCATTGTGAAACAAGGCACCCAGGGCCCTGTATCCAACTGTGACCAATCTCAGATTGGGTCCCCATGATGCCAGAAAAATGAATTGATTCACCCAATTAGAACCACCAATTGGTTCATCCAGTTCAAATAACCACCTGATCCCAACATTGGAAAAAAAAAAAAAGTCAGTTGTTAGAGCTCTTGTTAACCAAACACTCAAGGAGTTGGCTGAATTTGATGTTTTACCAACTAAAGGTGATGATGCTTTGGACCCACCTCCTTCAGGGTGTCACTTTGCTGAATGAGAGGCCATTCCTGCTTCCATTTCTGGAGATGCAATATTAATAATGACAAGAAAGCATAAGAGGTGCATCTACCACCAGCCAGTTCTCTATTGTGTCCTCCGTATATGTTCTCCCAAGTAACCTTCACAACTCTATGAAAGCAGTGTTTTTATCATCCTGACTTTAAAGCCGAGAAAACTGAATTTCAGAGCAGTTAAGTAGCTTGCTTAAGGTCACAGAGCTAGTAAGTGACATGTGCAAGGCCCAGACCCATACCCATCCGGTTTCCCTCTTTACACTTGTTTACATGGATGCAGTTGTCTCCCAGCTAGATTGTAAGCTCCATGGCAAAGGGATCTGGATTCCCACATCTAAAACAGTGCCAGCATACAGGTCCGGAATAGGCTTTCAATGAATATCTACTAAGTCAGTAAATGATTGAATGAATAAATGAATGAGCCCCACTATCACTATGTCATGAAACCAAGGAGCTTTATACCCACACCCTGACCTGAAGTCCCCAGGGCAGAGTAGATAAGGATGGACACTGGGGGGGCAAGGGGGAGGTGTCCCCACGCCCTCTGCTCTCTGCAGGGTACAGGAGGGCAGAGACTGCCAGCCATCTTGTCTCCTGGATATTGCCCTCACCACTCCGCCGTGCAAGTTTTCCCGTCCGCCATACGTCTCCCTGATGGGCCCCTGTGCTGGAACGCCCTGTGCCCCTTAGCGCCCGTTATCATGGCTTCATCTTTGCACAAGAGCTCTTAGGCCTGGATGGCGGATGGCTTCGGCAATCCTGGAAATCCAGACAGACAAGTTTCTACCTGAACTTGGGCTCAGTCAGTGACTCGATAAGAGGAGCCAGAAAGGACACCTAGAAAGGAAGGTGCCTTCAGGTTTCTCATTCCCAACCACGCAGGGCCGGGGCAAGGGACGCGCTAATGGCAGTGGGGAAACAGCAGTGGGAATATACCTGTTTGGGACTGATAGGAGCTGGGGTCTCCCATTCACCCCCCTGCTTCCAGGCGTGCCCGCACACAGCTCATCTGGGACACGCCTGTTCTTCCACAGCCCCCGGACAGGAAGCTCTCTGATATCATATCTCTCTGCCACGTTCAGAACTGGGCAAGGCCAGGGCGCCTGGGTGGCTCAGTTGGTTAAGCAACTGCCTTCGGCTCAGGTCATGATCCTGGAGTCCCAGGATCGAGTCCCACATCGGGCTCCCTGCTCGGCAGGGAGTCTGCTTCTCCCTCTGACCCTCCTCCCTCTCACTCCCTCTCATGCTGTCTGTCTCTCGTTCTCTCTCTCGCAAATAAATAAAATCTTAAAAAAAAAAAAAAATTAAAAAAAAAAAAAAGAACTGGGCAAGGCCACAGGAGTGGGGACATCCAACAATCTGACGATTCCCTCCAGGGCTCAGGACAGAACCGGCATCAGTTCTCAGCCTAGCTTCTCAAATATATGTGTTGTTACTGCTGCTGTCTTCAAAGACCCTGACTCCATTTATGCCTTGTTCCTTGCTCCTCCTCCTGGGACAAAAGACACGGAATAAATAAGAAGGCAGGCTTAACCCCTCCCTTGGCAGGGATAGGAATTTGCCAGAGTTGGGTAGGAGCAGAAAGTTTGCAAGACAAATACCTTGGGCTTGCAAAATGCTTTATATTTGACAAAGCATTTTCTCATTTGAGCCCTGAAGCTGTGAGATATCAAGTCCATACGACAGATGAGAACACGGAAGCGAGGGGGCGCCTGGCTGGCGCAGTCGTTTAAATGTCGGGGCGCGATCTTGGGGTCCTGGGATCGAGCCCGGTGGAGGGTTCCCTGCTCAGTGGGGGGTCTGCTTCTCCCTCTCCCCCTGCCCCTTCCTGCCCTGCTCGTTCTCTCTCTCTCAAATAAATAAAATCTTTGGGGGGGGCGGGGAACACAGAGGCTAGGCCAAGGCCACAAAGGTTTTCTAAGCCATCTTTCCGCTCCTCGTCACCTAGGTTCTCGGCCCCTGGAGAGCAGGAAGAGACAGTGGGGCTAAGAGGCCCCATCAGCAGCACATTGCCCCCTTGGGAGAAGGTCGTGTGTCACGAAGGCTGCTGTGTCCTGCTCTGCTTCTGCTCTGTGAGGGCTGGGGCGGGTGAAGGGTTAGTGGGCCATTATTCTGGGTGTGTCTGTGAGGATGGTACAGGAGGGGATTACCATCTGAACCCCTAGAGGGAATCAGGCAGACTGCCCTCCCAGTGTGGGTGGGCCTCGTCCAATCAACTGAAGACCCGAATAGAACAAAAAGGAGGAGGAAGAGGAAACTCCCACTGTGTGCCTCTGGAGCTGGCGCCTCCGTTCTCTCCTGCTCAGGACTAGATCGAAACATGGGCTCCTCCTGGGTCTTGAGCCTAGCGGCTCTCGGCTGGAACCAGCCCACCGGCTCTCCTGCAGACCCAGCTTGCCCACAGCGGATCTGGGACTTGTCAGCCCCCATAATCACGTGAGCCAATTCCTTCCTGTAACTCTCTCTCCATTTCGATGTATCTGCATCTATGCCTGTCGGTTGTTTTCTGGAGAATCCTGACTCTTACAGGGTCCTGCCCAGGCTCTGAATGGGGAGATGAGCTGCAAAGCCAGGCTGAGCTGAGGTAGGCAGGCCTCCCATCCTGGCATCGATCAAGAGAGGAAGTGTTTTCTGCTCTCTTGCAAGGACTCCTTCTCAGAAACTGCCCTTTCTCCCACAAAGCATTTCTTCAAAAATATTTATTGACACCCGCCTTGGGGCAGGCGCTGTTTTTGGAGGATGGGTATATCCGTGAATGAAACAGACGAAGGTCCCTGCTCTCATGACACTCAGTTTCCATGGCAAATGTAATAAGGAAATTAGATAATATATTACAAGGCGAGAAATAGTATGACAAAAATTAAAAATTGCCTAGGGTGGGGGGGACCAGGTGTGGCAAGGTGGGGGGACAAGTGTTGTGTTGGCCGGTGACGAGGAAGGCCTCTGGGGGAGTGAGGTTTGAGTGGAACCGAAGGAAGCAGAGAAACTAGCCCAGCAGGGACTTGGAGGAAGACAATCCAGGCAGGGAACAGCCAGTGCAAAGGCCCTGAGAGGAGAGCTGCCTGGCGGGCACAAGGAACCGCAAAGAGGCACAGTGAGGACAGAGGGGCAGGCGATGGGGACGAGGCCGCAGAGGCGGGATGGCGCGGGGCCACTGGAAAGCCTTGAAAGGGGAGCCTCGGCAGGGCTTCCGACAGAGGAGGAGATGATCTGCTTTTAAAGGGATCTCTTTGGCTGTCTATTGACCCCTTCTGCAGGGGGGTCAAGGATAGATGCAGGAAGACAAGTCAGGAGGCTCTTGCCAAAATCCACGCCAGAGATGATGGTGGCCCTGCTCAAGGTGGTGTCAATGGTCAGATTCCAGATGGAGTCCGACAGCAGGTGGAGAGGCCCCCCCAGAGCGGAGCAGGCAAGTTCCCATCTTGGGTCCTTCTGCTCCCTGCCCAGGAACGTGCCCTACAGACACCTTTGTCCCTGGGTCCCCCCAGGGGATATGCCTAGTCACAGCTAGGAATAGTTTTTTATGGACAGAGTTGGGGAGGATGAGAAGGCCAAGCTCTACCCTCTTCCCCAACATCTGGAGCAGACATTAAGGCTGGATGGTACCATTCAAGTCCTAGAGCCAGGTGGGGGGCAAAAAGGAAGAGGATAGTGGTCAGTGGTATGCTGATAAGTGTTCAATGACTGGCTCTCTAGGAAAAAAAATGTGGGTGTATGTGCATAATTTTGCTGATATAAAAAATAAGTTGCAAATATTTTAGAAATACTAATAAAATGTACAATACCCTTTACTTTAAATTCTGCATAGCCTGTGGGTTCTCACAAAACGCTTCTCTTGATTTTTGCAAAACTCGTAGCCAACCTATGGTTGCAACCTATGGTTGCAAAATGAGAGTAGTTCCCACCTGAATGTTGGTTGATATTTGCATTTACATTAATGGGTAAAAAGAAAGAGAAACCACAAAGGTGTTCATCGGGAACTTTTTTCTGTTTGTCACCGATGTGAGTGACTTCTTCCCTGCATCTGATAATAGTCTTCAATTACTGCAAGAATATTTCCTCGATTTTTGGTGCCATTTACAATGTAATAGCTACACACACAAAACACTTTTAAGTTCAATCTGCATTATTAAGATTTTCCCCATCACTGTTAAAGTCTAAACAAATAAAAAAACAATAAATGAAGACCTGACTCAAAGCATCTGCTAATTTCCATGTTCTGAAGACTCCCACCCTGGCTGATTTCAATCTACCAACGTGACATTATCGAATGTGGATTTGGGAAGAGATGCTTAGCCATGCGCCATTATATAGTATTTCCAACATAGAGATACAGTTGATGTAAATAACCTCAGGAGTATAGATAATAGTAAAATGGAGTAAAATAATTAGGACTTAGTAATGAGTTTTGAGTATTTATTACCTTTGTGTTTAATATAACTTATTTAATTGTAAGTTTGTGTAATTTAATTTTTAATAATGGCCGTGTTTATCAACCAGCTTGCAAAATCACTGAAAGTTTAATAATCGTGGGCCAGTTCAAGGCAGCTCTAGCACCCGGTCGACTTTTTCAAACATCACCCATCTTCCTTACTGAGAGATCCAGTAGCTACCTGTCAAAGAAATGGGGAAACTGAGGCAGAGGGGATGAGGTGAGATGCAGCTGAGGTCCTAGAGCAAGGCGGCCTCAGGGAGGAGTGGCTGGTCTCAGGTGGGGGAGGGTGGGGGAAATCTGAGAGAGGCAGTTTCAGATGAGGGCGGTGAGGTCCGCGGAGGTTGTGGATGCGAAGGCGTTCGAGTCCATGCCCACATCGCCACCACCAGCTCCCCTCAAGCTGCCTAGGCCAGCCTCTTCGAATGGGATCTTCTTAGTGAGTCTTCATGAAGAGACAGCCACACCCACGCTGGAGGCTGTGGTTGATTAACAAATTAGCTGCAAATCACTCGCCAATCAACATTCCTAACAAGTTCGCCAGCGTGATGGAAGATCTGCCCGTGCCACCCGGCTCACAGAGTCAGCATATGAGGATCGGGCCACAGGGAGTCAGGCGGAACGTCTGGCCCCATTGGCCCAAGGCGTTAGTGTATCGGGAGCTGGCAGCCCAAGGATCCCAGCTGCACCTGCCGGGTAGGACCTGCTCTCCCTCGAGACAGCCCACGCCTCGTCCCCCTCAAGCCCTTGGGGTCCTGTTTCAGTTCCCCAAGTTCCTTCTTCACTCACCAGTACCACCAAACTTGACCTTCTGGGTCCCCAAAATGAGAGTCATGGTAGCAATGCCAGGCCCTCCCGAGCTCCCCAGGCCCACCCAGGACTTGAACGTGAAAGGAGAGCAGTGTGTCGTCCCGAACAACCAGAGATGATGAACAGTGGCCTTGAGCACACTCGCCCTGAGTCTGGCTCAGCTTAGAAGCCGAGGGCACAGCAGGTGTTCTCAGGTTCTGGATCCTGTAAGAGGTGAGGGCTGCGGGGAGAGCGGAGCCAGGGCCCGGCCAGAGAGTGGTCCACACCCCGGCTTCTGACCACCCAGCCCGGAGCCGTCTCTTCTGACTCCATTAGCTGTGTGACCGTCGTGGGCAGGTTGAAAAACTTCTCTGAGTTTCCCATTTCTTCATGTTAAAAAATAAGTTAATAATACAAATACATCCTTGGCTTTCATAAATTTAATATTTGGCCTTTGTTTGTTGTTGTTTTTAACTATCTAATGATCTGCCTGTTTGCCTGGGAAGCACCCACTCGCTGGCCCTGTTTGCCTTCCCGGAAGTCCTTGGTCTCCAGCTTCACCAGTCCTGATGAAAGCTTGGGAAGAAGGACCCAATGCCTCCTTCTAGCCTCCGGCTCCCCACTCCTCAGTCCAGAAGCTCGTTCCCCCAGTGGGACTTGGAATCTGGGTGCCTGTAGCTCACGCCTTACAGTTGATGGCAAAGCACCGGGAGCTCCACACCGGGATCTGTGTGGCCCTAAGTGGGCCAGCTCTGCCTACTCTCCTGATGTCCCTATTTTCCCAACCTTGGGGATGAGGGAACACATGGGCCTGGGGGCCCCCCCAGACCGTGGGGCTCGGAGCTGGTTCTGCTACTGAATGGTTACTGAACACAAGCACGTGACGTGCCTTTTCTCTCTCCAAGTCTCCTTCCTGCCTTTTTCATGAGGGGCCTTATGGAAGATCACCTGGGACCACAGAAAGGACTGCCTGCCTGGGACTGGGGGCGCGTCTCCATCCTGCTCTCCCCTCCCTGCCCACCCCACCCCCTCAAGTTTCCCAGCCACTAGGGACAGCTCCGCTCCAGAAAGGAGCTGAAATCAGGCCCAGCTCAGCCTTGGGCAACTCCTGGCGGGGAGAAGCAGGGGGAGGTGAGCAGCAGGCTGGGAGGAACAGGGGTGAGCGGCAGATCAAGGGCAGCCGACACCAGAATGGGAAGGTAGGAGGGGAAGGAAGCGCTGACACAGCACTCAGTCTGCGAATTTCTGCCATAAATTACTCTCTGGAGCAGCCTGCGAGCCCTCACAGCTGGAGGGAGGAAATTCTAGATATCCCAGATTCTAAGCCTAGAACATTCTCCTGGAGGGCTGGGAAACTTGGTCAGCTCTTTGTTCTTGCTGGGGGGGTCCTCAGTTTACCCCACTGCAAAATGGGGAGCACTAGTCCCCTCCTCTTAGGCTCTGTGCAGAGACAATGTCCCCAGGAGCACTGAGGTCCCCACACAGAGGTGTGTACATAAGCAATGGGATTGTTATTAGTGATTATCGTTCCTGACAGCATTAGTAAAAAAAAAAAAAAAATCACACCGAGCTCAGGAACATGCTTGCTCTGGGGTGTGGAATCATAACTCATGTTTATGCAGCGCCTCACAGCATGAAAACCCCAGTCATGTGTATTTTTCTCATTTGATTCCCACAACAAGGCAGCAATGCAGTTAAGGCGGAGATCTTTCCTCTGGTTTTACAAACGGGGAGTTTTCAGTCTCTGGAGGTAAAAGGGCTGTCACTGGCCACTGAACCAGGTCGCTTGGGGGAGCGAGAACAACAACTCACATTTTCCATTTCCACTGCCTCAACTCAAGACACTGGGAAACAGGGAACAAGGCGAATCCTGGGAAAGGGGGTATCACAGGACTTTGGGGTCCAGGTTTGGCTCCCAAATGTCCTGCTTACCAGTGGAGTGGCCTCAGCTACTCCCCGGTATGATGGAGGTCATACAAGCAGTCCCCACCTCCTGGGGTCCTTGGATGGGTTAGGAGAAATAATGGATCAGGGGCTCAGCAAACTCCCAGCGCAGAGTAAGTGCTCAGTTAACACCAGCAACCGGCTTTCTCATTCTTAAGCCTTAAGGGGGATGTGCTCTTGGTTTGCTTGCCAACTAGAGGCCGAGGGATGGATGTGGTGACAGCCCCCCCACCCAGTTCTCTCCTAGTTTGAGGGGCCCAGAAAGTCATTTCCATGTCTTTCTCACTTTTCCCCTCCAGGCCCACAAAAGCTGGCCTCACCAAAGGGCCAGAGGACATCAGCAAGGTGATGGGCGTCCTGAGCTGAGGCAGAGGGAAGCCCGGATCTAGACCCTGGGGAGTGAAGAAGCTTCTGCTCTCACCCTGGGTTTGGAGCTGATCTGAGCCCAAGGCAGGCCCAGGAAAGAAGATCTGCTTCTCACCCAAGCCACGGAAGGGAGGAAGCTTGGGGGCAGTGCCAGGAGCACGGGCTCTGGGTCCCGGCTGATCGGAAAGCTAACTCTGCCTCAGTTTCCTCAACTGTAAGGTGGAGTTATAGTACCATAGGGAGGATTAAATGTGGTTGTCTGGTAGAGAGGTTCCCTCTCTTCCTTCCCTGTGGAGGACAGACAACCAGGCAGAGCAACCTAACGACCTGGCTTCTCTGTCTGTGAATGTCGCTGGGTAGGGTTCCCGGGGCTGGGACCCTCTCGTCAGGCAGGACTGACAGACGGGAGCGCTGGCCATGGGAGCGCGCAGGGGCCTCTCCCACGTCTTCAGGGCATACCAGCTGCCTCCGCCTCTCAGGGTGTGCCCGCCCTGGACGCGATGACCCTCAGACACTGCCCTGGACCCTCCATGGCTGCCTGAGTTCCCTGGTCCCTGGCCCTCCTCCAGGGTCCCCTTGGCCTCCATGCCACACTCGGGCATCGCACATGGCCTCGTCCTGCCCTGCTCACCCCCACGGAGCCACCTGCATTCTGTCTTGCCCAGATCCACCCACCAGCCTGCACCGCCTCTTCCATCCTCAGCCCCTACCCACGGTCCCACTTTCATCGCACGGCCTTTGGTCTGCTGCAGCTCGGAGTCTAGGCTAAGCAGAAGCTTGCCCTGAGGGTGAAATGAGAGTATTTGCTGACAGCATTTGACAGGAGTCAGCCCTGGTGTGTCAGGCACAAGGCAGGAGGGGGGTGTGGTGGGCATCACCGGAAGCAGGGTCGGGCTCCGCTGTGATAGGTAAGGAACTGGTATCATTCCTATTTTGCAGGTGAGACAACTGAGGCCCAGAGAACTTGCTAAAGATGAGTGACCCCATGTCCGTGGGATTCTGGAGCTGAGAGCCGCAGTGGTGTATTGCCTTCCCAAGGTAGACAATCAGGGTGTGTTGAATGAATGAGTGACTTCACTGACAGGGACACCTTACTACCCCACGAAGCAGTCCACTCTATTGCTGGATACTTCTAGTTCCTGCAAAATTCTTTCTTTCGTTGAGTAAACACTGTCTGCCCTTTATCATACCTCCTTCCCGCTAGCCCTGGTTCTGCCCGTAGCAGTCCCCTGATGCCGAGGGGCTCGGGTCACCACTGCTAACTCCAGCCCCAGGATCCAGCGGGGCGCCTCCCTCCCCCACTCAGCCTCAGGCACAAGCCCAGGCCTGCCCAGGGACCACAGGGCTGAGTCTGGGGAGTGACTGCCTCCCCCTGGGTGCAGAGAGAGCCAGAGCCCCCTCCCTAAGGAGCAGGAGCTAAGGCCTCCACGGGGAGATGAGGCTCTTGTCACGGTGATGTGGGAGCCATGGGTCCTGGCTTTGTAACCCCCCTCAGCCACCGGGTCAGGTTATGGCAGGAGCAGGACCCAGGTGAGAGCAGGTGGCCGGGAGGGGGTGCCCACGCTCATTCCAGCAATCTGAGCAATCCCACGCTTGGTTAGCTCTGCAATGACATGGCTTCGGAGCTGACCAGTTGTGGCCCCGAGGCTGACCTGACTCGTGAGACCCAGTCTCAGGCTGTGAGACCTCCACAGCACTTGGGGGGCAGGTGGGCAGGGGGTGGGGAAACGTCAGGGCATGAGCCTCCCCACCCCCCACCAAGGAGTGCCACCAGCCTGTCGTGAAGTCAGGCAGGGGAGAGCACCCGAGTCCGCAGCCCGCCCCTCCAGACACGGTGGGAAGTCCGCCGGCCTGCAGGAATCATCCTGCCCCGGCCACCTCACCACAGCAGGGGTCCCAGCGCAGGGGCCCCCCGTGAGGAGTCAGGCTGGGTGGGACAGGCTGGGACTGCCACCTCCTGCCTCTGGGACTGAGACCCTCAACAATCCAGGGCCTCCGGCTGCGTGCTGGATGCTGAGGGAGCTCCCCACTGACACCGGGAGCCCTGAGAACCATCGGTTCCAACAACACCCACCAGTCAGTGTGACAGTCGCGAGCCTGGGGTGGGGGTCAGGGAGAGCCGAGCTCGAATCCCGCGCCTGCAGTTTACTTCACTGCCCTGGCCTCAACTCGCGTGTCTGTAAAGTGTGGATGTGTGATGCTTACCTCGCCACCTCACAGGAGTCCTTCAAGCCAATCCCAAAAGCCGACATACCCTGTGATTCTATTTGTTTGGCATTCTTGAAATAGCAAAATGAAAGAAATGGAGAACAGATCAGTGGTTGCCAGGGGTCAGGGAAGAGGGGGGAAGGGGAGGTGAGGGTACCTATGGAAGGACAACAGAAGAGACCCTCGTGGAAAGAATGGAAATCAGGAGGGCGCCTGGGTGCTCAGTCCATTAAGCATCTGCCTTCAGCTCAGGTCATGATCCCAGCGTCCTGGGGTCGGGCTCCCTTCCCTTCTCAGTGGGGAGTCTGCTTCTCCCTCTGTCCCTCCCCCCACCCCCGTGCTTGTGCTCTCTCTCTGTCTCTCTCAAATAAATAAATAAAATAAAATTTAAAAAGAATGGAAACCAAGGAAATGCTCTGCACCTGGACCACATCACTGTCCATAGCCTGCTTGTGATATTGTATTTGGGTTTTGCAAGATGGTGTTATTGGGGGCAACATGGGATCTCGTTGTGTTATTTGTTACAACTGCATGTGAATCTTCAACTGTCTCAAAAAGCTCAATTTTTTAAAAATAGTTATTTTATGTTTGGCGAAGATTGAGCATCTATAACATTCACTATTCATGCTCCCCATCCCCTTGTGTTCCTCTATGAACTGGTGGGCCTGGGGAATTCACATAAAACTGTCATGGCAAACAGGGGGGTAAGAAGAGCCTGACTAGGTGTTTAGCATTTTTTATTTCCCTGCCCTCCATGAGTGCCTAATAAATGCGCAGGTGATGGAATGAGTAAGTGAGTGAATGAACGAATGTCCATTACAGCAAGACAACTCGTAACCTCTCAGGAGATGAAATGAATTGGACTTAAAGGAAGAGGTACTTAGGATAGGCACAGGAGGGATCTTGCAGCCCCGAGACTGGCCAGCCCGAGTCCCTGCCTGGCTGCATCCACCCCGGGCTGCACCATGGGGCGTGTCAGGGGAGGGGGAGTGGGCGGTGGGCCTCCGAGGACAGGAGCGCGACACACTTTAATTAGCCCAAGAGTAAATTACATCAGACGTAGAGAGCCCCGACTTCTCCCGACGGCTTGGGGAAAATGGAAGCCTAGCATTTTCAATTTAAGGTTTAGTTAGATAATACCTATTGGTGCCAGTAGATTACAGAGTGGATATTAAATCCTTCAGGATTTGGAATCGGAGCGTACAAATGGAATCCATAAATAGGGGGAAGCTGCCGGAAGGAGCGGGCCCTCTGTCCTCAGCTAAGGAGAAAGCCTCTCTGTGAAGGCTCAGTCAGCACAGACCGGGGTCCTAAAGCTCCTACCAACGGCTCCAGGGCGGTGAGCGGGGGTTGGTGATCATTCTGGGGGCTCCCTGAGCAAATTCTTCCCACGTTACAGGCACGGATGCCGGGCCCCCGTGCACCCCACATTTTAACAATCAGAACTGGAACTCACACCTCAGCTCCATCCAGCCCTTCCTCTCCTCTCCATCTGGTCAGCTCCTACACTACCTTCAAACTGGCTCAAGCCTCCCTCCTCCAGGAAGCCCCGAACTCCACTCAGATTCCTCCCTGAGCCCAAGGAGCCTCGACTTCGGGGTGTTGCCTTCACCGACGGTTATCTTCTTCAAGGACGACCTCGTGCCCTCACCTCTCAGTCTTGGAAGGGAGTGACATGATCTATTCTGCACCCTCACTCCTAGGTGCACAGCGAGATCCAACCCACATGAGCTGCACAAAAGGGGTGTTTACGTTACATTTGTATTGATTTTTGGGCAGCTGATGCATTTTGAATATGCGATACGTTCACAGCCTTTGAGACTCAGAAAGTAGAGAAGGATCTGGGGCAGAAGTCTCCCTCCACCCTGCTTTGCAGGGCCCCAGCTTCTCCCCAGGGTAGCCAGTCTCTGGTGTATCCCTCCGGGCTCCAACCTCCAAGCAGATCGGGATGTCCATTTGCCCCTTTCTTAACAAAACAGCAGGACACATTCCACGTTATTTCCCTCACCACCTTTCTTGGAGACTGTCCTCATTCCTGCGGGGGATATCTTCAGGTTTCCGTCATCTTTGAACCAGGAAGACCCTGCAGCTCCAGGACGGGGAGCCAGTGGGACAGGGGGCTGTGAGGATGGACTCCAGGGTCCCCCCCTCTGCCCCCAGATGGGCATGAGGTTGATTGGGCGCCTTGAGATGGCCTCTGAAGCTGACCTGGACCAGCAGGCTTGAGAGCATGAACACAGGGCCTCGGAGCCTTGGGCAGAGCCCATGGGATGGCAGTGATGGTGTGATCATGGCTGGATGACATCCCTGGCAGGCCCAGCACGAAGTCTGGGGCTCAGTGAAGAAGGAGGATACAGCAGCTTATTAGTTTAAGCAGGATGAAATGCGTAAATTAATTACCCCGGCCACCCGTGCATGTAGCGGCTGGCCCCGCACTCGGGGAAGACAAGCATTAGTGTCCGTTCCTGCGGCCTGGTAACCTGGCAGACGCGGCTGGGAGGGCCCCTGGCCCCCTGCCCACCCGGGGGAGGAAGGGTCCCAGCTCAGCCCGGCCGCAGGAGCCAGAGCCGGGTGGTCCTGCCGGATAATCGGGTCCTTCCCTGGGATGGTGAGCTTGAATTCTGTCTCCACCAGCAGCAAAAGCAGGGGTCAGAAGAGAACGGGCAGAGGGGGTAAAGGGCCCACCCTCTGTCCTGTTCTGGGCACCTGAGCTCTTATTTATCAGGTGATACAAGGTGCCAGTCACTGTGGTGACCTTTTACTAGCTTCCTTTCATTTGATCCTCACAAAAACCCCGAGTGGACTCCATTATGAGCCCCATTGCACAGACGAGAAAACCGAGGACCAGGAAGAATAAGTAACTTGTTCTACTGACCCAGCGGCCAACTGGCCGTGTCGGGATTCAGATCCAGGACAGCACACAGCCTCCCAGGGGGACAGACAGGCAAGGAGCCATCTCCGGGGTCATGTCACCCAAATGTGCCCTCCTGCTTCCACACCCCTTGGCAGGAGTCCCTCCCCCCCCCCCCCCCCCCCCCCCGTAGCTCGGAAGCCCCAGCTGTTGAGCTGTGGCCTCCCTTCCCCCGCAGCTGGGACCTGCTCGCCCACCCACCTCACCGGCCCAGGGGCCCTCTGCTCTCAGCCGGTTTCCCAAACTGCCTCATCCTCCTATACTCCTAGCCTCCATGGCTCTGCCCGTTCCTCCACCCGGACGGTCTACCCGCCACAATTGGCCCATCGTCCATGTCTCCGGCCGGCGTCATTGTCCAGCTGGACCTCCACTCTCCACAGCATCACCATCCATCCCAGAGCCCTCTTCTTAGGGCGCTAATCTGATCCCTCACCATCCTGCGGTGGCAGCACCACACTTAGAGGAAACCCCAACTCTCCGTGAGAGTTGTGTGATGGGACCCCGCCCCCCTCACCGCTGCCCAGTGTCCCCTCCTCAGCACCCCCAACCGGCTGACCCCTGCCCTCCCCACACTTGCAGAACACACTCTCCAACGCAGGTCCCCTGCTGGACGATCCTTACCCTCAGGTCCACCACCCCCCCAGGAGAGCCCGCCTCCCTCAGCCCTGCTCCCCCATGTCCCTCTGCAGGGTACTTATCGCATCTAAATCAGCCCGCATTCATTTATGGCTTTATCCTCGGCTTCCCTGACGGGCAGCGCCTCCTGGCTCCCCGTGCTGAGGTCTTGGCACGCCATGAAGATTTAGGAATGGACAAGGAAACCCCCTCTGTCCCAGATGCTGAATCCTCAACCCAGCCCTCTCTCTCACCTGGGCTTGCACGGTGGACCCAATCCTGGACTTCAGGTTATCTGGTCCACGTCCCCCTCTAGGCAGGTCCCCACCTGAGCCATCAAAGACCCACAACCTCACCTCCCAAGGAATAATCATGAGTCCTTCTCAGGGACAGGCTCTCAAGGCCACGCCTTCCACTGATGGATCCGCCTTAGGCAAGCTGCCTGTAAGGACCAGGGTTTGCAGTCCACTAAGGGTCTTAACACGAAGATGGAACCAACCTCAGAGAAATGCAGTTTGCCCCCCCCAGGCCAACCAAGAAGCCAGTGCGGAAACAAATTATCAGTCCATTTAGGATTAATTTCTTCACCACGTGCGAGCCAAAGACCTCCCCAGCCTGGCTTCTGTCCTTCCTGGAGAGCCCCAGGGACTAGGGTGTCGTTCTCAGCCCTGGGGAGGGTTCCTGCCTCCCCACCACTCTCCCTCTTGCAAGAGGGTCTAGTGGTTCCCACGACCCTCAGCCCCACCCCCTCCTCCTTGCCTTTGCCCTTCTCAGCCTCCGCCTTGGCGGGGTGATGGGTTAGAAACCAGGGGCTGGCCCACGCACTCAGCAATTAGTGTTTTATCTCCCTCATATATGCGGCTGAACAACAGTTCATTTTCAAACTTAATAGTCAACATTCAGAAAGATAAAACTGCCTGGGTCCCTCCTGGGAGGCAATTTGAGGATTTGGTGGGAAGACCTGGATAGGAGCTGGGCTCACATCTCTGCCTCCAAGACCCTGCCCCCTCTGGACATGCGTCCTGGCCCCAGCTTTTACCCTTCTGATCTCCCCGCACAATCAGGAGCAAGATACCGATCTCCCCACCTTGCAGGCAGGAAATCTGAGGCTGAAGGAAGCCAAGGGACTCTGCCCCTCAATTTTCTCCTGCCTTGGATTTTGAGGACTCTGGCTTTCTATTTACCACCTGGCTTGGTAGGCTGACCTGTAGAGTCCCCTCAACCTTCAGGGGCTGCAGAACCCAACCTGACATGCCCACCAGGCCCCCTCCCTCAGCATGCCTGCCTGCAGGGAGAGTCCAAGGGCAGCAGCCCCCCACATGGATGAGACCCTTCCCATGCCCCACACTGCAGTCCCCATGCCAGGCTGGGCGGGGTGTGGTGGGGTGAGCAGCAAGCCTCTCATTCCTGCTCGGCTGGGGGACTGCCGGCCTGTAATCACACATTCCACAGCCTGGGGCAAGGTCTATTTAGCTAATGAAGAAGGAGTGGAGAGAGGGGCTCCCTGGTGGGAGGGCTGTGGGGCCCCGGTCCTGACAGTAGCTTGGGGAGGGAGGCTGAGTGCCCATAAACTGCAGTGAAATGCTGCCACCTGCTGGCCATGTCTCAGAACTACAGGGAGCTGTGAGGCTGGTTCCGGGGCTGGGAAAGTGGAAACTGGCCCCCTTCCCCCAACCCCCCCATGGTCCCGAAAAGGCTGGGGAAATCGAGCTTGGTCCCGGGTTGGGATGCTGTTGTTGCTGCTGTTGTTGTTAGTCCGACAACAATAATATTACTGTGCCTCAATTACTGAGCACTTGCTGGGGCCAGGTGCTTTGCGCATTGTTTTTGTGTCCCCAGCAATCCTCTAAGATGCTGTTTGCTTCTGACAGGCTGCGTAGCTAGCCGAGGTCACACAGCTGGTGAGTGCCATGGGCGGGATTCTAACTCAGGCAGTCTGGCTCCAAACTGTCGCCCAAAGTCTGAATTCCAAGTGTCAGCTCCCCACAGGAATGTCCCGGATTACCCGCCCCCCCCCATAACTGCTTCTTAGCCTCCAAGGCCTGCCCACATGCCCACACCCTTCTAGAACAAAAAGGAATAACCCCTGACGTCATGGAGTCCATATTGCAGTGGGTCCTGGAGATCCAGGCCCAGAGCAGGACTCAGATGTTTCTGAGGCCCCCAAGCCCCCTCACCCCCTGCCCTTGTGAGCAGGGGAGGCTTCTGCTTGGGGAGGGGTCCAATCCCTGACTGGCAGGGTGTGGAGCTGAGGAGGGGCAGCTGGGCTGGGTAAGGGGCGCCTCGGGGATTTGAGAATCCAATCCACCTGGCTCTCAACCCCGTCCTGGTCACGGAGCCCCAGCTGGGATGGGAGCTCAATTTTCCAGTCCCTCCCAACCACCCTTGCTGCTGTGATCCTTACCCCACAAACTATTACAGCTGGGAGAGGACCTCAGGAATGATCCAGTGAAAATACCACCAACTTCTGTTGATGGGGAAGGTCAGGCCCAGAAAGGGCAAGCAGCTGGCTCAGATCACACAGCCCAAAGTGACTGAGCCAGGAAGAGAACTCCTAACTACCTGGCTAGGGCTCCCTGCTGAGCCCTAGTTCTGCTTCCCTCCTCCCCCAGCCCAGCCCCCTGAGGGTCCTCCCCCATCTGCCAGCAGGCTGCCCACAGCATGCCTGGAATTGCCTAAAGCCCAGAGCTAGTGGGGACCAGACACAGGGGAGCATGGACCAGCCTTGGCTGGTGCTGAGAGGAACAAGAATGGAAACAGTCTTGCTTCTCTCCTTTCTCTCCCTTTCTGGGGAGAGATGGCTCCCTTCCCCTCGACTCCCATCCCGGAGCCTGCAATGGTCCGATGTTTTCACTCGCTGAGGAGGGAGGCATTCACAAGAAATGGAAGAAAGGATTCCCCCAATTGCTTTCTAATCACAGCTCCAGTGGTAATGGAACTGGTGGGGAATGATGGGGAGAGCATGGTGCTCAGGGGACATCCCCACCCAGGCCCCAGCCAGGGGCCCAAGGCCCCTGGTTTTAGTATATGTGCTGCCAAAGCGAGCATGGCCCAGGGCCCCTGGACACGGCTGTCCTCCTGTCCTCCCACCATGCCAGCCTCCACACTACCGGTGGCAGCTCCTGGTGAGACCCCGGCCCAGGACAGGCAGGGGTCCAGGGAATTCAGCTGGACTCGGTCCCTCCCCTTCTTCCCTACTCTGGAGCTGCGGCTTTGGGAAGGGCCCCAAACGTAGGGGGCCAAGGCCTTTCGCCGAGAACTGAGCATCCCTAGAGCCCAGGAGCGTGACCCTCCTCCCCATCACAGCCACGGGGATTGCAGGTCCTAAAGCAGGTCCGGGAGGCTGCAGGGCACCGAGTGCTGGCCTGGGGAGGTGCTCCAGAGAGCATTGCTCATGGAACCAGACCCGGATCAGGGGCTGGGGAAACAGCAGCAGCCGATCCAGGGCACACTGTCCTCACCGCTCTCAAGGGAAAGCACGGAGGTGGAGGAGCATGCTGGTTCCATGGGAGGCAGCCTCCTTCCTGATGGCGCTGCACTGGGCCCCCTCACCATCCTCTCCTCTCCTACCCCCTCCCCTCTGCCCTCTTCATCTGGCTCATTTTTCCCTTTCCTTTTCTGATCCCAAGGACCCCCCACCTCTACCTCCGGAAGCCTGGCCACTGGCCCAGCAGGGTGGGGAGAGGGAGGAGGGAAGGGGGTTGCCCCTCCATGATGCGCCAGCAGCTAGCTCATTTAGGTACTTTTACTAGGTGGCAGGGGAGAGGGCTGCTCCCCTGGTGTGGTTTGGCCTCAGGTGAGGAGCAGAGCAAGGAAGGACAGTGAGAATGAAGGGGCCTGGGGGGGCGGTCCTGGCCACACCAAGGAAAGAGTGCGTTTTGCTTGCACCCTCTTTCCCTCTCTTCCAAGTCATGCTTCCTCCTGTCTTGCTTGCCTCTTCCAGGAAACCTTCCCTGACTACCCCTCCAGGCCTCTCTGGGCTCCTCTCCTTCCTGCATGCCCCAAGCCCAAGAGGGTGCTGCCCTCAGGAGCCTGGTGGTTCTTCTGCCAGGCCTTGGCTGTGGGGTCCCCCTGCCCAGGAAGCTCTCCCCACCACAGAGAAGCCCCTGACCAGTCTCCACTCCAGCCTATACACAGCCATTCCTGGGGTCCTGCTCCCTGCCGGGGATGGGGATGGGGACAGGGGATGGGGACAGGGGACCCAGGATGGGGACAGGGATGGGGGTGGGGGATGGGGACAGGGGACCGAGGATGGGGACAGGGGATGGGGCGGTCTGAGCACTCACAGGCCTCAGGGTATTCAGCGTACCCCAGGGTGCCCTACTCCCCCCCATCCTCCCTTCTGTTCACTGTTAGTGAGGCCCACGAAGAACAAAGGTCCAGTCTCCTGCACTGCACCCCAGGGGCTCTGATGGGGTGAGAGGGAGACTTGATGGAGCCATGTCTTCTGGAGGAAAGAGGAAAGATGACCCCACACTAATCAGTGGTGGGAAAGTGTCCTGAAGACCTGCAGCCAGTCCCTCTGGGGACCCTCTAGACATGTTTGTTCAATACAAAAGAAGTCCGTGATCAATGGTTTATTCCAGAGGGGAAAGCCCAAGCTGAATGCCCCCCTTCTCCCCCTGGCCAGCTGGCCCCCGCCTCCTTGCCCCCAGGGCCCTTGGGAGGGATGGTGAGAGGAGGAAGGGCCCCACCTTGCTGCTCCTACTTTGGTCCCTCTCCAGGCCCTGCGCCCCATGACAGCATGCGACATGGAAGGTAGTCAGAGGGAGGAGGAAGACGGATGGGGGCAGTGGATGAGGGTGGGAGGCGGTGGGTAAGCTACCCTTAGAAATAACAGCAGCAGTTACCTGGAAATTGCAAGTGACCAGCCGAGACACACCCCTGGCCTGCTCACTTGCTGTCGCCAGGGAGGACACAGAACAGCAGGACGACCAGAATTCCAGAGGAAAATGGCATGTCCCTTGGGCAGCTGGGCCAGGAACTATGTTCATGGATGGATTATATCATGTTGAGGGAATCGCTTATCTCAGCAGGTAGAAGAGGGACCTATCTTGGCTAAGACCATCCTTGCAGCCAGGAGAGCCCATCCCCAGGGACCTTGGGACTCCATGCGGTTACGGTGACGCCTGGCAAGGTGGGGATGATGCTGAGACCCTGCGAGCTTCCCCTCCAAGGTGGCCCAGGGCTGCAGGCTCGGCCTCCTGATGGGACCGGGCTGGTGGGAAGAAGTTAGGCCCACGTGGATGAGAGACAGGCAACTATCCTGGCCAAGCACCTACTGACCACATCACGGGGAAGGAGCCTTGGAGAGAAACGGCCAACAGGCCTCATGACAGCAGCGGCATGGGTGGGAGAGGCAGGCTGCCACCACGTGGGCCCCAGCAATCCCACCCAAGAGGAGGGTGGTGGGTTAGGGGAGAGAAGCCCACCTATCTCCCACCCCTGCGATGGCTGGTGTCTGAGCACAGGAGAGATGGTGACCGTTAGAAGTCCCAAAGCTGGAGAGGGGCCTGGATGGGGCCTGGCTGACGGGGGGAAGGAGGAGGGGGTCCCCTTCCACGCAGATGAGCACAGTAGCGAGAGCAGCAGGATCAGCCGGGGAGGGCAGGGGTGCCAGGGCCGCGGTGTGCTGCCTGTCTGGAACTCACGGAGCCTCGTTGGACCCCATCCCATTGCCTTTGTTGACATAGAAGGGCCGGTAGTGAGACTGTCGGGGAGGGGAGGGAAACAAGAGTAGTTAGGGAGGGCAGATGGCAGCGGAGCCGACCAGCCAGACCCCCCCTAGCCTCACATCCCCCCGGGGAAGCAACAGTCCTCTGAACCCATGGTTCTAGGGGCCTGTGGCCCAACCCGCAGGCTCTATCTACCCAATATTATCAGAGTCTCCGGGTTCATATCCCACTCAGAGTTCATTCTCGCCAGCCGGCTAATGAGCATGAACCTCAGCCCCTCATCCAACCTTCTCTCCGTGGCCTAGGAGCCCCCCTCCCCGCCCCAGCACCACCAGCTCCCTTTCGCACAGCATTTTCACCTCTCCAGAACTGCGCCATGCTGTTACGTGTGCCCTGTATGGAAGGACTCGTGGGGTTTTTACAGCCGCCCAATTAAGTGGGTTACTATTATCATGTCCATTTTATAGATGAACAAATCAAGGCACAGAGAGGCTAAGAAACTTGCCCGAGGCCACCCAGCTGGTGAGTAGGGGAGCTGGGATTCAAGCCCTAGCAGTCCAGCTCCACAGCTCCCCCACGACCCCCCGACCCCCACAACCCCAACCACGTCTCCAGATTACTCCTTGAGTCTCAAGGGCATCAAGCATTTGCTTCTGGGCTCTCTGCATGATTCCTCTGACAGAGAGGGTGCAGAGAAGGCAAATAACTGCCCAGCCCAACACGGAGGTGGGGTCCCCAAGCCCAGCCCCTTCGCCTCTCTCATCCTGGCCCCTCATTCAGGGAGCGGTCTCAGCACAGAGCCAGCAACAACCTTCCCAGCTCTGCTCTGCTCCCAGTCAGCTCCCTGGTTCAGGGTCACAGCACGTCAGAGCTCGATGGGCTATAGAATCATCCAGGCCCCCGACTCCTGTTACAGTTGTGAGAACTGCAGCAGAGGAAGAAAGGCTCACAGGAGGCCACACAGCAAGTGGGTACAAGGGCGAGGGCCATACCCCAGGCATCCTGACTCCCAGGACAACCTCCCTCCCACGCGAGCACCTGAATCCATTCTTCTGGCGCTGCACGCTAGCCACAGACATGGGAACCCTGCCCTGCCAAGCAAGTGTCTCAAGACGGTAATGAGCTTTCTCTGCTGAGACCCAGGCCCTGGGAGGTGGAAGAGTGTGTGGTAGGGAGGGCAAGGACTGAGTCCAGGAGCAAAACACCTTTTTTTTTCCTCCCCATATCTGCTTTTCGCAGTCTTGCTCTTGCAATGCCCCTGGGCCCAGCTCCAAATTACACACGCAATCACTTAGCTCCCATCACCAGCAAATTAAAGATTCTCTCCAATTAAACCAGCCCCAGTCGCCGTGGCCTGGAGCAAATCACCTCCCCATGCTCTGACCTCCAAATGCAAAGACGGCAGGGAAGTGGGGACCCTAGCCCCTGTCCCCAGCCGAGCCCCTGCTGCCACCCATATCCCAGGGCAGCTGTCTGTCTGCCTCGGCCCCAGGAGAGAAGCTTTCAGGGCGGTGGAGTCATAGCCTGTGAAGGAAGGCCCTGCTCACTGAGGTCCTGGGTGGGGGTCAGGTCGGAGGGGCATCGGGGACCACCGTATCTCAGTACTGCATTATAAAACTGCAGAAACAGAGTCTCAGAGAGGGAATCTGACTCACCTAGGATCCCCTGAGCTGGCCAGACCCCAAGGCCACGCTCCCCTCTTGTGTGGTTCTTCAATTCCCAGTTCAGGGACATTAGCCATTGAGCCCCTAAATATCTCTATTCCTGACTTGACAGCCTCTGCCTCATCACGTTATCACCCCAACGGCCTCTGTGCTGTCAGAGCTGGGGAATGGCCCCAGGAAGGTGGGACCCATCATTAGGACGTCCATCCCCTGGACTGAGCATTTCACACTCGCAGAGCTGATGGGGCCAAAGTCCCCATTCAGCAAGTACAGACACCCAGCAACCATTTGCCAAATTAAAGAATCAGGGCCGCCCACTTTACAGATTAGAAAACTGAGGCCCAGAAAGGGCATGCTTACCCAGATCCACTGCCTGTTAGCCCTGGGTCTCTGCTACCTTTTACTGAATGCAGGAATTCAGGCCCTGCTGCCCCCTCCCTCTGTCCGATGGCCCAGAGAGGTCACATCCTCCCACCACCTCCCCTGGGTGATTGATGACCAGCTGCCCCCCGGGGAGCCCCGTTCAGTGCCCATTCGGGACATGCCTATGCCCAGACAGGCTGTCCTGGCAGCCCCTCACTCACCAGCAAAGTCTGCTTGCCAGATTTCCAAGTCTGGGGCTGGGCCTTGGGGCTCTGGCTCCTGATGAGGGAAGGATAGCCTGCAGAGACAGGAGGCCCTGGTCGGAGGAAGCAGGGCTGGCTGCTGGGGCCTCCGGGGACCACAGCAGCACGGGTACCGTCTCCAAAGTGACCACCAAGCTCCAGCCAGCCCACTACCAAGTGCAGCGACCCCTGAAGAGATGTGCAGCAGCTGGGGGGTGGGCACCGGGGAAAATCCTGGGGAGGCTGGCCAAAGGGAGGAGGCACCCAGGCAAACAGAGGGAGGAGGAAAAGGCCAGGTGGGCTGGGCCAGGCGGCAGGGGAGTGTTGCCTCCAAATCCAGGTCAGGATCAGGATCACATTATTCCGCAAGGATTTCCCCCCATGAGCCCTGAAGGTTCACACCACTGACCCCGCCCCTTCCCATGAGCACAACTGGCCAGGGTTTCCACCAGGAGGCGCCCTTTCCGACGGCCTATGCTGCATGGACAGTGCCCCCTCTTCCCCACCGTGCAGACCTTCGCACAGGTCTCCTCGTTAACCCTCACCCCGTTTCTGGGAGAAGTTTGCCCTGAGTCGCACTGCCAGGAAGTGGCAGTCAGGATGCGAACCCAGGTTTTGCTGGATGCTGAAGCCCATCCTCATGTTCCTCCTGCCCGGTTCCAGGGCCTCTCGCCCGTTCTAGGAGCAGGAGGCTGGGGCCAGGGACAGGCAGTCATTTGCCAAGTGGCTAAGGTCCACGGTTAAGACCGCAAGCCCACGGGGCCCGGAGCACGTGGGTGCTATCTGGGCCTGGTCCTCCCACCTGCCCTGCTCCCCCTCAGCCCAGTGGGATCTGTAAGGAGCTCTGGGCCACAGAACTGTGGAAAGCACTCCTGGTCTCAGCCATGGGCCTGCAGGGACAGGCCTCGGGGCCTGGGAAGGAACAGACTATAACCCCGACAGGAGAAGCTCAAGAAATAAATAGGGTCTGTCCTTGGCTGGGGCAGCCCAGAGCCCCGTTCCGGCTGCTCTAAGGGAGGATGAGCCAGCCAGGCTGACCCTTCCCACTGTTTGCATTTAGCAAGAGGGTGGAGACGGAGCAGAGAACCCAGGTCTCTCCCTGCATTGGGGGTGGGGGGGCAGCCTTGGAAAGAGGGTTCCATGGGTCCTGAGTGGGAGGTGGAGAGAGGAGGAATTCAGATCTCAATTCTCAGTTCCCAGAAAGAAAAACCCACGCCAGCCACGCAGGAGAGATGAGGATGGGGATGGGGGCGGGAGGTGGTCCAGAAGACCAGCCTTGTGCAGCAGACAGAAGTCCAGTGGAAGGGTGAGCTAGGGATGGTGCTGGGGGTGGGGGGGATGCATCCCTCTTCCAGCAACTCTGGGGAGGAGGACCAGGACACCCTAGAAGTGGCAGAGAGCCCCAGAGGATGTCCCATCTGCCCTGCTGTGGGAGAGAGAAGGGGAGGGAAGACAGGCAGGTACCAGGATTATTTTTAAACCGCCCACTGCCGTCCAGTGGTTTGGAAAACTCTCTGGTGGCCTGTCCCAAGGTGGTGAACTGATAGGGGGCTTTCCCAGTGCCTGCTGGGAGAGAGAGAGGCATTAACAGCACAGCCTGGTCCCAGGAGGGGCCAGCAGCAGTCACACCTCAACCTGGGGTGCTGAGATGCGGGAGCCTCCCTCCAGGACTGCTGGAGTAGGAACAGGTGGGGGCCAGCCTCACGGGTGGGGCTCGGTGTATTTGAGGAGGGGCTCTCCTAGGGCAAGGTCTTTGCGGCGGGGGGTGGGGGGGTGGGGGGGCGCTGCAAGCCGATGGGGAGATACTCTGGAGCGTGAAAGCTCCAAATCACACCAGGGGTGACCATCTTCCCTGACCTGTAGCCTTTGATCTAGGCTTGACCAGAGAGCCGGGAGGGACTGCTGGGAGCCAGACAGGTCAAGGCACGTGCCAGAGTTTCCCAGGCCTGGCTTGGGGAGAGGACATCCCCAGGGGTCTTGCAGGCTGGGTCCCTCCAGTCATATTCACCTTCTAAGGTGAGCAAGGTGAGCTGGTCCTTCCAAGAATCCCTGCCCTGGGGATAGGCTGGGATTCCAGCCTGGAAGGGACAGCTGAATGATAAAGCCACCTTCAGAGGCCACTGCTTGGGGGCCTGCCTGCCCTGCCCTCTCTCTTCCCTCTCCCTGACCCCAGCCAGCCTGGTATCCTTGCGTCCAGGCCAGATGTCTCGGGCGTCAGAAGACAGACTGGCTTACACCACAGCGCACAGAGCTGCCCCTAGGGCCTTTCCGAAGCGACAGGAGGGGCCTGGCCAACTCAGCCTGGTCTGGGGAGCTGAGTCAGACTCGGGAGGCTTTAGAGATCTAGTCTAGTCCTGCCTTTCTGGAAAAGGGCCTGACAGGACTCTGGCTCTGCAGGATGGGGGAGGCTGCTACATGGCCACAGTGTTCTAGAGTCAACGGAGGCCGGCCGGCACTGGCTGAACAAAGCTAAACTTTCTGCAGCAGGAGGACTCAGTTAGGCCTGATGGAAGCCCGCTGGGGATGTCAGGGGCAGGGGTGGGGTGTGGCGTCCCCACCTCCCTGACAATGCAGCTCATTGTTAGGGACCAGCGTTCGCTGAAACAAGCCCCAGGGCCCAGGCTCCCCTGACAGCTGAGACTCGGATGGAGGAGGCAGCTCCCTGGCTCTCAGGCCGCGGTCTGTCCCCTCCAGGGTGGGCGGCTGGTGAGGGAGGGAGCAGAGGCCAGAGCAGAGCTTGGAGAGGGACAGGAAAGGCAGGGCGGGGCGGGGAGAGCTCACCTTTCAGGGAGAAGGAGGAGCTGCCTTGGACTGCAGGCCCCTCGTCAGAGTTCTGAATGGTGGAGGAGTATTCCCAGACCCTGGAGCTGTAGTTACCTGGGGGGCACAGCAAGGCGCATCAGACCCTCGCAGCCTGGCATGGGGGTGGCGGGCAGGACGAGACCATTTCTGTGAATCCGCCCAGCCCCTCGGCATGCTTCCTGCCAATCCTTCCCACCATCAAAGTTGTCCTAAACCACCAAGTGTCCGCCCGTCCCTGCCGCCCCTGAAGGCCCACTGTGCTCAGACTCAGGTACCTAGTCCTTAACCAGCACACAGCTGATTTCGGGGGCTGCTGCCTGCCTGCCCCCCTCACCACCACCTCCACTTCCTGGCTTCACCTCCCTCAGCTCCCCTCCGACACCCCACCTTCCATCCGGGCTGCCTCTGAGCTCCCGCCAGCACCCCGGGCTCTCTCTTGCCCTAGGCACAATGCAGATACTCCACCTGCTTCCCATCCTTAACAAATGTGTTGGGTCTTCTGGTGTCAGCTTCCCTGTCCTCTTCCCCCAGTCTGTGTGTGCCTCAGCCCCAGGCCTCACATCACTCTGCTCCCCGTTTGTCCCCCCGGGTTATAGTGGCAAGTTTAATTGGGGGCAGGGGACACGCCTATCTGGCCCAGCATCACATCCAGCGCCTGGTGTGAAGCCTGGTCCCTAGGAGATTTCATTGTATGGTTGATGGGTGAATGAAAGAACAAATAAACAAATAAATATAAACACATGCTAAAACTTGGGGACAGAGGCAGCTGGTACAAGTCCTGAAATTCTGTTTGCCAAGTGGAAGAGGCTGACGAGGGTCTGTTTAGAAGGATGCCCCTGCAGTCTAGAGGAGAGAGGCAGTGGGGAGGGTGTGGAAGGAACAGCAGGAGCACCATGAGGGCACTCGAGTCTGGGGGCTTCAGAGCCCCCCACAGATGACGCACCTGCCCCGGGCCCACCCTCTCAGCAGCCCGGAGCACTGGGACTCTCCCCAGTCAGCTCACTCCGTGGCAGAGGGCCCAGTCCTGGTTGGTGGTCCTCTCCCACAGCCGCCTGCAGGAGGGCGGGGGCCTGACATTGGGGCTCAGGAGTCAGAGGCGGCTGGGGGTGTCTGCCCGCCCCACTGTGAACCCCTGCCACATCCCAGTGGGCCCCTAATGAGCCCATCCACCCAGAGCTCCAAGGGGCCAGAGGCCCACCCTTTCATTCACTCATTTGTCCACCCTTCCTCTCTTTTGACTCATGTTCCCTGAGCCCCTCCTTCCGGGCCCTGGGATTGCAGTAGTGAGCCAGAGAAACCCAGCTTCTGCTCTCCCGGAGTGCGCAGTCTGCCGTGCATGTGGGAGTAACCGTGGGCATCCAACCCTGACACAGAGGCCTGGCCATTGCCCTGTCTACAGGTGCCCCTGGCCCTCCAGATCTCTCAGGGCCCGTGTCCTCACTGAAGAAGCCCCCCACTCCCCACCTGAGACCTCCCGGGGCCATGTCTGGTGGAGCTGCCCCAGGCCCACCCTCCCTGCACATGTCTGGCAGGCACCCCAGAGCCTCCAAAACCCTGGGCTCTTCGAGCGCATGGCCCTACACTTGGCACGAGGGTGCCCTCGCCACACTGGGCAGAGGGGTGTCCGTGCTCGGCAGCTCTCCCTGGGGAAGCCACGGCTCCACCCCTCAATCACCTTTTCTGGGTCTTGAGGACGTGTCCCTCACCTGGCATGGCAGCAATACGTCCTGGGTCTCCAGGGATGGCCCTGCTTTGTGTCCTGCCATCCATCCCGCTTACAGCAACTCTAGTCTGTCTTAACCACCATGATTTCTCAACACAGACGTGCACCCATCAGCAAAGGGCCCAGGTCCTCTGCAGGTCCTTGGGTCACGACACTTGCTAAAGGAAGCTTCTACACATAACCCCCACTTCAGGTTTCCCTGACTCACTGTTCAGGGAGAAGAAGATCGTATGGACTCAGGGATTTCCAGGCTGCCTCCCCACAGCCTAACTGATGATGTCACACACCATCTCACACACACACACACACACACACACACACACGTGCACACTCATGCACACACACTTTGAGCTCAGTAGGACTCCTCCCTGCCTGTCTCTGGGCCCCTAAGCCCATCCCACCTCTCCACATTCCCCTCACACTGGGGAGTCCAGCCCCCTGGCCCCTGGCCCACCCCCCACAGGCCCTGCCCCTCCTTGTGCTGAGCCACTCTCTCACCTTTGGTGCCGTAGAGATTGTTGAAGTTCTTCTGGTTGGTCTCCTTGGAGAGGCGGCCGGGGGACCCCGGCTGGTAGGCTGTCCTGGTCCCACCTGTGAAGCAGATGAGCTGAGTCAGCTTCAAGGCAGGCCCGTGGCTTCTGACTTGAGGGGGTTATGGGGGACTCCTTGTCCCCAGACAGCTCCCACTGCCTGTCCCAGGACCCGGGGTTCCACCGCTAAGACAGCTCCTCTGGGTCTAGATTAGGCAGCTGCTTAATTTGCCCTCCTGATCAGGACACTTAAGAGTGACAGGAAGACTATTAGTAAGTAAGCAGGAGCACCTGGAGCCTCCTGCGTAGACAGGGACATATGGTCACCCTACTTGGGTGGCTTTGAGGATCACCAAGGCCGGAGAAGCTGACACCTCCCTCCTGAGCCAGTCTCTGTGTGACGGAGACCCCAGAGGCTGGGAGATGGGGTGCCTGTGACAAAGGAGGATCATGGCAGCTGTGGGGGGGCACAGGTGTTGGGCCCTTGGCCAGGTGAGGGCTCACCAGTGATGATGAACCGGTGGCCACAAACATCTCCCAGGTGCTCCCCCTCCAGGGACAAGACCTCACATTGCTCAGGAGCCTCCAAATTTGGGTTCTCAGAACAATCTTGAAAGGCTGGCAGAGTGGGCTCCATACCCCCACTTTACAGATGAAGAAGGCATGCTCCCCACATGTGTCCGGGTCCTTCGATCAGCTCCTCCCCTCCCACCTAACGAACACCCCGCTCCCAGATCTGGCCTGCCTGGCCAAGCACCTGCTGGTCCTTCTGTAAGCCTCTGCACCTGTGGGTCCTCTCACCTGGGTGGCCTCTGTCCATCACGGTTGTGCCTCTTTACTGAGCACACTGCCCGTCTTTCAGGGACCTGGAAACCAGCCTCCACTGGGAAGTCTTACTGCCTGAGCTCACTGCCCCAGAGCCCCCAGACTCATGCCAGTGGCCCTTGGGTGGCCTTGTCTCCCAATCCCCTTGCTGACTCTCCCTGGCCCTTCCCTTGCCTCTACCCTGAGCCTGGGAGCTCCCAGAGGGCAGATTTCCTCCTTCCTCCTGTCCTCAGTGCAAGGGCAGGGACACAGGATGAACCTGTTTCTTCCACCTACAAATGTCACCACCTGACTCAGTGACAAGCTAAAAGACTTCCTAGCATCTGAGCCGAATTTCTCTCCTCTCAGGCCCAAGGTCCCCAGGTCCTGGCTCAAGGGCAATATCTTGGCAGGTGTTCCTCCCTCTATCCCCTGTTGCTGCTCTGTTCCTCTCCCCAACTGCAGTGGAACCCACACCCCCCTCAGTCCCCTACGGAGCTGGGGGAACCAAGCAGGGACCAGCTGAGGGGATCAATGCACATCGGGGTCCTCAGAAGGACCGACCAGGGCAAGGGACACTGGGGAGGCTGGTTAATGCCGCTCACCGGCTCAAGGACTGGGCTCCAAGGACAGCGCCCTGGGAAGGGAAGGGGCCAGGCTGGCTGGCCTGGCCCACACCAAGAATGTGGGGCAGGGGGGACTCGGCTGCCCAGGTGCCTCGCCAGGCCTCTGCCAGGGCCCAGGTGTTGTTTTCAAGTTGGGTGGAGCAACAGAGGTTGCTCCCGCTGAGCTCATCTCTAAATCCCCTACGCCCTTCCCATGGTGTGTGTGTGTCTGAGGTGTATGAATCAGCGCTCAGGCCTGGGCGCTCCCCTGTCCCCAGCCCCTTCCCCACATCTCCCTGTCTCCTTTCTCGCTTTTCCCCACACCCCCACTCTTCTGAAGACCACTTCAACATGCGCGCACACACACCCCCTCTATCTGAGGGCTGACACACCTGGCACCCCCCCCCCCCCCCCCCCTTATGTAACGGTCATTGTTGTGGTTTGTTGCTGGTGCAAAAAGATGCAATAGGTTTCCCCAGGCCAAAGACAGGCAGGCTCTGGTCTATACCTCCACCCAGGCTGGCACAGGCCGGGACCATCCAGGATCCAGAGAGGGAGGGCTAAGGGCCAGGCGGCATGCCGGGAGGGAGAGGTGAGGAAAGGTAGACCAGCTGGCTGTCTCCCTGTCCTTGAGGAGCAGAACGGCCCTCCCCTAGGACTACAACAACGCAAGCAGGAGCAGAACACAGCTCAGGCCCGGCAGATGGTTGCTGGAGAAAATAGCAGCCAGAAGACCCTCTGGAAGGAAAGGGAAGGACGTGTTCAGACTGGAGGCAGGGACTGGAGGGGAGGGAAGCCAGGAGGGGCAGGTGCTGGTAATTTATCTCTAACCCGGATGCTTCTGAGGGAGGAAGAGGGGACTGTTTTTGCTTCCACTGGCACAGCAGGTATGCGCCCAGACTTCCGCGGGCAAACGCAGTGACGGTCACTCTGGCAGAGTGGAACCCGGCTGAGTCTCCGGGCCCATGGCCCTGAGGGGCAGGCTGCTCTCTCTTACCCTTGGGCATGAGGTACATGGAATATCTCTTCATGGTATCAGGTGTGCTCCACTCGCTCGAGTAGTTGTTAGTGTAGGTGCTCATGTAGCGGTGGTCAGCCCCTGGGAGGGACAGAGGTCGGTCATCAGAGGGGCAGGTGGGGAGAAGCGGGCCCTTGGGGGCACCCTGGGCTCTGCTGAGTCAGCCCACAGCCCCTCTGTCCCAGGCAGAGGCGACGTTCTCCAAACTCAGAGAAGACCACACCCTGCCCAGCATCCCCTCTGCTCCTGAGCTGCTAGGACGTGAGAGAGGGTCTGCAGGGAGCCATCTACTTCCTGGGGCTGACCCCCATGAGTAAGACCGTAGGCACAGCACTTTGCAGTTTACAAGGTGCCACCGACATCCATTTCTTCTTTGTTGGAGATCCTCACGTGTCAGACCAGGAAACTGAGGCTCAGGAGGTAAGTGAAGTTATTTGCCCAATGTCACATGGCCAATAAGGGCAGAGTTGGGGTGTGAGCCCTCATCCCTACGTCCTCACTTTGTCCCAGCCACCGTCAGCAGCCCACGGGGATGGAATGAGGTCCTAGCGTCCGCCTCCACGGCCAGGGATCCAGGCAGCTGAGCAGAGGCGCGCAGAGGGGAGTGAGCTGTGCGGGGGGGGGGCCCTGACTCTCTGCACTCCACTCCCCAGCCACCAGTGTACCCTCAAACCCAGACAAATGGGTGGTGCCACGCTTGCCTTCCCCCAGCTGCCCCCCACCCCATTCCTTCCCCATCTTCTACATTCCCTCTGCCCTTCCCTCTCCCTCTCCCCCGGGCAAGAGAAGGAATGAGTGGCTCAGGCCCTTATCCTTCATCTCCATCACCTATACCTAGCAGGGGTCTGACACACAGGAGGGCACTCCACGACAAACACGTGTCCTCCCAGGTGTTGGTCCAGCCCTTCCCACAGTGCTCCCCACCCCTGCCTACCCCACAAGCTCAGGATGATGGTGGTCGGTCCCTGGGCCTTTGGGGGTAGGACTGAGTCCCTGGTCTGATGGGTAGGCTGGCATCCAGGAGGAGAGGAGGTCTGACTCTCTGGCCTCCCATCCCCCCCACCCCGCCCTATAGCCAGACACACTCCCAACAAACCAACATGGAGGCCCAGGGCCCCAGGCCCAGGTGCAAGGCTGCTGACGTCAGCAGCACCCACCCTACTCCTCGCAGCGCCTCCCTGCACACTTCGCACAGGGCACAGGGCTGCTCAGAGGCCATGGTCAACACAATTATGACCTAGAAATGGCACAGTGCACGGGCGGCAGGCAGAGGTCCCTGCAAGGCTCACAGGCCACCCTGGCCCAGTCAGGGCCACCCTCCTCCGTCTGGGCAGACCTCAGCGGAGGGGCTCCACCCCTGGGTTTGTACCCCAGGGACCGTGATCCTCACACTCCCCAACCGCTCTGCTCGGCCACCAGCCACAGCAACTTCCCGGATGGGAAGACACGGGAGGCTGAGTAGCAGAGTGTGAATCCTAACTACATCCCCTGCTCAGCTGCGTGCCCTTTGAAAAGCTACTTCTCTGAGCCTCAGGCTTCTCATCTGGGAAATGCGGTGCATCCTGCAGGGAACGTGAGCCACGGTAAGTAAAGTGCTCACACAAAGCCAGCGCACCGGGAGTCCTCGGTCACTGTCAGCCACCACGGCTAATGCCATCATAATTGTCATCAGAAGGAGGATTTCCGGATCCGAAAGCCGCTGGAAGCCTAACAATTGTCTTGCTGCAGTGGCTCAGGGATCCTCAGGTGTGACTGAATGTCCCTCACATTTCACAGGGACACTGTGTGATGTCACCATCACCAAGCTGTATGGATGCCCCCTAAGCCCCAGCACATCGGCACACTATTATCCCCTTCTCATCTCCAAAGAATCACATGCTCCGCCTGGAGACAAAACACAGGGACTGCTTCCTTTTGGGTGTTTGGGGCCAGAAGTGTCCTTAAAGCCCTGTGCTGGGCCTCGGCCACTGGGTGGGGCCTTGGGGGAAAGTGCTCCGGCTTCAGGCCCTGAAGGGACTGGGCTGGGCTGCTGAGAAAAGACTTAATGGGTTAGTTTCTCAGATGAAGAGGCTTTCGGTGAGGTGATTCAATTGGCCTCAGTGGGGGACGGGACAGCGTGACTCAGAAGAGAAACTGTCTTCAGGGGAGCGGGTGAATCACTGAGACCCATGTGTCCCATTGTCCCCAGCCCAGCCCGTGAGGCCAGGTCCAGCCTCCGGGTTCAACACCACTCAGTGCGGCCATGGTGACAGGTCAGGTCTCCCTCCCAGCGTGATGCAGTTCTAGGTCACGCCTACTGGAGTCTGCAAAGTCACCAGGTTAGCACTTGGCCCTTACAAGTGGCAGCATCCACACAGCTGCTGGGCTGGGCCCCATAATCAGATGTAGCTCTGAACGAAATCAATCCCTGGGTTTGATGGATGACCCACAGAGAGGAGACATTTGTGCAGCTAATGCCCAGATGCTTGCTGCCCTTGGGGGCCCTCGTAACACCACATAACCTTGGCAGCCGGTTCAGTGGAGGGTTACAATCCCTGAATCCTAGTCCCTACAACTTGCGTAGGACGGGTGGTTTGGAACAATGAGAGGCCGGCTGGCTAGATGCCAGCCCAGGCAGCAGGGATCGGCCTGGGAGGAAAGTGCCCATGACCATGGGGCAGGCCCACAGAGGACACCTACCGTTCTCCATGTGGTTCCTCTCGATGAAGTTACGGCTCAGTTCCGCCTTGCACATCTTCTCAACATGGCGCATGCACACGTTGAGCAGGTCATCCTTGAAGTTGCCAAGTGACTGTCCCAGGCCCTCCCCCTCCAGCAGAACATGGTAGGTAGGCAGGGGTGGGGGGAGGGAGTAATTGCTCATCAATGCACCAAATTCCTACCAAGGAAGGAAAGAAGCCATTAACTTTCTAGGTCTTTAGTAGCTACGGGAACACTTCTCTGCAGGGAGCTCTCAGTCCAGCTGGAAGGCTCAACGCTGGGAGCCTTGTGGGTTCTAGACACAGCTCGGCTATGAAGTAGCTCCACTTGTCCTCACCTCATACCTTTCTCCTTCTGTAAAATGAAAGGGTTTGACCAAACTCCACTAGATGCTAACATCCCTGATGGTGCTAGTAGTCAGATATATGACTCCATGGTTCCCACCTCTTCAACTGGACACGTCATCCTACCTCACAGGGGTTTCTGAGAGCGACACAAGCTGTGACGTCTTTGGGAGTGAAAGCACTAAGGAGATGCAAGGTATTTCTAGAATGTTCTGGGTCAGTCATGGTGCTACCGCCACCTTTACAAACTACCCTCTAAGCCTGCCTCTGCACTTTGTGCTTCTCACCTCCCTTCTCCCCTCGCCGGAGAGTCCCTCCTCTTTCTGAAACCTTTACGGGCCCTCAAGACCCAGTTCAAATTCCACCTTCTCCACAAAGCTGTGTTAGATCACTCCGGCATGCTTGCCCTTCCCAGAGCTTCCATGGGCACTTATCTCCTGAACCACACGCTTTATCATTTAATTACATACTCTTCTATATTGCTCTCTAATTGTACAGGTCTTATCTTCGCAGCTGGATTGCAGCTCCTTGGGGGCAAAAACCATGTCTTATACTTCTCTATTCTACGCAGCACCTACCAGAGTCCTGGGCATGCAGTGGTACCCAAAACACTCTAGCAGTTGGAAGGATGAGTGGATGAATAGACAGACAGATAAGGTCAAGGATAACACATAGGCAGCACTTCTATGCCACGCCCCATACCCAAAGCAGACCTCACTAATCAACCCCACAACTCTTTCCTACTGAGCCTGGAGCACTGTTAGTACATATCAACTGAAGTTGGTACAAGGTGATATTTGCGTGCCATCTCTGGGGTAGGTAGTGAAATGGCTCGGATGGAAAAATTAAGTGGGCAGATGGAATGGAGCTTGGAAGGAAGGAAGGATGGATGGATGGATGAAGGTTCTGGGAATGTGGATGTAAGGATTGAGGGATCGAATGGTAGAGGAGTTGCTTTGTACCTGCAGAAACAGCACCGAGTCACTGATGCTTTGCATCTGCTCCCTGGTCTGCTTGTCCTCATGCAGCACCTTGGCCCTCTCATCCAGAGCATCCACGATCACCTTTATTTGGTCCACGGCATCCTGCTCCCGCTGTTCCAGTGTAGCCCTCACTTCCTCCTTTTGCTTCTCCAGGTCCCGCACCAGATCCTGGAAGTTTTGCTCCAGGAGAGACTTCTCACTGGTGGTGAAGCTCTGGGTCCAGAGTGAGAGGAGAGAGGAAGGAGGGTTTCGGGAATTTTAAAAACCTCCCGAGTGGGGTGTATCTTTAGGTTCCCAACCCAGAGTCAGAACCAGGACATTTCTACTGCCCCAATCCAGCAAGCCTGTTTGGCTAAGGATCTCATTCAAAGGCATCTTTGAATGTCAATAGAGATGGCCAGGTTCATTCACAGCCCACTCTTCTTTATCTATCTATGACTCCTCCCCTGGGTGGGTTGACTTGAGCCATCATTCCAACCTTGGGCAACTCCATGGACCCAGAAGATCCCCCATGAGTCAGGTTGCACTCAGTGAAACCTCAACTAGAACCAAACATCATTCAGAAAGTGAATTGACAGGCTGTTCATGTAGCCAGGGTCAAGAGTCAGTGATTTCAGATAGTGGTTTGCAATTACTCAAACCATGGCAGACATGTATCCATCCAGCCATACTGGCACCAGTAAAAGGACAACGTCATGCATTTGGTGGCTGTGTGGTCTGGTGGATGGAGTAGACACTGGAGGACACACCGGAGGACAGGTTGATCTAGGTTCTTTATTTGCTGGGATGGTGTCAACTGAGCATTAGGTGACGGACGAGATTCCACCTGAATGCCTGGCCCGGACTTAGAAAGGGAATTGGTGGGGATGCCAGAGGGGTGGGAGAACCCAGAAGAAAGAAGTGTGGAGTATAAATGGGGGCCTGAGGCCTGGAACAGGAGGCAACGCCTGCCCCCTCCCAGGTAGGACAGGCGGGGTGAGCATACAGCAAGACCATGGCCCCAGGGGCGGCTCACCTTGATGCGGTCCTTCTCCTTCTGCCACTTCTCAGCTTCATCCTCAATCTCGATGATCTTGAGCTGCAACTGTTCTTTTTGCAGGGACAGCTCTGTCTGCAGGGAAGGAGCCAGGGTTAGAGAAGTCCAGCAGGGGTAGGGAGGTGGAGGAGCATCAGAGAATCAGGGAGTGGGCCCAGCCAGGGAGCCAGCTTGGGCAGAGCTCACCACTCAGCCCTTCAGCCTGTATTCTGCAAACAGTCACTGGGACCTCGGATATGCCAGGCCCCAAGCCTGTCACCAGGGATCTGGCAACAAGTCAAACTGTTGGATGTATGTCGCTATAAACTCGGGCCTCGGGGGCTAGGCATCCCAGCCATGTCTTTATAAGGACTAAACCTCTGCCACGTCCCTCCACCCAAAGTGAGCAGGAAGGTTAGTTCATTTATGGGGTTCCCACTCCTTTCAATGGACCTGAGGCCACCAGGGAGGGAAGGAAGCTTCTACCTCTTTCAAGCTTCAGGGAGAAAGGGGACCCAGCCCAGCCCAGCCCAGCCCAGCCCAGGGAGTGTCCCATGGCAGGAACAGTGTGCAGCATTTCTCTGCCATGACGTGGGGCCTGTGTTGCAAGCAGGAGCCCAGGCTGCAACCAGCAGGGATTCCGTCTGGACAGGCACAGCTGTAAACCTGTTTATGGGAAAGGCCGTGCAGTCCGCAGTTTGGGCAAGACAGGGACTTCTGTTCGGGGTCGGTGAGGTGGGGGAGCCAGTGAAGGGAGGAGGAGAGAAGACAAACAGACTCCAGGGACTCCCTGCTCAGGGGAGGACGCAGCCTGCTGGGGTCTGGGGGTGGGGTTGGGAAGAGGACCGACGAGGTGCCTTGAGACGTGAGCTCTAATGGATGCGGAAAGTATGGATAATATTTTCCTTCCATTGGGTTAATGCCTTCTCTGGAAAGCAGCTACAACAGAGACAAAAGGGGAGGCATGAAGCCAAGGCCAAGCCAATTCAGCCAGGCCAAGAGGCACCTCTTTGTTCTGCTGGGATCCCTCCCTGCCAGTGATCTCAAAACACCTTCCAGCTTAGAAAGACTGGTGGGTGATCTCCACCCTGCAGGCAGGAAGACTAAGGCATCCAAGAATGCCTTAGGGTGCTCACAGTCTCCCCACTACCTTTTGAGCAGAGTTCCACGCCTTTCTCCAGCTATCTCTTTGAGGAACCCACAAGAAAAGTCAAGATGAGGAAGCCACAAGCCACTAGGAATGTGAGCTCTGTTGGCAAGGAGTCCTGAGCGGGGGACAGATATGTCGCACCTCTGGAGGGTTCCACCAGGCCGACGGGGTGCTGACTGGGGTCCCTCCACAGACACCCAGGGAAGTGGATTGGGAGTGGAGAGAGCTTCCCTGGCTTTCTTGGAAAGGCTGCCCAGAGGGTCAGGGAGCAGGTGGAGAAGATGGGGAAGGCCCGGACCAAGAGCTGTGGAGGTCCCGGACAGAAAACCCCTGATCCCACCCCACAACCCCTCTCTGCCCACACTCCTGGGCTCTCCCGGCAAGGAGACTCCAGGTTCTCAGGTAGCATGTGCCCCACCAGCAATGGGCAGCAAATCCCGCACCATGGAAAATGCTGTCACCAGAGATGGACACTGATTGTCAGGAGGAAAGGAGTGAAAGGAGATGAGGGTGGGATTTGGCCTAGTTTCTGGAACAAAGCTGGGGAGAAGCCAGGAGCCAAGAGACACAGTGCTGGGAGGGTGGAGAGCAGAGGACAGAGAGCCAGGACACAGCGGGTGGCAGATCCAGTGGCCTGGAAGGATCTGAGCCATAAAGAATAGACAAACGGCTGGACAATGGGTCTGTGCCAGGCACCTTGCCCATCCCAGGAGAGCTCCCGAGCAAGGCCCCAGGTGAAGGGGAGAGCCGGAAGCCACCCCACTGCAGCTGACACCCCCTGACCTGGCTAGAAAGGGGGCATTGGTCCCTGGGTCTCTCAGCCCTACCTCAGCACCCCCAGAACAAGGTCTGATGGATGGGAAAGCAGAGAACGAAAGTGCATTCACTCCCATGCCCCGGGGCCTGTGGCTGAGGGTGGGGAGGGCAGCCCTCCCATGAATGAGCACGGGTGAGCCAGGAGGGACCCCACCCAGAGCTGGGACTGGGAGTCCAAACATTCGAATCCAGTTACCACCACTTCTAAGCAGGTGGCCTCTGCAAGTGACTTAAGTTCTCTGTGCCTCAGTGGCTCTATCTTTCGTGGACATAGTGAGAGGTCTGCCCCCTAGAAGCCATGGGATGAGCTGGGAGCTGGGAAGTGGAGCTCTCAGAAAGTGCCCGGCACAGAGAGAGCCCCGGCCAGTGGTCCAGCATCGCGCTGTGCGGGGCACGGTCCATGCGCTAGGAGCCGTGCCGGGTGCTCTCCCTCCCGCCAGGCTTGGAAGAGAGGGTGCAGGCCAGTGGGGCACAAGTGAGCGGGTGGGGGGGGGGGGGGCAGGTGTGATCAGGTGAGGCCTTGGTGGTGTTCAGCAGCGAGGACAGCAGGTGCCGCTGTATTGGGTCCGGGGATAGTGTGTAGGCTGTCGGGGTACAGGGAGAAATGTGGGCCCAGAGGCCTGCGTCGTGGAGAACTGACACTTGGAGGACACTGGGGAGAACAGAGTAGAGGGAGGGGAAGGGAATGAGGGTAGGCTGACCTTGCCCGTGGGAAACGGTATGACCAGAGAAGGTTAAGGCCAGAGGAGTCATATGGCGTGAGCAGAGGTGCCGGGGCTACCTGCCAGGAGCCAGGGGAGCAGGAGGCTGGGTCGGGGCCTGCAGGTGAGAAGTCTCACCCGACAAGCGCGGATTCACTGGCCCAAGAGCGAGTGCAAAGGAAGGGGGTTAGAACAACGAAGAGCCCAGGCCAAGGGCAGAGGGAGTCAGACACTGGGGGTCCATCCTGCAGAAGAAAAGGAAGGAAGCAGGCCACAGGGCTGGCTGAGGTGTGACGAGGAGGGCCAGAGGTGTTGGCCAGTGACCCAGGACGGGAGGGCGGGAGCAGCCGATCTGGAAGCATGCGAGGGCAGGGTCGGAAGCGGAAACACACTGTCTGCAGCAGTGGGCGGAAGACTCAGTCAGGCGGGAGGAGAGACTCGGCTCCGTGTTTCTTTGGGGCACGGGGGAAGTCGGACCCAGGCTGGGAGGGGGCCTCGCAAGACCAGACTTGCAGGACACAGTGGGCCTGGGGAAGGGGCCTTGGACTGGGAGCTCCGTGCGGCTACAAGGGTCCCTTCTCGCCTCTGGGATGACGGCTCCCCTCTGCGGAGGACGGTTTGGGGTGAGACCCCTGGGGGTGTATGCAGCATCTGTGTGGCTCTTGGCAACTTTTCCCTGCTAACAGGGCTGCCTGAAGCTGGAAAAGGCAGGATGTGGGAAAAAATATAACATAGGAAGGCTCCAAGATAGTGGGTTCCCCCACAAAAGTAGGAGAAGGAAGGACACTAATTGTATTATTGAGCACCAGCCTTTTTCTTCTTTCATCTGCAAGTGGTGTTACCCCATTTTACAGATGCAGAAACTAAGGCCTGAAAAGATTAGGAACTTTGCCTGAGTTTTCAGAGCTAGAAAGCCATTGAGGCCAAAATGTAACAACAGGAATCAGATCTCATTATGTGCCCTCTTAGCCTCTAGGCTCTTTGAATCTTCCAGACGTTGTCCTCCGCTTCACGCCTGCTAACTTAAGCCTGCCTAGGCTCCCCCACCCCACAGATGTACAGTTTGGCCATCCTGCCTCTTTCCTCGTCACCCCTTTTTCCTCCCCACACCCTCCTTCTCGCCCCCTGAGGCCCCAGCTCTCTCTCTCCCTCTCCCTCCTCCCTTGGCATCTGACGAAAGCCCCTGATATCTGATGGGACCTCAGCTCCCCCACCCCTCCATCCCCATCTACACCTCCCTCCTCACTTCCTCCCACTCCCGGTTCCTTCCCTCCACCCTGCCCAGGCCTGTCCCTAAATGCCTCCTTTGTTCCTTTCTCCCACACTCGTCCAGTTGCCTCTCGCTCTGTTGCCTGGGATGGGCACTGAGGAGGCCACCCTGCCCGCAAATCCCTCTGGCCTTGGGGGAGCAGAGCTTTCCCTGAGAGCAGAGTGATGGCACAGCAGCGGGGGGCGCCCCAATCCGATGGGCCTTCCGCTGCAGACACCCCTGAGCACTCACCTGGACAGGTGGTACCTGCACGGCCCCAGGGAAGGGGGGATGAGGCTTGATTTAACCACATGGGCCGTTGGCTCTGATATTTGCCAAATGAGCCAGTTAATTGCCAAATTTGTACTCTCAGACAAACGGTAATTATCTGGATAAGAATCTGAAATGCTGGATAGATTTCCCCATTTCCACCCAGATGTCAAATAGCCCAGTACTAGTCTGCGTGATGGGGGCTCCCAGTCCCTTCTGCTTCCTCGGGTGTCGGGACAGGGACCGCGCAAGACGGGGTAGACAGAGTAGCACCCAGCTGTCTCCAGACTGGCAGTGGGCCCTTGAGAAAGTCACCCCACGTTTACCACGCCTCGATTTTCTCCTGGTGATGTTGGACAAGATACCTGATTCCCAACCTGGCTACACATCAGCATCACCAAGGGAGACTTAAAAATACAGATCCCAGGCCCCAACCCCCTGAATGAGAACCTCCTGGAGAAAGGCCCAGGCAGCTGAGTCTTGATTCTCCAGGTGATTCCAATCTGAGGATGCACTCCCCCCTGCCCCGCGCCCCCACGCTCCCCAGGATAGCCTGCCATCCTGTGAAAACAAAGTGTAAAATGGTAGAGAGGAAACTGCCATCAGAAGAGTCTGAATCCTGGCTCTGCCACTCCATGCTGGGACTCTGGAGAAGTCTCTTGGCATCTTTGGGCCTATGTCTTCATCTCTAAAATAGATGCAGTAGCCCACACCCTGTGGTGCTGTTGTCAGGAGTGACAGGTAAAGAGCAGGTGCTCCATAAAAACTGGAATGTCTCTTTCCTCCCCTGCCTCCTGTCTCTAAAGAGATTCCAAGATAAACTGCTTCCCCTCAGCATCCATGGAGGTCACCCCTCTCTGTTCTCGCCCACCCTGTCCCAGAGCAGGAGCTCCCCCACCAGCCCCTAACAGGATCCTTCCTGATCCGATGCAGCAGGAGGGACTTGGGATAGACGGAAGGATGGGCCATGAGACACAGAAAAAGGATGGATATGTACACTGTAATCTCATCAGCCTAATCCAGCCTGGGGAATGTCCAGAGGCAGAGGAGTGGACATCTGTAGGATCCCTTCTAACATTTGGAGTGGAACTAGAACATTCTGGTCTTGGATCCACCAGAGAAGGATGGGCATGTTTTCACATCAAGTGGCCTTTGCTCCAACATGGCCCCCGCTCGGAGGCTACAGCAGAGTCAAAACCCAGGAGATGAGCACCCACGGCCCGGCTGTCACCTGCAGCCTCGTGCAACCATTCAAGATCGGTCTCAGATGACCTCACCCGGGCCTTCACCAGCTGGCCTGCTGAACAGGTTCTGGACAGGGCTCCTTGCAAAAAACTGTGTGTGGGCTGATGTTTGGGTCTACGGGGGATGCCTCCAAAGGAAGCCAGGATTGACATGCTTATTCATTTCAATCAGTCAACCCACTAACCCTGCTTGGTACCAATGTCCCCCACGTCTGACATTCCAGCAGAGCCAAGCCTAGACAAACAGCTGTGCTCCAGCCCAGTCTCCTGGCCACCCTGCACCACTCCTTGACCATCCCTACGCCGCTGGGGTGCACGTGCAGACAGAAAGACAGACACACACACACACACACGCACGTGCGCGCGCGCACACATGCTGTCTGAAGCTCCCACTGTTTAAGTCACTCCAATTGATCAGGCATTTTCCCCTGAAATCCCTGTAAAGCCCACATATCCTGAATCCCATCTCCTCAATGCCCTTCCCCTCAGTTGCTCTCAAATATTGGAAGAGAATTAGGGGACTTCTTCCTCACCCTCTACTAGCTTGGACAGGTCCCTCCCTCTCCCGGGGCCTGTGTCCCCGTCTGCAAGGTGAAGGAGGAGACGGAGGAGATTGCTAGGATTCCAGCCAGCCTGCCATCCCGCCTGCTACAGTTTGATTTTGATCTACAGTTGCTTCTGTGTAACTGGGCGGATGCTCCCCGGGCTTGTTTGTGCATCTGAGCTTTGCCTCCTGACCTACATCGTGAGCCCTCAAGGGCGAGGGCTCTGTCTCTGAGTCCTACGGCGGCTCCGAGCACCAGAAGGTGAACTCCAAGTTCCCAGCGCCTCCACAGAGGGCTGCCCAAGACCCTTCAGCCCTCCAGGGGTACTCGGGTATTCTTTAGGTGACACTCTGGTTTCAGATGCAATTTGCGCGCAAACCCGACATATAAAACAGATAAATTAGCGTGTATATTGCTTGAAGTGGAAGTGGGCACCTGAGGCCACCGCCTTCTTGGCACCAATTTGCCCCCGTCCTCATCCCTGACATTTCCAAGAATCCTGGGACTCCGTGGGGGAATTTGAAGACCACCAATCTAGTCCAACACCTTGGGTTCACACACATAGGGAAACCAGGACTGACAGAATGGAAGGGACTTGTCTGTGGTCCGACGGCTAAGTAGAGGCAAAAACCAGGGCTGGAACTTGGTTGGCTCTCCCGGAACCCAGTCTGAGGCTCTGCAGTTTTTTGGGTTGCACCAGATGAAGATGATTGCCCCCTTGGTTCTGTTGTGGTTTCCCAAGGAAGCTCCCGAAGGATGGGTTCCACCGCCCTGCCCTGTCACTGTCTCCCAGCCTGAGGCTTGAGGCCAGGCTGGGGTGGGGGCACCGGGGAATTGGGAACACCTTCCTGGGCCAAACAAGGCTCCTGAAAAGGATCTTTGCGTCTTTTCCCATTTGTAACCCGTCTCTCTCTGCCCAGGGGTGTGGGTGAGGGGTACAGAAAAAGGATCAGCTAACTCTTGGCCAGGAAGCCTGGGCGGGGAGGGGTCCCGGGCTGCCCCAATCGGAGGCGTAGAGAGAAGCTGTCGAGGAAGGCCACGTCCCCCACATTGAGCACCAGGAGGTTCACCCCAGCGGGGGGCTGCCCAGTATCTGTGGGGCAAGGGGCAGCAACCCCAGCTGAGCCTTTGGCCCAGAACGCCTTCTCTCCGTGTGCAGCCCTTTCACAAGCCTCCACAAGCTTCTGCTCCTCCCCAGGGAGGTCCGGGCACCGTCACACGGACAGCCATCATGCAGATGCTCTTGCCTGTCCCGTATGCAAACACAGGCACCAAACGCCCGCTGCATATACAATACAGACACATATATGTGCGTCCCACCCACCCACAAACGGCAGCCCTCCCCGAGCAGCGTCCACCGACAGGCACGTGCCTGCAACCACACACACAGAGCACACAGAGCCCAGCGAAGGGGACAGAGGACGCCGTTGGGGAAGTCAAGAGACTGGCCGGCGGGGGTCGGATAAGCAGCAAGAAGCCCCTATACTGCAAATGCAGAGTCTAAAGCCAGAGGGGGAAAAAAAAAGCATTTAAGTGGACCCCAAATTCCCTCCTCCTCACCCATGACCCCTGCCCCAGCGCTCAGTCCTGCTCAGGTGTTAAGAATTCTCTCTCCCTAAAATAAAAAATAAAAAAGAAGAAACACTGCAGCCAGGCACAGAGCCCAAGCTTGAGCCCGGATGGATTCTCTGATCCGATGTGAACTTATCCTGTGACCTTGATCAAGCCCCCAGTCATTCCTGAGCCTCCATTTGCTCATGTAGGCAATACCCCTGTCTCCTGAGGCCTTAGAGGATTAGGGAAACCCCCTCTGACCCCCAGCCTGCGGGTGCAGAGGGGCGACAAATGGATTCGGAAAGAGCCAGGGACAGCAGAGACTCAAGGCCCCAAGCCCAGGAGCACCCAGGGGAGCAGATGCCCCTGCGAGTTACCTCCTTCTCGGCCTTGGCCTCTTCGACGGTCACCGTGCTGTGATTCTTGTGCTCTTGGAACATGCAGAGGTAGCAGATGCAGGTCTGGTCCGTCTGGCAGAAGAGCTCCATGGTCTTGCCGTGCAGGGGGCACTTGCGGGCCTCGAAGTCCCGGATGGGCTCGAGCAGCTTGTGGTCGCGGAAGGCGGCGCCCTCCAGGTGGGGCTTGAGGTGCAGCTCGCAGAAGGAGGCCTGGCACACCAGGCAGGACTTGACGGCCTTCTGCTTGTTGCCGATGCAGGAGTCACACAGGACCTCCTCGGAGCCCGACTTGGAGCGCAGGAGGAGGCTGCCGTCGGCCCGGGGGTAGCTGTTCCGCCGGGCCTCCCCGGGCTCCACGATGGACACCATGGGCTTTCGGGGCTCCGAGAAGATGGACTTGCGCAGCTCCCCCTTCTCGGCGAAGGAGAGGGGCGGCTTCCTGCTGGCCCCCAGCTGGAGCCCGGCGTAGGGGGACCTCTTGCCGTCCCCAGAGTCCATGCTGAAGTAGCTGGAGCCCTTGTCGTCCACGGACTCGACAAACTGGATGATGGGCCGCCGCCACTCGTTCCCCGAGAACAGGGAGCTCTTGCCCTCCCCTGTCTTCAGGGCGCTGCCCAGGCTCTTGCCCTCGGTCGCCTCCCCGCCGTGCCCGTTGGTGGTCTTGGCATCTTGGCCTTCGGCCTTGGCCCCATTCTCCAGGGTGTTGGGGCCCGGGGGGCTGCGGGCATCCCTGGCTTCCGGGCTGGCCCCGTTGCTTCTGGAGGCATCTGTGGCTTCCATGGCCCGTCACTCGGCTGGCGTGTTTGGGACTTGCTGGGGCTGTAGGTGGGTGACCTCTCGGGCTGGCGTCTGCGCGGGGAGTGGGTCAGGTAGCCAGAACCCAGAGACACACCTATAGGGAACAAGGGGGAGGAGGTGGGGGAGGAGGGGGCGGAGGAGGGGGCGGAGGAGGGGGAGGGGAGAGGAGGAACAACCAGCCCAAGCCTGACGCAACGGGCCCGGAGAGCTGGCGGCTGGCTCCCAGAGCCAGCAGAGCGCCTCATTACACAGGGGGCCACGCCCTGCACATTCATACCTCACCCGATTTCCAAAGGACGTGGGGTTTTGTTTCTCCCCTGGTTTAATTATTTTCCACAGCTCAGCAACCAGTCCGCCTGCTCCTTTCTGACGCACCTTCTTCTCCGGAGGAAGCAGGGGACCTCTGTCCTCCTAGATGGGCAGGCTTTGCTGAGCCAAGGGGCCCCTGGGGCGAAAGGTGAGGTGTCTGCCGAGGTCTACGGGACAGAGGGCTATTAATTGGATCACGCAAGCCAAATAGCCTTATAATTTGCGGGCCCGGATTTCAGAGGAGAGATTTCCCACCCTGGGACAGTGGAGTTCCTCCTCACCTTAAGGAGAAAGGTGGGTCTGGTTGGATTTGGATTGGAGGATGGGCAGTGCAGTGACCTCTGATTACTGAACCCTACTTGCCAACTTCCAGGCATTGTCCTAGGCCTGTCGCCTACAGAGGCTCCTTTCATCCCCACCACAACCTGTTCAAGTATCCTATTTCATAAACAAGAAAACTGAAGCTCTACGAAGCTGCCTCACTGGCCTCAGTCAAGTGCTAGGGTTGAGATTTGAACCCAAGACCTTTGAGCTGCCAAAATCCCTTCTTTAGCTAGGGTGTCAGGGAGCCGCCCGAATGTCAATGACGTCTAGAAGTCCTGCCTGGCCCAGCGGCCCTAACGAGATGCATGCGGCCCTTAGGTCATTTCTTTCTTTCTTTTTTTTTTTTAAAATTGGAACTTTTTTCATATTTTTTAATAGTTATTTTTTTTTACTAAGTTTTTTATTTTAATTCCAGTTAGTTAACATCCAGTGTGATATTAGTTTCAGGTATAGAATTTAGTGATTTGACGCTTCCATAACAACACCCGGCGCTCCTCACAAGTGCCCTCCTTTCCCCATCCCCCTTCTTCCCCCCTTCCCGCCCCCCCCCCCCCCCCCCTTTTTAGGACCCAGCATTTTTTTTTTTTTGGTTAAGGTTTTTTTTTTTGTTTTTTCTCCCCTTTTTTTTTTTTTTTTTTGTTTATCCTTCTCTGCTCTGTTTTGTTTCCTAAATTCCACATAGGAGTGAAATCACATGGCATTTGTCGGCCCTTATGTTACTGCTATCAGAGCAGGTCAGAGCCTGTTTGGACCGAAAGGACAGAGCAACATTCATGAGGAGAATGCAGGCAGCAACAGGCCAGGTGGCTGAGGCCCCAGGGCCCAAACACTTCACTCTCCTCTGTCTCCACGGCAGTTTTGCTGTGTGACTCAGAAAATCCGCCTGCCCTCCCTGGGCCAGGCCACAGGCAATACGCTCCAACAAGCAGCTGGTGAAGTGTAGCACTCGGTCAATCTCAGAAGTGAGCTGTTGGACTATGACAATCATATAAATACAGACCTCAGGGAGCAAAGTGAGAAAAACTGCTCCCTCCGCTTTCTCTCTCTGACCACCCACAGGAATACTGAACCCTCGGCTCTTGCCAAGACATGCCACCTCGTCACCTCTGGCGACAACCCACTGCCTTGCTCCTGGGCAGCCAGCACCCCCATCGAGGAAAGGGCTGGATGGGGCCCAGCTGCGGTGGCAGGCTCTGGGCTGTGTGGAGGGGAGTCGGTTTCCCGGTCCTCCCCTACCATCCGGGTCGAGTTCTGGGAGCCCTGCCCCTTTGGCTCACTAGGCTGAACTCGCTAATCCTTTGCAATAACAGCCTCTGGGAACAGGAGCAGAGACAAGCTTTTCACAGAGCAGCCAGAGTTTTAAGAAGAGGTGTGGGATGGTGCTGGAGGGGTGGGGTTTCCTCTTACCTGAGGACTCTGTCCCCAGGCCCCACCAAGCCCCCTCTTGTTTGTACTCACTGGTTAAGTTGGCAGCAAAGGAACGTTTTCGTTTCTAAAGGCCTTGAAAGAAAGGGATCCCATGAGCAACCTCGGTCACTCATCTCATCTTCTCCTGTTCACCCTCCAACCTCGCTTAAAGCCCTCCTGTTGCAACGCTTCTCGCTATGCCAGGTGCGGGTGGACTTTGGCTACGGCCCCTACCCTGGCCCTTGTAGGTTTAGGAGGTGAGAAGAGTGGGCAGGTGGGGCCTTCAGGGAAGTGTCCTTATGGAGCTGGGATGAAGTCGGCTCCTTCAGACGAGGCAGGCCCAGCCAGCCCCCATGGGGTCCCTTTCTCCCACGCCCACCTACCTGCCAACCCCAAACTTCCTCCCAGGCTTCTTTCATGAGGCATCTCAAAGCTGTTCCCCTCCTAGAAGACTCCCCTGATTCAGCAGGTGGCACGACCTCACCCACCCACCGCTGTGGCCTGGTAACCCTTGGCTCCATCACCAATCACCTCCAGATGAAAGAAGAAACCCCTTACAAGGAGGAAACTCCTCTGGTTTCCTTGGGATCCCAGGGTTGGGTGGCAGCTGCTGCCTCTGAACAAGACTGTATCTAGAAGCGTCCTCTAAAGGACTCGAAAGGGAAGAGACTTCACCACCTCCTTCAGCCATCCACATCAAGCTGGAGGACTGTTCACTGCTGGAAGTTCTTCTTTGAGTCTAACTTAAATATTCTATAAGGAAGGGAGTTAGCGATGAGGAACGGACCCTCCAGCCCAATGAAGGGCGAGATAGGGGACAACTGTATCCAGGAGGGGACAGATCTAGTCCAGTCCGAGTGCTTTTATGGTTCTTTCGACTCCCTGGCCTCTCTGTCCTAGAGTCCCCTAGTTGTGGACAGCAGCAAGAAGGCTGTGGTGATTCAAAACTTTATAGCAGTAAGAAAACTTCGGAAGTCTCATTTTCTCATTTCTGCTATCTTCGTAGTGTGGAGTTTATCCTGAAATCGGGAGGGTAGACTGTATATTAAGAATTCTCTAGATTGGGTGGGACTATTCCTGCTTTCAAATTATCTTCTTAGACGAACTTTAAAAACAGGACTGATCTCTACCTGCCTAGACTGTTCCAGGCCTCCACCTACGGGGGAGGGGGCAAGGGAAGGGGAGGGGCCAGACACCTATGCACATTTTCAGTGAGCCATGGTCCGAGCCTGGGGTGCAGAAGAAATGAGACACTGTCCCCACCTTCAAGGGCCCTTTGGCCTACTGGATCCTCAGGAATCAAGCAATAGTCTTCTTACACTTCCTCCTACTCCAAGAGCCCCTCCTTTGCTCCTTCCAGGCCTTTCACCCCCTGAAAAGACACTGGGTCCTAACTGTAACTCTTAAGTTAGCAGAAGCAAGGAGGGGCCTCACCAGGGGCAAGTGGTCAGGTCTGGGTCTGGTGGCATAACCCTGACCGAGGACACCTTCAAGATGAGGAGGTCCACAGTGGGATCTGCCATCCCCATGTCCCCTGGCTTGGCACCTACCCAACACTTGCCTAGGACTCTGGGGAAAAGGCCCATTGGATCAGATTGACTTCTCACCGTGGCTCCCCATCAACACCCATAAAGGAGGGGTGTGATCATTAGCTTTATGCGTCAACTTGGCAAAGCTGTAATACCCAGTTATTTAATCAAACACTAATCCAGGTGATGCAGTGGAGGGATTTTGTAGACGTGGTTAATACCTATAGTCAGTTGACTTTAAGTGAAGATTATCCTCTATAAAGTGGTTGGATCTCATTGAATCAGTTGACAGGACTTAAGAGTAAAAACAGGTTTCCTAGAGGAGAAGAAATTCTGCCTCAAAACTGTATCAGCAGCTCTGGCCTGAGTCTCCAACCTGCCAGTCTGCCCTCTGGATTTTGGACTTACCAGCTCCCACGATTACATGGCCAATTCCTTGAAGTAAATCTCTTTATATAAATATATGTCCTGTAGATTCTGTTTCTCCATGAAGTCCTGGCCGAGTCCTGCCACAGCCCCGCTCTGGTCACCTGGGGGACTTGAGAGGCTTCTCATGAGAAGGGGCCCTCCATCAGGGCCCTCAGACGTCGGCTCTCTGTGGGTACAGCTGGGTTGGGGTGAGAGTAGCATGCGGGGTAGGGGGTGCAGGGTTGGGGTGAAGGAGCCCTGGGACTCTCTTGGTGTGTGAATTTGGGCAAGTTACTTAATCTCTTGGAGTCAATTTCCTGGCCTACAAAATGAGGCTAATCACAGCTCCTTGGAAGGACTGCAGAGGGATTAAGGAGGTAACAGTTGTGAACATGCCAGGCTGGTGCACAGCTCACAAGAACTGCTCGACAGGGTTCTGTTTAAGGAAACATGAGCAGGGCTTTCCTCTGCTGGAGGAGGAGCTGTCTAGGGGACACTGGGCTTCCTTCCCCACTCCCCCCAGCCCGGGTGGGGCGAGGCCTTTAACCCTCTGTGCCTGGCTCTCCCCCATGCATCTCCCAGGTACCTTCCAGCTCTGAAATTCTATGATTATAGGGTTGCATCCCACAGAGAAGGGCAGTGAAAATAATTAAAGACTTGGAAAACGCAACCGGAGAGGAAAGGGTGAAGGCACCGGGATTATTTAGCCTGGAGACGGGTGGCTTAATAACACCCTTCTTAACCAGGGAGGGTTATTTGGATGTAGGCGCTGGCTGGCCAACTTCTCTCCCCTTCTCCAGAGGGCAAACAACAGCGAGCAGACACACAGCACCAGCTAGAGGGACTGGAGTCGGTCAGCGGGGTGTCTGTCCCACCTGAGCTAATGTCTACTCCTTTAGAGCGTGGGGGAGGGGGTGCTGTGAGGGTGCTTTGCAGACCCGCCTTGTGGTTGGCCATGGATTGGGTGACCTCTGGGTTTCCTCCCTGCTGTTTGATTTCTGGAAACTAATTTCCCCAGAACTGTGAAATCTAGAAGGAAAAGAAAAACCTGAGAGCAGACAACAGGTGTGGTGAGGCCGGCCCAGAGGTTGGGAGGGGGTCAGTCAGCTTGAGCCCCATGGAGCAGGGACGGTCATCAGAAGAATTCTGTGCCCTGGGCTGCTTCTAAGACCTCAGGAGGCACCTGCCCTCCCCCTCCCCATCCCCCTCCCACACACATTCAACCCGAACCTGCCCAGGTTCTGGCAGTGCTAACATCTCAGAAAGACATTAAGGAAAATAAAATGCACTTTTCATCCTGAGGCTGTGGTCAGTAGTTCTCTTCTTCCAAGGAACATGCAGACATGTCCAGTGCCCTCTCGGACCCCTGAGCTTCTTCCCCATCTCCATCATCAGTGACAATACCGGTACTATTTCTAACGGAGGGCAGACTCTCTGCCCCGCACATTACACAGATTACCCCCGATTTCACAACTCTCCCTGGTACATGATTCATGGTTCAGCTGAGGAAACAGGACAGAGAAGCCCAGAGAGGTGAAGCGGCTTGCCCACAGTCACGAAGCAGAGCTGGGACTCAGTCCTGTGCCATCCATCCACACCACACCAAACTTCGCCACTAATCACCGAGATAGCATTATCCCCATCTTCCCAATGAGGAAATTAAGACTGAGAACTGGTCATGAAGACACCCCAGCGGCCAAACCTGAACATTTCCCCTAAAAACCTGAGGATGATGGAGGGCACCCCCTCCCCCCATCTGCAGGTCTCTCATCCCCACATAGGGAGGCAAGAAATCCTGCGAAGGTTCTCCAGTGGATGGCAGACAAGGTCACTCCCCTGTCCTTCAGAGGGATTGGACAGAGTAATATTAACAAACAGCATTCCTATCACTGCTTATTAAACATGTACCATGTAGCAGGCTCAACCCTGAACGTGGATTAGCTCACTCAGCACTCCCGTGATCTCACAACGTGGGGACTTCCATCCTCCCCATGTTACAGAGGAGGAAACTGAGACATGGAACAGCTAAGTCACTTGCCCAAGGTCACAAGGTTAATAAGGAACAGAAGTGGGTTTTGAGCCCCACAGAATCTGGGGGCCGAGCTCTCCTTCCTACCCCTTAAACCGCATGATTAATCTGTTCCTCTGGAGCTAAGCACGCTAACTGATTTTAGAGTCATACAGCTACCTCGGTGATGTCCAAAAATTCCTTCCGTGTCTTCCATGTTTTTCCAGTCTCTACTCCACCCCATGGCTGCCGCTGCTGCCACCCCGGCTCAGGCGTGGGGGAGGCCCCTCCGCAGGAGAGGCTGTGAGGTCAGATCTGCCCTCCCGGCCCTGGCAAGGTCTGGCTTCCTGGGGACGGCCTCACCTGTGGGCATGACTGAGCCCACAGTTGGAACCGGAGCCAGACCCCCACCCATAGCACAGTCAGGCCCGGGGCTAGAGCCACGGCCAGAACTAGACCCAGACCCAGAACCAGCGCCACAACCGGGATCAGAACAGGGACTGGAACTAGACACAGAGCCGCAATCAGAACCCGAACCAGGGCCAGAGCACTCCCTGAAAGGCAAGGGGGGCCGAGGAGGCCGCCCGACCCCCCAGAGGCAGAGGTGTAAGTCACAGGGACTAAGATGAGGCCAGCTCCACCTGAGTCCCTGCCTGGCCGGAGGGCTATCTGGAGGGAGGACTGGTGGGACAAGAACGGGGCACAAACTGGGGAGCACCCAGGCACCAGCTCAACACAATCCCACGCCGGTCCTGTGCTGTTCCAGGGGAGGCCGGCCCACCTGGGAGTCCTCCCGACCCGGGCAGAAGCACCAGTGCCCAGGGGAAGGGGGTGCACAGGGCAGGCTGGGTGTGGCCGCTCCGGCGGGGGAGCCATCCTCCTCTCCTGGCCAGGCCCACCCTTCACACTCAAAGTCTAACCAAACGGAACTTTCCAGAAGGCCCTGCCATTGAGGATTCACCCTGGGCCTGTTTCACCTGCTGCAGCTTTGCACCCACCACTTTGGGCCATCTCTATGGCCACCAGTGTCTAATTCAGTGCCTGGTACACAGTGGGTGCTCAGTAAATTCCTGTCGAGTTAATGGATGGTTAGAACCGAAGAAAAGAGAGAGCCGACTGTAGGCATCTTGTGTCCTGCCCTAAAGCTCGAGGGTTCCGGAGCCGTCCCAGGCGCTCAGCTGGTTGGTGGCAAGAACAATCGGGGAACAATGCTGACAACAAGCATAAGGCAGTTACCCCCATGGAAGACGGGGTGGGGCGGGGCGGCTCCGGGAAGGTGGTGGACTGGGGCGCAGGGAGGGGAACCCGGCTCAAATTCCCCTCAAATCTGACAGTTTCCAGGGAGGCCAGGTGAGGCGACATGTCCGGGCAGAGGCAGCCTGTCCGTCCTGTTACAGAGCGCCGGCTCGCAGAGAGCCGTGTGCAACAAGAGCAGCCTGCCTCCTCCCAGGGGAGGTGGGAGGTGACAGAGCTGTGGGGAGCAAGAGAGGAGAAAGGCAAGAAGCAGCGCCTTCCGTAATCTCCCCAAAGCAGGGCGCTTGCCACGCAACCAACAGCGTCAAGACAACGCCCTGACCCAGACGGCGGCCGCCGGCGCCCTGGCTCAGCAGCCAGCGGGAGCCATGGGCGGACGAAGGGCAGTGGGGTGGGGAGGGGAGGTGGCCAGGCAGGTGAGAAAGGGAAAGGGACGGGTCGGAGAGCAGTAGGAACGATGAAGCCGAACAGGAATGCAGCAGAGAGCAAGACCCCGAGTGCAGAAATGAGAGGGACAGGGAGGCAGATCAACGGGACAAAGCTCACGTCAAAATGAAATGTACTTCCCAGCCTACAAAACCCTTTCCCCAGCATTGTCTCACATAACGCACAACAGCCCCGCAAGGCACAATTATCCTTTCCTTTCCTTTTATTTCACTTTTTGTTATGGAAAACTTTCAAAAATACACAATGTAAACATAATAGTATAATTTAGATCCCTAGGTACCCATCACCCCACTTCCACAACGATCAAGCTGTGCCATTCTCTGCATTTCCACTACCTTTTTACCCACTCAATTTTTATTATTGACATTGCTAGTTTTTAGAAAAATTTGCATACATTAAAATGTACAAATATTAGCTGTGAAATGTTGATAAATCTTTTATCCAAGTAACCCACATCCCTGTCATAATATGGTACATTACCAACTCACTGGAAAATTCTCTCCTGTTCCTTCCCAGTCAATTCCACTACCCACCTCCACCCCAAATTAATCTCTTTTTTTAATTATTATTATTATTACTTAAGACCTTTATTGACAGGTGTTTGCTGTTTGTTGACTTTTTAAAATCAAATTGTAACTTTTATTACAAATTAAAACTGAGGTTCTTTAAAAAATCTCAACTTGACCAGATATAAAACGATTTAAAAACCTTTAAAGATGTATTGAGAAAAACCAGGCTTTAAACACACACACACACACACACACTTACTTGTTAATTACTAAAAAGAGACCTCTTTAGATAAAAATAATAAAAACCCCAAGCTGCACAGACATCACAGATAGTTCTAGTTATCCAGTCAACGGGGAAAAATCACGCAACTTGAGGTCTTCAGCTCCAACCTTGTTCATTTCTTACAGCTGAAGTTAATGTTCATTTCCTCTTGTTTGACTAACCCGATGATGGTAGCCATGGGAGGCCGCCATTGACTCAGCCCGCCCTGCTCAGCCTCAGGAGGGATCAGACAAGCAGACGAATTCTTAAGAGTAGAATTACCCAAAGAGTAGGTGTATGTTGAACTTTATAAAAACCTGTCAAACCCTTTTCCAGAGAGGTTACCCTGTTTTGCATTCCCACCCGCATGTGTGTGCATTCTGGTTGCTCTACAGCCTTGTCAACATTTGGTGGTTGTCAGGCTTTTAAAATTTAGCCATTCTAGGGGCACCCAGCTGGCTCAGTCAGAGGAGCATGCGACTCTGGATCTTGGTGTCATGAATTCGAGCCCCACGTTGGGTGTAGAGATTATTTAAATAAATAAAAACCTAAAAAAATAAAATAAAATAAAATTTAGCCATGCTGGTGGGTGTGTAGTGGTTGTAATGTGCATCACTCTGATGATTAAGGATGTCAAGCAAGGGTTCGTGTGCTTATTGGCATTCACACATCTTCTTTTCTGAAGTATCTGTTCAAGTCTGTTGTCTATTGTTAATGGAGTTGCTCGCCTTTTTATTATTGAATTATAGGAGTTCTTTATATATTCTGGTAACAAGTCCTTTATCAGATATTGTTTTCTGGCTATTTTCTCCAAATTTGTGGCTTCCCTATTAATTTTCTCAATGGTGTCCTCTTATCAGATTTATTAAGGCATAATTCACATAAGATTCACTAATTTTAAGGGAACAATTCAATGAGTTTTTAACAAAAGTGTAAAGTTCTGGAACCACCATAAAATGCATGATCTGGAACTCCAAAAAGTCCCCTTGTGCTCCTTTGTAGTGAATCCCACACCCCTAGCCCCTGCAAATCATCAATCTACTTTCTGACACTATAGTTCTAACTTTTCTAGAATGTTGTATAAATAGAATCTTGCAGTATATAATCATTTAGGTCTGGCTTCTTTCATTCAGTATAATGTTTTTGAGATTCATTCATGTTGCCTATATAAAAAGTTCCTTTTTATTGATGAGTAGTATCCCACTATATGGATAATCCGCAATTTATTTATCCATTCACCACTTGATGGACATCTAGGTATTTGCATTTGCAGCTAATATAGATAAAGCTGTTGTGAATACTTACAAAAATGCCTTTGTGTGTTTATTTTTATTTCCCCTGGGGAAATACCTAAGAATGGGTTTGTTGGATCATATAATAAGAATGTGTTTAACTTTAGGGGCACCTGGGTGGCTCAGTCAGTTAAGCATCCAACTCTTGATCTCAGCTCAGGTCTTGATCTCAGTGTCGTGAGAGAGAAGAGTATGTTTTACTTTATAAGTAACTATCAAACTGGTTTCCAAAGTGGCTATGCCATTTTTTATTCCCATGAACTAACATGACTTCCAGTTGCTCCTCATCCTGCCAACACATGGTAGAATCAGTCTTTTTAAATCTTAGCTATTCTAGTGGTTTTGTAGTGGTACCTCAGTGTGATTTTAATATATGTCTATCCAATGATTCGTGATGTCAAGCTTCTTTTCATGTGTTTGCCATCTGCTTACATCTATGGGTGAAATATTTCTCTAAATCTTTTGCCCAGTTTTTATTTTTATTTTTATTATTATTATTATGTTATGTTAATCACCATACATCACATCACCAGTTTTTGATGTGCTCCACGATTCATTGTCTGCGTACAACACCCAGTGCTCCATGCAGAACGTGCCCTCTTTAATACCCATCACCAGGCTAACCCATCCTCCCACCCCCCTCCCCTCTAGAACCCTCAGTTTGTTTCTCAGAGTCCATCGTCTCTCATGGTTCATCTCTCCCTCCGATTTCCCTCCCTTCATTCTTCCCCTCCTGCTATCTTCTTCTTTTTTTTTTTTTTAACATATAATGTATTATTTGTTTCAGAGATACAGATCTGTGATTCAACAGTCTTGCACAATTCACAGTGCTCACCATAGCACATACTCTCCCCAGTGTCTATCACCCAGCCACCCCATCCCTCCCACCCCCCACCACTCCAGCAACCCTCAGTTTGTTTCCTGAGATTAAGAATTCCTCATATCAGTGAGGTCATATGATACATGTCCTTCTGTGATTGACTTATTTCGCTCAGCATAACACCCTCCAGTTCCATCCACGTCGTTGCAAATTTGCCCAGTTTTTAATCAGGTGGTTTGTCTTCTTATTAAGCAAAGAGAATTTTTTTTTTAAATAATCTGGAGCCAAGTCCTTTATCAGATACATGTTTTGCAAATATTTCTTACCCCATTGTCACTTGCCTTACCATTTTTTAAAATGTGTCTTTTAAAAAGCAAATGGTTTTCATTTTGATAAATCTAATCTATTGATTTTTTTTTTCTTGTAAGAGTTGTGCTTTCTGTGTCCTATCTAAAAAATCTTGGCTAACCCAAGATCACAAAGATTTTAGGTCTTTGACCCTCCATTTCAAGTCAATTGTTGTTTATGGTATAAGACAAGGTTCTTTCTTTCTTTCTTTCTTTCTTTCTTTCTTTCTTTCTTTCTTTCTTTCTTTCTTT